>NC_081184.1:38440931-38780779 GCF_029867415.1 Vicia villosa | reverse complement strand
GACTTGTGCTCTACGATGTTTTGATGTTGTTGTGATGACATGCATATTTATGAAGTATGATTAATATGATGAATGATGATGCGTATTGACCAGCCGTGGTTGTATTTTTGTGTGTGTTGCGCATCATGCATTCATAGAATTTGTTAGGACGAATAGTCCAATAATGTTTTGCAGGATAATGATCCAATGAAGGTTGGCCTAATCTCATAGTGTGGATTAAGTTCAATTTGTGATGTGCTCCGATTCCAAGTGGGAATCAATCCTATTGATGGGGATCTTTGGAGAATAACGATGACTAAGTCATCAGTGACATTTTGTACCACATGCTTGAATCTACTTGATGTTGTGTCTCATTATTTGTGGCATTGCATAATATTTGAATTAAGTGATGTGTTTTAATTTGATTCCTGAGTTGTACTGTTTCCATGTGAAGAACCTGTGATTGTTGATTTATGCTATGAACGTAATAAATGATGTTATATTGTTGTTGTTCCCATGCTATAACTGCTATATCTACTTCTTATGTCTTTTATAATGATTATGGTTTACTCACCATTTCTGCTTAAAAATGTTGCCCTGAAACGTGGGTAACTTGCAGGTGATAAATATTAGTGCATGAAGCTTAAAAGGTTGCTTCGGAGTGCGCTTATTTAGTTTCCGTTCAGTCCAGTGGGTCTTGCTCTGATATGTAACATCGGAGTTGGGATCGATTGAGTATGAAATTTGAATACTTTTTTATTTTGAAGAATTTTGTATCACTTTTATAATCATGCAGTTTTAAGCATGAAGTGTGGTGATTTTGTTGATGTTTGAATTACCTTTCTCGGTATTGGTTAATTTATGAAGGAGTTTTAAGAATTATTTATTCTGCTACGAAGTTTGAAATGGTTGATTAATAAGTACCAAGAATGCTATTTATAATTAAGTGTTTTGCAACCCGTGTTACGGAGCAGGATCATTTGTTACATGAAGTTATATGAAGATGTGACGCCCTTGTATTTTATTTGTTTTTATTTTTCGTAAAAATACATGCGAAAGCATATGTGGGTTGGAAGGGTGTTACAATGTGCATCGTGATCCTTCGTAGTGAGAGTATGTTGAGGGCTCGTAGGGAAGTCAGACTACAGTGAGATCATGTTCCAAACCAAGTGAAAGTCAATTGTGTAGTCAGTCTTCAAAACTTCTCTACTTGTCTCAATTTCCTATTGTCTTGAATCAGTACATTGATGACATTGTTGATGTGGGTCGGGATGGAAATTGCGCCTTCCATGCTATTACAACTTTACTTGGATGGACTGAAGAGTCTGTGCCTTTAGTTTGGACGCAGTTAGATATAGATGTTTATCAGCACCATCAAATGTATTACCATGTGTTATATGACACAATATCTGATGTTAAGAGTTTGTGGTGAGTAGCTAGCTTAAGTGTGCATGATCGTGAGAAGTGGATGAGATTTCTCATATGGGTTACCATATTGCTTCTATATACAATGTCATATTGGTCTCGTTGTTTAGGAACCTTAACATAACATTCTTCTCGTTAGTGACATCTCCATGCATATCTTCGAGTAGACACAATTATTGCAGTTGATTTTGTTAACAACTGTCATTGAGTTCATGTGTAGTTGAAACCAAATTGTCTGTTTCCTCCCATCACGACCGGTGGAGACAAAACTGTAGTGAAGGTGCAAGACGATGGGAATCAATATATGCGGGACGTATTAGGCCTTGTGAATAAGTCAATATAATTTATTTTGTATTGATATTGTATCACTTTTTGCATTATATATATATATATATATATATATATATATATATATATATATATATATATATATATATATATATATATATATATATATATATATTATCATGGATATTTTGTTAAAAATGTCAAAAACATAAGAATTTTTCAAAATTCACTACTATTTACCGAATTTTTCAATATATTTAAAAAATTTGGTAAGTACCGAATTTTTTAAAATATCCATTAATTATTATTGGTTACCGGATTTTGTTAATAATCTGATATATATATATATATATATATATATATATATATATATATATATATATATATATATATATATATATATATATATATATATATATATATATATATATATATATATATATATATATATATATATGCATGCATCAGATTTTTAAAAAAAACTGATATTCCATCTACAGTTTTGCAAAAACACATGCGTTTTTATCCAAAATATTGGAAATTTACTGCAATTCTTCAAAAATTTGTAAAACATGTAAAAAAAATGGCTGCTACTTCTGTTCTGCAGTTGTAACAATTTTGGACACTTTTAACACTATACTTCCACTGGTGGAAGACTTGCTTTAAAACTGCACAGAACACTTTTTAAACTATACTTCCACTGGTGGATATCTTACTTTAAAACTGCACTTTTTACTTTCTTGTTGAAAATGAAAATACAAACAAGTCTTTATATAGACCTAAAAGACTTCTGCTATACTAGGAAATTAAAGCAAATAAATACTCTTAATATGCCACTATCTCTTGGCTTTTCCACTACAAGAACTCTAGGCCTTTCAACTACAAGAGACTCTTTATTTTTCACTAACTTATCAATAAAACCCACTTAATAACATTAAAGTTTATTCAACAAAACTCCCGTGTAAACTTAAATGTTTCTTCTATCCATCATACCTATCAACTTCTTGCCTCTGTCGAAAATTTCTTTCGATAATGGTTTTGTAAAAAATATCTGCTGCTTGATCCTTGCTTGCTACATGCCTCAATTCGACACTTCCTTCCTTCACATGTTCTCGAATGAAGTGGAAGCGAACGTCGATGTGTCTGCTCCTTTCATGATTCACTGGATTCTTTGCTAACTCAATTGCTGATTTGTTGTCCACTTGTATTACTGTTGCACCTTCCTATTTTAGCTCCATTTTACTCAACAATCTTCTAAGCCATATTGCATGACAAACGCACCAAGATGCTGCCACATATTCAGCTTCACATGTCGAAAGTGTTACTATCGGTTGCTTCTTAGAAAGCCAAGTGAATGCAGTGTTTCCCATAAAGAACACATATCCTGAGGTGCTTTTCCGATCGTCTACATCTCCGCACCAATCGCTGTCGGAATAACCAATGAACTTGTAATCTTCTGCTCTTGAATAAAACATTCCAAGTGACACAGTTCCTTGGATGTATCGAAGAATTCTTTTCAATGCCTTCCAATGTGTATAGATTGGTTCCTCCATGAAACGACTTACAATTCCGACACTAAGCGAAAGATCTGGCCTTGTACATGTGAGATATCGAAGACTTCCAACCAAACTTCGATATTTGCTTGCTTCAATGCGTTCTCCTCCATCAAATTTCGACAACTTTGCACCTGGTTCCATTGGCGTCGAAATCGGATAACAGTTTTCTATCTTATATTTTTTCAAGATTTCTTTTGCATATTTCTCCTGTGAAATGAAAATTCCAGTTTCTTCTTGTCGGACCTCCAGACCAAGAAAGAATCTCATCAAGCCCAAATCTGTCATCTCAAATTCCCGTGTCATTGTGCACTTGAAATCTTCTATCATTTAATCATTGTTACTTAAGAAAATTAGATCATCGACATAGAGAGCAACGAGTAACAAATTACCTCCATTCTTCTTTACATACAGAGCATGTTCGTAAGGACATTGCTTGAAACTATTCTCTTTGAAGTATGTATCGATTCGTGTATTCCATGCTCGCGGTGCTTGCTTCAACCCATAATGCGCCTTTTTTCAACTTTAGCACTTTTTCTTCTTTTCCAACTTTCATGTATCCAGGTGGTTGTTCGATGTAAACTTCTTCTTCGAGCACACCATTTAGAAATGTTGTCTTGACATCCATTTGAAATATCGGCCATTTGAATTGAGCAGCTTGTGATATAAGTAATCGAATTGTCTCCATTCTTGCAACAGGAGCAAATACTTCGTCATAATCAATTCCAGCTTTCTGTTTGTATCCCTTCGCAACAAGCCGCGCTTTATACCGTTCTATTTTGCCTTGAGCATTCATCTTTTTCTTGAACACCCACTTCACACCGATGGGCTGACTTCCTTTTGGTAATTCTGCTAGTTCCCATGTGTTGTTATGTTCAATGGCCTTAATCTCTTCGTTCATGGTAGTTTTCCATTTTTCGTCTCGCATCACCTCGTTGAGGCTAATATTTTCAGTATCTGCCAAAAGACATACAAGATGCACCTCTTCTGTTGTATCATGCAAATCCTGCAGACTTCGCATTCTGGGTTGTACAGGTTCATCTTCATTGTCAGAATCTTCAAGGTCAGCTGAAGTGTTTGTCGGTACAGCGACTGATGTTTCTCCAACTTCGACGATAACTTCTGTCGAATTGTTCCAGTCCCACTTGCTCATTTCGTTTACTCGAACGTCTCTACTCACTATCACCTTCTTGCTTATGGGATCAAACAACCTGTACCCTTTTGTCTTCTCATCATATCCAATGAATATGTATTTCTGACTTTTCTCTTTAAGCTTTGTTCTTCGTTGATCCGGTACGTGTGCATAAGCCACACTACCAAATACTTTGAAATGAGAAACTGTTGGCTTTTGTCCACTCCATGCTTCTTGTGGTGTTTGATCTTCTAACTTCGAATGTGGACATCGATTCTGAACATAAATGGCACATTGTACAGCTTCTGCCCAAAATTCCTTCGACATGTTCTTGCTCTTAAGCATTGATCGAACCATGTCGAGAACTGTTCGATTCTTCCTTTCAGCCACACCATTTTGTTGAGGTGAATATGGTGCAGTTAGAAATCTCCTTATTCCATGCTTTTCACAATACTTCATAAAGGTTGTCGAAGTATACTCACCACCTCTGTCAGATCGAACAGCTTTGATATGTCTGTCAGTTGTCTTGTCCACCATTACTTTGAACTTTTTGAACACCTCGAATGCTTCAGATTTTTCTTTCAAGAAATAAACCCAAGTCTTTCGTGAGAAATCATCGATAAATGAAATGAAATACCTTTTGCCACTGAAAGATTCCGGGGTGATTGGCCAAGATATGTCGGTATGAATCATTTCGAGAATATGTTTAGATTGATATTCTGCCTTCTTTTGAAATGAGGTTCTTGTTTGTTTGCTAAGCACACATTCTTCACAAAACTTTCCTTCATAGTCCATGTCTGGTAGCCCGTGCACCATGTTCCTCTTTGCTAACCTTCTCAGACCAGCATGATGTAGATGACCAAAACGTAGATTCCACAGCGACGTTTTGTCTTCGACATTAACTTGCAAACATTTTCCTCGAACACTTCTCAAGTTCAGTTTGTACATTCGATTTTTCCCCTTTTCGACTTGAGCAACCAGATGCCCTAGCTTGTCCTTCAAGTGTAATATCCGATCTTTCATGAATATCGAATAACCTTTTTCCGTGAGTTGCCCCAAACTCAAAATATTTGTCTTGAGATCTGGTACATAGTACACATCTTGGATTGACCTAGTCAAGTCATCCTCCTGCAAGTAACAAATTGTACCTTTGCCTTCGACCTTCACTTTTGATGCATCTCCGAAAGACACATGACCATCTTCAATCTTTTGCATTTCTTTAAATAGCTGTTTGTGACCACACATATGGTTACTTGCCCCTGAGTCAAGATACCACGTATTATCATTATTCGCGTCTACTTCTTTTTGAGTCATCAGCAGAAAGCCTTCATTCGCTTCGGCTTCCAAAGCTAGATTGGTTGTTTCTTCTACCTTCTTTTCGACTCGACAATCTTTTGCAAGATGTCCCACTTTATCACAGTTATAGCATTTGTAGGAGATGCAATCCTTTGCATAATGACCATGTTTGTTACACTTGTAACATTCGATGTTGGAGTAGTTCGACCGACCACCTCTTTGACCACGTCCTCTGCCACGCCAATTTTGCTGGCTCGACTGTCCTCTCTCGAAGTTGCTGCCTCGACCACTTTGACCACTATCATGACCTCTAAGGCCACGTCCTCTTCCTCGAAAGTTTTGAGAAAAGAGCACCTTTTCATCTTTGGTGGACTCCTTGGTCTGAACTTCTTCGTCGTTTGTCTCCTCCTTCTTTTTGATCTTACGTTGTTCGTGTGCCTCGAGAGAACCAGCTAGCTCTTCGACTGTTAGCGTTGCAAGGTCCTTCGACTCTTCTATCGCGCACACAACATTCTCAAAGTTATCAGTTAAAGATCTGAGAATATTTTCGACAATACGAGCATCAGTCATTGTTTCTCCATTTCGATTGAGTTTATTCACCACTGTTTGCAAACGCGTGATGTATTCTGATACAGTTTCCGACTCCTTCATCTTCATTCTCTCCAGTTCTCCTCGAAGAGTTTGAAGACGAACTTGCTTGACTCGGTCAGCTCCTTTGTATACTTTTTCTAACGTGTCCCATGCTTGTTTCGAAGTCGTTACACCTGCAATCTTTTCAAAGCCTGATTCATCAACAGCTCGGAACAAGATGTACAGTGTCGTCTTATCCTTCGAGCGCGTCTCTTTCAACGCATTGGTTTGAGCCGCTGTATACCCTCCGGTATTATCTGGTTCTGTGAAACCAGTTTCGACTGTCTCCCACGAATCTAGAGATCCAAGAAGAGCTTTCATTTGGATACTCCAGTTTTCGTAATTCACCTTCGTTAATCGTGGTAGCGGCATTTGACTCATCGTATTCGCCATTAGCTCTGATGCCAATTTGTAAAAAACTGACTGCTAGTTCTATTCTGCAGTTGTAACAATTTTGGACACTTTTAACACTATACTTCCACTAGTGGAAGACTTGCTTTAAAACTGCACAGAACACTTTTTACACTATACTTTCACTGGTGGATATCTTACTTTAAAACTGCACTTTTTACTTTCTTGTTGAAAATGAAAATACAAACAAGTCTTTATATAGACCTAAAAGACTTCTGCTATACTAGGAAATTAAAGCAAATAAATACTCTTAATATGCCACTATCTCTTGGCTTTTCTACTACAAGAACTCTTGGCCTTTCAATTACAAGAGACTCTTTATTTTTCACTAACTTATCAATAAAACCCACTTAATAACATTAAAGTTTATTCAACAAAACATCCCATATCTTTTAAGAATATCTGGCATTTCATCATATATCCGGCATAACAGGAATCGCAGTCCTCATATGTGGAGTTGCAACTCAATTTGTGGGGTTATAGAATAAATTCTTACAGGTCCAATGTTCTATTAAATTACCAATTAAAATCATAAAATTCTTAATAATATTTTTCAAACTTGCACAATGTTAATGATTAAAATAAGGCCTATGATTTTCATTAAATTTTGATCTTGATTAACAAGATTTATTACGTTATATCATATATTCAATATACTTAAACTTACAACATAAAAATAAAAATACAAACGATAGAAATTTTATAGTTTTTTTTTTATGTTGATTTTACACCACACCTAACAAGAGCAGGAAAAAAAAGACACACTGAAGTAGACACAACAAACCCCATTGTGAGCATCCATGACACAATCCTAGGTAACAATTGTTGTTTTGGTTTGAAGATTTTTGCATGTCCAATTTGAAGAGCCACACAAACTCCATGAATGAGAAAAAAACACATTGAATCCCAACATGGCTCCCAAGCCTCCCATGTTGTTGTCTTCTGTTTCATGTAGAAAAATATAAGTTCATGCATCAATCCTGACACTATAAAGGTCACCACCACAGCAGGGAGAGGAGCCCATTTTCTCCCTATGACATGAGTAAATATCTTTAACATCGGTTCGTATACGGTTGGGTGTAAAATACGTGACACCATTATATTCCATCTTCTTCCCCAGAAGTCTTGCACCGATGTGCTTAGGTAGGGTTTGTCGAAAGGTTGCTCCAAATCTATTTGTATGAGTTTTCGTACGATTGTAGTAATCAAGGCAAGAAAAATTTCCAAGCCGGTGTAAAAATGGAGACCGTATAAGGACAACAATATAAATGGATGCAAGTTTTCTTTCTTACCATATAGAGGAATACAAATATACGAGATAATCGCCATAACTATCAACTCGCGCCAGTTTTCTGGCGCGAGTTTGATTTTATTTTGGTTTTGAATTGTATGGTTGTTTTGTTGGAATTTGATGGGAAGTGAGGCAAGGAGAAGAAAGTGAGGGAGAGAAGGAGGAGGGTTTGATGAAAGGGGACCTTTGGCAAAGGCAAAGAGAATGAGCTTGAAAGTGGAGAGCCATGCAAGGAAGAATGAAGAAATGACTCCAAGATGCATGGAGGTAAGGCTCAAAGGGAGAAGGAGAAAGATGAGTATAGGTGGAAAAAGGGCTAAAAGTCTTCCTTTTCCTTTGGGAATCATTCTTCCTATTATGTAACTATACCAAAACAATGTTGTTGCTATGCTCCATACCATGATGAAGTTACTCATTTCTCTTTCTTTCATATCTTACTCACTAAATTCTCATGATCTTAGACATGCATTTATAATGAATATACCAATTGAGTTGAGTATACGAATAAATTATATATATATATATATATATATATATATATATATATATATATATATATATATATATATATATATATATATATATATATATATATATATATATATATAAAATTAGAAATGAAAATTATCGATAGGTTAGATTTAATTAACGCTTAAAATTTATTAATTTCACATAAAAACACTATTAATGAATTTTGTCTATAATGTTCAATATTAAAAAAATTTATTAAAAGAGAATATTTTTTGAAATATTTTTTATTTTCTACAATTATTTGAATATTTACACAATACTAGAATTTATTTTAAATAGTCATAATCATTAAATTTGCAAAATTAAAATGTTACCAAGCTTACAAATTACCAAATCAACTAAATTTACATATAGGTAATGAATTCAGATTCTTCAAATTTTTTAATCAAATGAAAAATAGGTGATAAATCAATAATGTGATTTAACTTAAAACGGTCACAATAATAAAACTTTTTTTTTAATAAGCAATTAATTGAAAGTTCGCACTAGGGGTGCAACCCTTACAAACACACGAGACACTAGATGTCGCAAGTAACGGATAAGGGAAGTTTAAACCATTCGTATTGGTCTAAACTTAGGATATCCACTTGCAAAATAAAAAAATTTCCAAACTTGTAAATACATAAATCAACCAAATTAAAATATTAATAATAATTTTACTTTCATCAATATTTTTTTTAAAACATTGATAAAAATAATAAATAAATAAATAAATAATGTGTTTTATATAAAATGGTCATGCCAAAATAAATAAATTTCTAAATTTGTAAATAAAAAATTCAACCAAATTAAAATATAGGTAAAAAATTTACATTCTTCAATATTTTACATCAAATGAAAATATAGGTGATAAAAGAATAATGTGTGATATTATTAATTTAATGAATAAACTTATACAAATTTTGAATTTTAAAGTATAAATTAAAGACTTTGTTGATACTTTTGATCAAAATTTATAATTAATAAAACTATGCCAATATTAAAGTATCAACTAAATATAAGTAAATTAAATTAAAATTTTCTAATCAAAATAGGTTATATATCAATTAAAATCAATAGTTTAGGAGTCAAGATAATAGTGGGAGTAGAAAATTAAATTCAAAGCTTTATACAAGAGATGGATTCAAATATTACACACACCCCAAAGAAAAGAAAAATAAGTCAGAAAAGGTTTAGTTTAGGATTAGTTTTCCACCTCAACCTGTTTGAAAAATCTACCCCTACATTAATAGTTGCAACCCAATTCCAAAACATTTCTTTCAATGCTATGATAGTCCCTTCCACCCAGCTGGTTATAGACTCCAGCCCACAACCAGACACAGCAGAGTATGGTATGTGGTGTATACAATAAATGGTATACCCTATCAACCAACTAAATGTAAAACCATGGATCTATTTCTTGTCCACACAAATTGTAAAAGCTACACATCATTCTTTGTTCACATGTAAATAGTAAAATTTACATATTTATTTCTTATTGATCACATGCAAATAATAAAAACTACAGATTTACTTCTTGTTCACACAAATAAATAAGATGGTAAGAGAATCCAATGTTATGCTATATATGCACAATAAGTTGTGCTACAATTCTTTTTTAATTTGTAAAAATATTTATTGTCTTATGTAACATAACATTGTTAAGCATGAATCTTTAAATTCTGTGTAAAAGGTCTATTGCTTCTGGTGTTAGAAAAGCAAAAGTGTAAAAGATAAATAGTATAAAAACATGTTATTGTCGAACATGCTTCTTTCTCATGCTTCACCAGTTTACTTCAAACGATTTTAAGAGTTGTCTGTCCCACAGTAAAATCTCTAATCCTCAGTTCCACTCGTGAGAAAACCCCGATCAAAGACTGTCTTGAATCCAAAGACTTTGTGATATGGAGATGTCTTGGCACTATGAAATTCGGCCGAAGACTCTTAACAAAGACAAATGAGTAGTTTGAAGCAATTATCAAACGCAGTTATCAATATAATACTTGATTTTTAAGCATTTAAATCCTCGAAGACGTATGAAAACTAGTTAGAGTATGAAAGCCTAAATAGTGGGATACATGTCAAATTTATAGGATTGAACCATTGTCGACAATTATTTTCGTAGTACTCCCTCCGTCCCACAATGAGTGACCCATTTGGAATAAAATGGTGTCCCAAAATGAATGACCCATTTCAATTTCCAATGCATTTTTTTCCAATTCTACCCTCTAATTAATAAAGATTTCACCATTTCCAATACATAATAAGGGTACTATAGTAAAAACAATAGTCTTTCTCTTACTTTTATGCACTTTTCTTAAACTGTGTGAAATGGTGTGCTGGGTCACTCATTATGAGACGGAGGGAGTAGTATATAACAAAAGCTTATGCATTATAGTCGGGGCTCTAAAACAACTTTTTATCTTATCGTCATGTCAAACTTTATTTCTATATCCTAAATATATTTTTTAAAAAGGATACTTACAAAAATCTATTGTGCTTTAGAAAAAACGATATCTTTTATAAGAAAATGGTAAAGTCAAAATCTAGAGTCGCTTAGACACTATCTTTCATTCATTGTAGTTCACTTTTTTTAAAGAGAAATTTGTGATCTATTGTAATCCTAATCGTCCTCGATTTAAAAAGATTTCTCTATATAATTTTCCTCAAAAAATATTTAATATATCATTAAAAAAAATCTTGTTCACACCCTAAAAAATATTTAATATATCATTAAAAAAAATCTTGTTCACACAAGACATGTTTCTATTTCTTTCACACACAAATAATAAAAACTATTCCTCGTACGAAAGATATTCGATCAACCGTTGAATCCTGACGTTTGCAAACATGTCTCCTTAAATGAGTGAGATACTATTCAACTTTGTTGACGGTACGTATTTAATTCCTATTTGAAAATGGCTAACTCCATAAATGGCTCCTTCAATCCATAAATGCTGGCAAATTTATGTGATGTATATGCAGTAAATGATATGTCCTACCAACCAACTAAAGATAAAACTATAGATCGATTTCTTGTCCACACAAATAATAAAAGTTACCGAACATTTTCTTAACATGCAAATAATAAAATTAGGTTTTTTTAAAACTTAATTTAATGTTTTATTTTAATTTTTATTTAATAATCGTTATTAAATATTTTTAAAATTTGTTATGTTAGTTACATCAATCATTTCTATTAAATTTTGTTTAAATATGTTAAATTGTATATATGTGAATGTGACACTCGAATTAGAATTAGTTTATTTGACATGTAATTGTTTTACTTGAGATGAAATATATTTTTTATTAAATGTGAATTTATAATTAAAAAACAAGTAGACAAAACATATTTTTAATTTTATTAAGTATTCAGCCCTAGTTCTTTTTACTTTTATTTCCAAACACAAGAATACTCTTTTAAATTCAACAAGAGTTGGATTTAAAGAACAAAATAAAGTCTCTGGGTCAAAATTTGTTCATCTTGATAAAAGGACAGAATTTGATTATTAAGGCTCTAACAAGCAAGGAAAAACTCAAGTGACAAACATTGTTCCGCTTAAACGGCAGACTGACTCAATGATGTCTAACCCAAATGTCCCAACATCGTGCCCTCCTGTTTCAAATTGTATGGTTGTCCCTTTTTTGGTAAAGTTGGTCATATCAGGCCCAGGTACTTGCACTGGAGATGTCACTTTTGTGGTAAAGTTGGTCATATCAGGCCCTTTTGTTTCAAATTGAATGGTTGTCCCAAAGGTCCAACTCAACTTAAGGTTGACCAAGCAGTGGTTAAAACTAGGAAGGTATGGAAACCCAAGGAATGTGCTAGTTGCCTTGTTGCTCATACCTCTCTTAGAGCTTCAGCAAAAGAAGATTGATATTTTAACTATGGCTATTCTAAACATATGACTGGGTTAAAGAAGTTTCTGGTGGACATTAAGTCTTACTCTACCAGCTATGTTACTTTTGATGATGGTTCTAAAGGTGAAATTAAGGGTGTTGGAAAATTGGAATGTATAGGATTCCCTAGTCTTGACGATGTTCTCCTTGTTAAAGGTCTGAAAACTAATTTGATAAGCATAAGACAGTTGTGTGATCAAGGTCTGAAGGTAAATTTCACTAAGGGGGAATGTTTAGTCACTAATGAGAATAATGAAGTTCTGATGAGGGGAGTTAGGTCCAAAGACAATTTCTATTTGTGGGTACCACAAGAAACTACTTGCTCATCCACATGCTTAATATCTAAGGAAGATGAAGTCAAGATGTCACACCAAAAGTTGTAACATCAGACTGTTGCCAAAGTTCTAGAACTTCCTCTTATGAAATTAATGGGACCAATACAGATAGAAATCTTGGTTGAAAAAAGGTATGTCTATGTGGTTATAGATGATTTTTCAGGGTTTACATGGATGAACTTTCTTAGAGAAAAATCAAACCCCTTTGAAGTCTTAAAAGGTCTATGTCAAAGTGTTCAAAAGGGGCAGAATATTGTGATTGTCAAGGATGGAATTGTTTAGCAAAAGACCAGGGTTATACAAGAATTAGCTAGAGTCATGCTTCATGGTAAGAAATTGCCTTTGCACTTTTAGGCTGAAGTTGTGAATACTACATGCTATATTCATAACAGGGTCACTTTGAGAGGATGTGTTTCTACCACTCTATATGAGCTATGAAAGGAAAGGAAGCCTAAGGTCAAATACTTTCATATCTTTGGAAGTAAATTTTGTGTCTTGACTAACAAAGATCAAAAGGAAGATGAATCCAATAAGTGATGATTTGGGTTACTCTTAAAATAGCAGAGCTTATAGAGTGTTTCACTCTAGAACTAGATTTACAATGGAACTCATAAGTGTGGTGATTGATGATTCTATTACTGAAGAGAAAATGGATGTAAAAAACAATGTTGAAACATCTTGTGTGCAGACTGATGAAGCATTAAGGGAGGAAATTTGTGAATGCAAAAGAACTGAATCAGTGAATTCTCAATCCAGAAAAGGTCTCTCTACTAAAGAACAGATAGAACAATCCAAGGAATTGATTACAAGACACCCTAATGAAGGGGACACCATTGAATTCAATAAGGAAGTATTAAAAGCTGATGGATGTTTTGCCTTGAGAAACAGTCTATTTTTCTGGATCAATAAGAAGCAAGTATGTGCTTCTTGGTATACTGATGAAGTTGAAATTTGGGAAACTAGAGGAAGTTTCTATAAATTGATAAGGATGAAACAGATGTTGAAAGATTATGATGTCAAATATGATGTCTTGACATTACATGGTGAAAATCTGAATTCTATCAGATATCTCATTCAACATGGATGGAACAATAATTTTAACAGTTATAGTTAACTAATCAAGAATCTTATTGAAGGAAAGGTTATTACTCTAGAGCATATGGACAACAAGGACCAACTTACTGTTATGGTTAAAACAAATCAGACTGAGAACATAAGTAGTGGGATTGGAACTTGCACTATTGAGAGTTATAGCAATTAGAAATATGGAGGAATGCAACAATTATTGCATATTTCCTATATTCTCTGAGGCATGATAAGCCTATACAAATTGCTACTGATAAGGGATGGAACAAAAGATCTCTGCAAGATAGAATGGCTGAGGACAACAACAAAGAGCGCATTAGGGTCTTTGTTAGGGGCAAGAGGTGGATGACCACCTGGAGATAATTTGAGTTATGTGTGTTTCCATCTCAAGTTTGTGTGTTTCCATTAAGATTTTGTGCTCCCATTTGTGTTTACATTTACTCTATTTTTTGTCAATTTTTGGCTAAAAAAGGGGAGTAAAGTGTTAGTGTGTTTTGTTTTTCCTTATGTTATGACACATGACTTAACATGTTGATAAGCATGTTGATAGGACTGTACTACTGCTAAGGGGAAAGTAGTTATTATGGTTTCTTGTTGTATGCAACTATTTAGAGAGAGCATGTTAGTTTGTTATGCTTGTTGGTGTTGTATTGTTGTTGTTGCTACTGTTGATGGGATCTGTGTGCATGATGTCTTACTCGGTGTTCTGACATCTTTCCTGATGTGGAGAATCCCGATGTGAGGCTTATTTATCTTTTGTTACATGTTCCACTGATGTATGAACTTGGGTAGTTCATCTTTGGTGAATTGGATTTTCTAGTGATTTGGGTATTCCCTTTGAGGGGAAGTAATGGTTCTATGTGACAGGGGGAGTCATGGACATGTCTGATTGTGCAAGCGTTTGTGCTATGTTGGAGTTGTGTTGATGTGAGGTCAGACCACAAGTTTAAACATCTAACTTCGGGAGAGATTTGAAGAAGAGGTCTCTTTGTAACTGTAATGTATCTCTGATCTATTCTTATGTTTGCAGTTTGTACAAATTTTACATGTTCTCATGTAGCTTGTGTTATAGTTTTATTCATATATCCAAGATTTATTGTGCTTAAATTGTTTTAGCCAAAATTTACCAAATGGGGAGATTGTTAGATCCATAGTTTTATGATTGGCATAAATTTTGCTAAAACATGGTTTTTAACTGATGTTGAGCAAGATGTTGTAACATCTTGACCAACTGTCATGACATGGTCTGCTGTCATGTGTTTCAGATGTTCTGCCAGATATTGTGACACTATACCAGAGCATTGTAACAATACAGCTGGTTTAAATCCTTGAAGATTTGATTGAAAAATATGAGATTCTGAAAGATTCTAGTGCTCATACAGGCTCAACCAATCAAGGATATTTTAGGAACAATGTAGATTTGATTTAGTTTTATAAAAAGGATCTTGGAGGCTTTTTAGAAAATCTAGAAGATTTGTTTGTATTTTTATGTAAATATCTTACAGCTGATTTAAAAGGAGAAGATTGGATTTGATTGAAGAGTCTAAGCCCATACTGCAAGAGTCTATAAATAAGTACTTTTAAACCTAAAATAGCAAGCATTCACAACAACAAATCGTGGGTGAAAATATGGGTTTAAGGTTTTGTGAGTCTTTTAAGGTTTTTGTGTTTTCTTTATATGATACATTGAGGTAGACTGATTGTTCTCATTCATGAGCTTTTTAGCAAAGAGTTGAGTATTGTTCTTAGTTAAAAGCTTTTAAGCAAAACTAAGTATTATTTGTTGGAAGTGGAATCTTCTGTTTTGGTTCTTGTCATAGGTTGTGACTGGTTTTTATCACTGAGGTGATTGTGGGAAGTGAGGGGAGGTTCTCATATCTAGGAGCTTCCTAGGTTAAAACTGTGTTGTTGTCGGGGATTGTTGTTTAGATATTGCAAGCATTGCAATAGCTTTTTTTTGTATTGAGTTTTATAATTAATCTCTTATTTCTAAGTTCTTATTCCTTGTGTTTGTTAATTTGATTGGTTTGCTTTTCAGAAAATAGTTTATACGAGGAAGTGTACCTACAGACCAACTCCTTTTTTATCCTGAGATTGAAAGGACTGTGTGTAGACTGAATAGCAAAACTCGAAGACGAAGGCAGCTAGCAAAGGAAAGAAGACAACAAAGGGAAGCTTCTTCTTCTTCAACTCCGATTGAAAACCAAGTTGAGGGAGAAATGGTAGGAGCAATACCTAACGTTCCACCTCGAGGGCCTTGTGTTAATAGCCCTTGATTGAATGCTCAATTTGCTCGTGATCAAAACAATGGAAGAAACTCCGAGATGAAAACGGGGTTACTTCAATTGTTATATCAAAATCCTTTTATGGGGCTTGATCACGAAGATCCTTTCACTCATCTCACGAAGTTCTATGAGATAGCCGGAACCATTGGTGCTCCGGAGACCGAAGAAGAACAGGTTTTCAAAAGACTATTCCCTCATTCCTTGATATTAAAAGCTAAGGAATGGTATCTGGATCAACCAAATAATGTCATGACTAATTGGAATGAGTTGGAGGAGAAATTTCTTGATCGGTTCTTTCCACATAATAGGTTCACGGAAGCGAAAACTTCCATTTCTGTGTTCTCCCAAGGTCAAATTGAGGCTCTCAATGAAGCGTGGGAGAGGTTCAAATCTATGGTTTGAAAATGCAAAGGGCATGGATTTGATGAATTGACTCAAATCCATATCTTTAGAAATGAACTTCAACCACAACCGAAAATACTTTTAGATGCTATCACGGATGGGTCTTTGATGTCAAAGGGTGCTGAAAAAGCAGTTGCTATCATTGATAGAATGGCCTTGAATGATCATCAAGGGCAACACAACCGTAGTACACTATAAAGAAAGTCGGGAGTTTTTGAGTTGAACACGAATGATGCAATACTTGCTCAAAACAAGTTATTGACACAACAAGTAGAATTGCTTACTCAACAAATGCTTAAACTTCCACAAAAACTCAAGGAGATGCATGAGATCCCTGCTAAAAATCAACAAGTGATATGTTGTGAATTATGTAGGGGTGATCATCAAACTGGTTTTTATCCTCCACTCGGCGAAGAAGTGAATTATGTTTCAAATCCTAATCAAGGCTATGGTGGACGACAACAATAACCTTACCAAAATAACCAAGGTTACCAACAAAGAGGTAATCAAGGTTATCAACAAGGATGGAGACCGGATTCGGGGCTTTCAAATCGTCAAAATCCTTATGAAGGTGGTTACAATCAACAACCTCAACCTACAAAGCTTTAAATGGAGGATACTCTTAGCCAATTTATGCAATTGTCAATTGCAAGCCAAAAGAGTACGGATGCGGCCATAAAGAATCTTGAAACTCAAGTTGGTCAATTATCAAAACAACTTGTCGACCAACACAAAGGTCCTTTTCCGGCCAACACACAAGAAAATCCTCGAGAGCATTGTAAGTCCATTCTAACCCGTAGCGGTAGAACTATTGATATGTGGGTAGGAGAGCTAGTTGAGGAAGAATATGTTGCAGTTGAAAATGATACACAGATGAAGTGATTGAAGTAGAAAAAAATTTTGAGGGTGACTTAGTTGAAAATAAGAAAGAGAAAGAATTAGTTGAGAAAGAAAATCTTGAGATAGAGGAGAAAAAGAAAAAGAGAGAAAAAGAGAAAGGAAAGAAAAAGGAGACTTCCATACCATTGCAAAATTTACCTTATCCCCATGCTCCATCAAAGAAAAATGATGCTAGGCATTATGCTAGATTCATGGATATTTTTAGCCGATTCCAAATAAATATTCCATTTTCTGAGGCCTTGGAGCAAATGACTATGTATGCTAAATTTATCAAGGATATTATCACAAAGAAGAGGAGATTTGAAGATCTAGAGGTTGTGACCGTTAACTCGTGTTGTAGTGCTATAATTCAAAGAACTCCACCGAAGAAAGAAAGCGATCCGGGAAAAGTTACTCTACCGGTGACAATTGGAAGTGTCTATGTCGATAAAGGGTTGATAGATTTGGGTTATAGCATTAATTTGACACCATTGTCTCTTGTGAAAAGATTGGGAAATATAGAGTTGAAATCTACAAGGATGACTTTGCAATTAGCCAACAAGTCCACCACTCATCTAATAGGGATTGCGGAAGATTCGTTAGTTAAAGTTGATAAGTTCTTTTTCCCGGTCGATTTTGCGGTGATTGATATGGAGGAGGATTATGACACACCTTTAATACTTGGAAGACCTTTCATGAAAACCGCTCGGATGATGATCGATATCGATGACGGTCTAATGAAAGTGGGAGTTTTGGATGAAGAAGTGTGTTTTAACCTCTTTGAAGCGATGAAGCATAAAAATGATAAAAGTGATTGTTTTTGAGTGGATTCGACCGATGAATCTATCATGCAAGTGAAGAAGCAAAATCATGTGTCTACTCTTCTTGAGAGAGCTCTCACAAATTCTCTTCAAATTCTAAATGAAGATGAAGAAAAAGAAATGGAGGAATGCTTGAAGGAATTTGAAGCATTAGAAGAAAGTTCTCTTTTGGAAGATGTGGTTGATGAGTTGAAAATACAAATTACAAAAGAGGAGAGTAAACCTGAATTTAAACTTCTTCCTTCACACTTGAAGTATGTGTTCCTCGAGAAAAATGAAAACAAGCCGGTTATAATTAGCAATGCCCTTTCTAAGGGTGAAGAAGAAAAATTGCTTGTGGTCTTAGAAAAAAATCAAGAAGCAATGGGATGGACTCTTTCCTATTTAAAAGGAATTAGTCCCTCATTTTGTATGCATAAGATTTTGATAGAGGACGGCTTTAAACCCGTGGCTCAACCACAAAGAATATTGAATCCGGTAATGAAAGAGGTGGTGAGAAAGGAAGTAGTGAAAATGTTAGAAGTCGGGATGATTTAACCTATCTCGGATAATGCTTGGATGAGCCCCGTTCATGTGGTTCCCAAGAAGGGTGGAATGACGTTGATCCGTAACGAAAAGAACGAGCTAATTCCAACTAGAACCGTGACGGGTTGGAGGATGTGTATCGATTATTGTAGGCTAAACCAAGCTATGAGAAAAGATCACTTCCCCTTGCCTTTTATGGATCAAATTCTCGAGAGATTATCCGGTCAACAATTCTATTGTTTCTTAGACGGGTATTCGGGATACAACCAAATTGTAGTCAATCCCGAGGATCACGAGAAGACGACTTTTACATGCCCCTTCGATATTTTCGCATATCGGCGAATGCCTTTCGGGTTATGTAATGCACCGACAACATTTCAACGGTGTATGCAAGCGATCTTTTCGGACTTAATTGAGAAGTGCATCAAAGTTTTTATGGACGACTTCTCGGTTTTTAGTCCTTCAATTGATCTATGTTTAAAAAATATTGATATCGTGCTAAGTCAATGTGTGGAGTCGAATTTGGTTCTAAATTGGGAGAAGTGCAACTTTATGGTTACCGAAGGAATTATGCTCGGCCACAAGGTTTCTTCAAGAGGCCTTGAGGTGGATCAAGCCAAAATCGAAGTGATATAGAAGTTGCCTCCTCCTTTGAATGTTAAAGGAATCCGAAGCTTTCTAGGACATGCTAGGTTTTATCAAAGATTTATCAAAGATTTCTCCAAAGTTGCTAAGCCCTTTAGTAATATACTCAACAAAGGTACGGAATTTCTTTTCGATGAATATTGTTTAAAAGCATTCCTAGAGCTTAAAGAAAAATTGGTCACCGCACCCATAATCGTCGCTTCTAATTGGTCCCTTGATTTTGAACTCATGTGCGACGTGAGTGATTATGCGGTGGGTGTCGTGTTAGGACAAAGAAAGAATAAAATTTTCCATGCTATACATTATGCGAGCAAAGTTTTAAATGAAGCTCAAATCAATTACGCGACAATCCAAAAAGAATTGCTCGCTATTGTGTTCGCATTGGAACAATTTCGTTCTTATTTGATTGGTTAAAATATTGTGTGTTATACTGACCATGCAGCTATCAAATACCTGCTCATAAAGCCGGACTCGAAAAAAAGGCTAATTAGGTGAATTCTCTTGCTTCGAGAGTTTGATCTTGAAGTGAGAGACAAAAAAGGGTCTGAAAATGTGGTAGCTAGTCATTTATCTCGGTTAGTGAATACCGAGGTAACAGAAAGAGAAAGTGAGGTGAAAGAAGAATTTCCGGATGAGAAACTGTTTATGGTCCAAGTCAGACCATGGTTCGCGGACATGGCTAACCATAAAGCGACCGAGTGGATTCCCGAAGATCTAACTTGGAGCCAGAAATGGAAGTTCTTGTCCGATGCAAACTTTTATGTTTGGTATGAGCCTTATCTGTTTAAGTTGAGTAGTGACAATCTCTTGAGGAGATGTGTCATGAGTGAGGAATTAAAAAGTATCCTGTGGCTTTGTCACAATTCGCCTTATGGTGGGAATTATAGGATTGCATACGGCAACCAAAGTCCTTCAGGCATGCTCTTAGTGGCCTACTTTGTTTAAAGATGCCTACCATCACGTGTCGAGTTGTGATAGTTGTCAGAGAAGTGGTGGAATCGATGGACTTGATGAAATGCCCCTTAAAAGCTTCTTGGAAGTAGAAGTATTTGATTGTTGGGGCATTGACTTCGCTGGGCCATTTCCATCATCTTTGTCGAACGAGTACATTTTGGTTGCGGTTGACTATGTGTCCAAATCGGTGGAAGCAATTGCTTCACCTATAGCTGACGGTAAAACCGTGATCAAGTTTTTGAAAAAGAATATTTTTGCGCGTTTCGTGTGCCTCGTGTTTTGATAAGTGATGGCGGATCACATTTTTGCAATGCTCCACTTGAAAAAGTGTTGGAGCAATATGGAGTTAAGCACAAGGTTGCTACTCCATATCATCCACAAACGAATGGTCAGGCCGAGAATTCCAATCGTGAGATAAAGAAAATTCTCAAGAAAACAGTTTCTAGCTCAAGAAAGGATTGGTCGCTTAAACTTGATGAAGCGTTGTGGGCCTATCGGACCGCTTTTAAAGCCCAGGTTGGTCTTACACCGTTTTGAATTGTGTACGGCAAAAGTTGCCACCTACCGGTGGAATTAGAGCACAAAGCCTTTTGGGCGTTAAAACTGTTGAACTTTGATACTAAATTGTATGGTGAGAAAAGAAAAGTCCAACTCCATGAGTTGGATGAGTTGAGGTTGAATGCCTACCATTCCAACACGATTTACAAAGAAAAGGTAAAGTTCTATCATGATAGCAAAGTCCGGAAAAAAACTTTAAGGTCGGGCAACCTGTGCTTCTCTTCAATTCCCGGTTGAAGCATTTTCTGGGAAAGTAGAAATCCAAGTGGTCCGGACCGTTTTTGGTCAAAGAGGTCAAGCATTTCGATGCTATTGTGGTAGAGGATCCACAAACGAAGAAAGAGTGGACGGTGAATGGTCAGAGGTTAAAGGTATATCGAGGAAGTGAATTTAATCGGGAAACAAGTGTCTTATCTCTTGGTGATCCTTGATTACCTTCGGCCGTCGAGCTGACCGACGTTAAACAAAGCGCTTATTGGGAGGCACCCCAATTTGTAATTATTCAACTTCATTTATGTGTTTTTTTATCGTTTTTATATTTTGTGTTTCTGTCGAGCCAAAACTGGCCTACTGGTAAAGTTACATGTGCTGGTAGAAAGTAATTTTTTGTTGTTCTGGTGTAGCTCGTGCCGTGCTGTCTAGCGCGCGTCGCGCGCTGTTCTTTATTTTTTTAATGCATTTTCCAAGGGCTTGCGCGCGGCACGGCCAAAGAGGGCGCGACGCGCGCTGAACAAAAATTTAAAAAAAAATAAAATTTTAGGTTGGGCCCAGAATGGGGATCCGACCCATCCCCCTCCTTTTTACGTTTTGACTAGGGTTAGAGAGGTTTTTGCCTCTCTTACCCTAAAAAGTTAAAAATTTTCTCTCTTCCTCAATCTTCCATTTTCCTAGCAAGTTTCTCTCTTCTCATCTTTTATTCATCATCATCATTCTTCAAGGTAAGTTTCTTCTTCTTCTTCCTTCTTTATGTTCACATGTGTAGTTTTCATAGATTTAGGGATTTAGATTTAGTTTTTTAGGATTTGTTGTTAAATGATGTGAATAGAGTAAAATAGAGACCAACTTAGGGTAGAATTTGTAAATTCGTTGCTGGTTATAGTGTTGTTGGTTATTGGGTGTTGTCGTAACTGTTGTTGCAGGTATTTTTCTGAGTTTCCCAGAGCCCGCGTCACGCCGGCTAGCGCGCTCCGCACGGTGTGTAGAAAATTGTTTTTCTGTTTTGCTTTTGTGCTTGATTATAAATAGCTCTGTTTTGTGATTCTGATTGGTGTTAGCATTACTTTGACTGAAAATAATTTTGTGCTGACATTTTGGATCAAATTTTTGTGTTCATTTTATTGTTGTGCAAAGAGCTCCTCCGTCGAAAAAGAAGAGAGGCGTTGCCGGTGAATCCTCTGGTTCTCATTCACGTTATGATCACACGCGGTTCTGTGGTCCTAAACAAGAGGCCCAGTATGAGGATCTTAAAGGACGCATTATTTGGCCTGAAAGGACGGTGGTGCCGAGTGAAGAAGGAAATTTTTCAGGAACGTGGAGCTATTTAAATGATACCTGCTGGGACAAGCTGTATGAGCCCGAAAAGTTCTATCAGGTAGAAATTCTGAGAGAATATTATGCTTAACGCTTTGCCACAGGTGGGATGGATTTCATCTGAGGCTTACCCGTTTAAGACGTGGGTGAGAGGGAAGGAGATTTATTTTTCTAAGGAGGCGATATTTGATTTTTTGGATGATCCTCGCGCCTTGGTTGAAGAGTGTTAGTATCACCCTCGGTTGAATCGAGGTAATTGGGACGCCAAGGAAATGAGGGAGAAGATGTGCATACCTGGGTTCACTTATGAGTTGACGACCACCGGCCATCCGAAGACCTTTACCCGTCGTCATCTCACTTCTGGTGCTCAGTTGGTGACTTCCATGGTCCTTTATAATTTAAGGCCACGAAGTCATACTACTACTATCACTATGGACACAGAGGGGTTGGTATACTATATTATGATGGGTGAGGATGTAGAGATAGCCTGGATTGTGGCGAATGAGTTGAAGAGGGTAGCACCGAATGGTACCCAGTATGGTGAGATGGCCAAATGCCGGTTGATTTTTCCCGGTCTGATTATGGGATTATGTAGGAAGGCTGGTGTGAGGTTTCCCTCTGGAGGACACATCTCCATGGATACTGTGATAGATGATGTTTTTGCTACCAGGTACCGTGTTTCAGGTCCTGGTCCTGCTGCTGGTGGTGGTCCTGCTGTTGAGGTCGTTCCGGTTGTTGCTGCTCCGCCTTCTATGCCGCAGTTAGGGCATGCTGGTGACTTGAACTGGAAGATGCATATGGCTCACCAGAGAGCTTTCATGTTTATTCAGGATTCGATTCAACATTTGTCTCTGCATTAGGCTGTAGGCTCCAGAGATGACTTAACAGCTTATGCTCGTTGGCCTGAGGGCATGCCAGGTTCTCAGGAGGGGGCAGGTCATAGTGATGATGATTCCGAGGAGGAGTGATCAGTATATGTAGTATTTTTTTATATATTTCAGTATTGTTTTTTTTATTTGCTTAGTTTTTTTTATTGTTAGAACCTTTTGTGCCATCCTTTTAAGGATGAGGTAGTTTGGATCTTTTGATATTTGGTTTGACTTAAGGCTAGTATTTGCTTTTTTGGATTCTATACACCTTTTGGTGTTTTGGTTATTAAGTTTTAAGTTTTTAAATTTGTATTTTATTTAATTTTCTGGTTTATATATTATGAAAATAAGTTTGTCCAAATGTTGAATTAGAAGGAACATGTCGAATTACCTCCTTGATGAAAGTGGGTTTTAACAACCAAATGGGGCGGTGATGATATAGTGTGAAAATTGTACGTGCAATGTACATTTTTACTGTTTCTTTAAGATACCGTGATTTTGATGTTTTTAATTGTACAAATTAGATGTCACATTTTCTTTGGTAAAACTAGTTCAATTTTGAATCACTTTAGTGCTTATAATTAGTGTGAGGAGACTTTCCATTGTATATATATATATATATATATATATATATATATATATATATATATATATATATATAATTTTGCGGATACCAACAATGTGCGTTTAACTCGTTTTTATTATGTCCAATCTTGCGTTTTTATTGAATTGTGTAAAGCATGAAAAGGATCAAGGCATTTTGTTTCGCATTATGAGTATAACTTCTCTACCAAATAACCTACCCGGTGAGTGTGTGAGTATTTGCTAACCACTTAGTGTAACACCCCAAATTCTAGACTAATTATTTATTTAATTATTTTAGCGTGAATCTATGAGTCATTGTGAAGTATTGAAAATGTGATGATATGTTGAGTCCTTATTATGGTTTGTGATGATCTGTGAAGTTTGAGATTATGATGACTTATGTGATGTCGTGGTGATTTGCGTGATGCTTAGGTATATTGATGAATTTTGGCGTATTTTAGAATAATTAGAATAATAAGTAGAATTATTTTAATTAGTAAAATAAAATAATATCAGTGTTAGAGATATTAAGGGTAAGAGTGGTCATTTGTGAAGAGTAAGTGAGGGCAATATGGGAAGACCATATTAGGGGTCTGTCATACCCTAATTTTGAACCCCCCTGAGATGTCACACCTCCAAATACCTCATCAAACTCAAGACAAGTACTCAGAGCAGTCACTTGTTTGTCTGATACCTAATCGAGGATGCTCAAGGACAAAAGAGTTCAGGCAAAGGATCAATCAATATGAGAATAACCTCTAATACAATCATGGGACTCAAATGATTCATTTATCCACCTATGATTGATTAGACATCAGACATCAGGACTCAGGTTTGCTCAGATCACCAGATTAGGGTTTTGGGGCCCATCAAGGACTAAGATCAGGGGCCACATTTGAGAAACCCTAAAAAGCCATAGGGCATCACTCAAAGGATTAAATCATCTTCAAATGATCCATATAACAATATGCACCAAGCATTGTACTTCAATTCAAGATCTACATTCATCAATTTCATTTGGTCGACAATTAGGGTTTTAGACCTAATTCACTTGGACAGTTGACTTTTATGCAAGACACGAGCCCACAACTCAAAACATGACTCAATATCTTTTATTACCTCAATATAATCCATTAATATCACTCATTTGAGGAGGAGAACTTGATTCATTACCAAAGTCCAAGATTTCACTTCATCTGGGAAAAGTCAACTGTACAAGATCACCTTTGACTTTTAAGATTATTGGTCAAACCATGACTTTTAAGGATCAATATCATCAACATATGATTATTGAAGTCATTTGACCAAAGAAAATCAAGAAAAACAATCATGAATCAAAAAGTCAAAGATTGACTTTTTATACTTAGAAATTTTTCTAAGTGTTTAAAGGTCTTTTTTTCAAAACTTTGGAAAAGAATATCTCAAAATTTCAAGTACAAACTAAAAAAAACTTCCAACATCAAAGTTGTTTGATCCAATGAAAAACTTTGTCACATATGATTTTTTGGCTAGAAATCAACCATTGAAGAGATATGGAGCTTCAAAGTTGCTGCCTTCATAAAACTAGCAAAAAACCCTAGTTTTCTTCAAACTTTAAGCCCATTTTTCACAAATTTCCCAAATGATTTTGAAGAAACTCCAAACTAATGAATTGAAGTACATGTTAAGGGCTTTCCAAATTGTGCTTAACCTTCTCCAAATTCATCTTGAGCTAAGAGATATGATTGATCAAAGTTAGGCATTTGAAGTGAAATTATAGGTCATGCCTAAGTTTGAAATTTGCAATTTTATGCAAGTGCTTACACTAAGTGGTGCCTCTAAAATTCAGAAACATTGCAAGGATAGGAGAGAATCATTTGCATCATTACACAAATATTTGAAGGGAATATTCCAAAACCAAAACATGTGAATATGTAATGATTGCATTTTGAGAATTTATGGCCAAGTGGTGATTCATCAAAGGAACCTTCTCTCAACCAATTAGAGCTCATTTCTGCATCAAATTTATCCCCTAAGATAAAGCAAACCCGATGGCTAGGGAGTGGTATCAAATAACTCATCATTGCATATGGATCTTTCTCATATTTCTTCATAACCAAGAAACCAAGTTAACCTCATTAAGCAAAGCTCACTCTCTGCAAATATACTGAACTTCTTGCCTATAAATAGAAGAGCATACCTCAGTAATTAGACACACCAAAGCAACAGAAATCTTGCTTTCTCTCTTCTCCCTTCATACTTAGGTTTTTCAAAGGTTCTTTGGCAAGAAGACTCGGATTCTTCAAACCAAAGCTCTTCCTTTGAAAGTAAGTATTCAAACACATCAAAGGAGGTATTTAGAGGTGATCCAAACACCTGGAACATCTCTGTACGTGGAGAATCATCATCTTCACCTCTCACTTGGAGCCATATCAGTTGGGGTCGAGCAAGAAGTTCTGGGAAGTTCTAACCCAAACTAAGCATCTCAACACCTTCCTGGGGGACTACTGAAGCTTTTGGGATCGTTACAACAACTCTGTAGCACCCTTTGATCAGAGCTCGATCTTCACTTCAGAGGTAAATTTCATAAGCTTCAAACTCTATGATTCCTTTTTCATAAATCAAAACTTGTTATACCAACAAGTTTCTGCACCTGAGAGGATCATTAACCCTCAGTCAATTTCATCATATCATGCATATATAGTATTTCATGTTAAAATTCAGTTTTAGGGTTCTTAGTGTTCATGCGTGCGAATTTTGAATTACACTGAAAATAAATAAAATCAAAGGATACCATCATAATCCTTGTTCAAAAATGAGCAAAATCCATGTTTACATCTTTGAGTTTGGTTGAGAAACGAGTGAGATAGCAAATTCAAAAGTTATGGAAGCTTGAGGTTGAAGATGAAGATGGTGGCGCCATTTTTCAAATTTCCCAGGAACGAGTTTATTTTATTTTGAATGGTAGGCGTGTTATCTATGAATTCATCGTAGTGTCTCAATGGTTACAACGCGCGTCCAAACTCTTGCCATGCCTTAGGTCTGGGGTTCGATCTCCCCCTCAGACCTTTTGTTCATTTTATTTTTTTCAAATCATTTTTATACTCTGCTTTCACATATAATCATATGCACACCTTTGCTAGTCAGGCCACGCGCATGGCCCAGTTGGTATTTGTTTTGTTTGGTATTCTATAGGGCGTGGGTTCAACCTTGGCAAGACCAAACCAATTTTTTATCACTATTTTCTTTCATTTTTATTTACAAACTTCATACAATTGATTTACTTATCAAATTAAATCATTTCCTCTTGAATTTTTACACAATCTTCATTTAATATATCTATTTTATGAATAATCAAAAATCACAAAAAATATGTATTATTTTTAATATATTTTAATTAGGTTTAAAATTATATGTTTTAAGTATGTTTTGATACTTTTAAATATAGTTTTCTCTTGATTTTGAAAACCTAATCTCTTGTAAATATTCTTGTGATAAAACCCTAATCATTTAGGACTTAATTAGGTATAGACTTTGTCTTTACCCTAATTAAGTTGACTTTTGGCAATATTTCAAAATGTTTTCAAACTCTGATTTAAACAGACGATCCAGATTTTCAGACAACAAAACCTTGTATCACTTCAAATCATCTTCAACTGTTTTTTATAAACAGTAAATTATTTTCAATGGGCCCCTAATAGAGTGTAAGACCCAACACCTTCTTTCTTTTCATAGTTTGTTTTCAAAAACTGTATTTACAAATCTTCTTTCTGTTTTCAAAACATTCTTCTGGTATTTGAAGGGCATTATTCCCGGTGAAACTCTTCAGATACCTATGTGACCACATGTCCATCTTCACTTCTTCTGTTTTCAAAAACCTTTAACTGTTTATAATAAATATTCAACTGTTGCCAATGAACAACACAAGTTACTGGTAAGGCTTTGTACATACATCTTCAAAGGCCTCCACTCCATCAAGGTTAGGCTTTATAGCTTTCAATTTACAGTCTTCATTTAAATTACTGTCAAATATAAACTGTATATATATATTGTTTAGAACTACGTCTGAGTGTAAACCTTAGGACAGTTAAACTATATATATATATATTATAGGACTATGGCCTAGGATTAAGAATGTCTTCCCGGTGAAGGCTCTTTCCTAATTAGAGATCTTTAGTTCAAACCCTCAAGATGAATTATTCCCGGTGAAACATCTTGAAAAAAGCCTTAGAACCCAAATAGGACACATCCACCCAAGAGGAATTATTCCCGGTGAAACCTCTTACCCATTTACTTAGAGCCAAAATAAGTTCAAAGCCACATAGATTTCTCTTGTGCTATAACAAGGACCCTCGATGACCCTTGATTAGCCTCCTCTTGGGCTTTGTACAAGGACTCACAGGCTTCTTAAAAGCATTCCCAACTTCCTCTTGAGCTTGTATACAAGGACCCATCAGGTTTCTTATAAACATAGGAACAGGTCTTTAGTCACCTTTTAGCCTACCCCGGTAAGTTTCTTCTACTCTTCAAACTAGACTTTAAACAAGCTAAGAATGTTTCAATCTCATATTGAGTTCACCTTTTGGAATGAGAGACATGGACAGTCTCTGTCACCTTTACCTTCCAATCTTCAACATAATTTTCCTTAGCAGAGTCTAGGTTCCATATCTGTCTATCCTTAGTCAGTGTCAGCCTTAATCTTGGGCTTTAAACAAGAAGTCTCAATTAGCTAATCATTCTGCCATCATCAAAATCCCCTGGAAAGGGTTAGCCTCCAACATTCCTTCATTTTAACAAAATTCCCTGGAAAGGGTTAGCTTCCAAAAATTGAACTTTCAAAAGATAAACTCTCCAGCAGAGTAAAACCCCTGGAAAGGGTTAGCCTCCAAAGTCAGTCCTCTAAGGTCATAATTCCCTGGAAAGGGTTAGCTTCCAAAAATTCAACTTTTAAAAGATAAATCTCACTTAAGGTCAGTCTCAGTCAATAAAAACCAATTCCCCGGTAGAGTCTACTTTAGGTCAATCAGCCAAACAAATTCCCTAGTAGAGTCCATCTTCAAACATGGGTCATTCATTCATCAATTCCTGTTTAACAAAAGCACAATCCTCAGTAGAGTCATCCTTTAGGATAATCCTCAACAGAGACAAAAATCCCCTCTGAGTCAAAAGATCCCACACTGGTAGATCTTTCTTCATTTTAAAAGTCAGCCTCAACCTTGGGCTTTGTACAAGGCACATACTCCTCTTAGAGTCAAACCCTACTCATAGGTATTCCCCTATCCAGAGTCAGCCACAACCTTGGGCTTTATATAAGGCATATAATAGAGTCTCCCTAGTGAGTCCTTCACCATCAAGTAGCCACAACCTTCGGCTTTGTACAAGGAAGATAAAACCACATTTTCCTGTGTCAAAAGATTCTTAACCTTCAGGATATTTTCCCCATAAAGTCATCCATACTCAGTTTTCTCAACAGTCAGCCACAACCTTGGGCTTCATACAAGGCACAAAATAGAGTCTTCCCTAGCAAGAGTCAGCCACAAACTTGGGCTTCATACAAGGCACAAAATAGAGTCTCCCTGGGTAGAGTCAGCCACAATTCTGGGCTTTGTACAGAACACTAAATAAACCTCTCAATCATAAAACAAAATAAAACACTTTCTAACTAAAGTCAGCCTCAATTCTGGGCTTCATACAGAACACAAATCATCCAAAAGTCAATTCCCAGTGGAGTTATCTCCCAGAGTCATTAAAAACAATCAAAAGCCTCAAGCTTGGGCCTCATACAAGTCAGCTAAAATCAAATCTTTCAAACAGTAGATAGACATAGCTTATATTTATAGGGAGATATTTCTCCTATCTCACCATAAAAAACAATCATTTCAAACAAACAATCATTTCAAACATTCTCCCATTTAGGACTCGTGAAAGGCATGCTCTGGATACATCCCAGACTTGTACAACTTTCCCTAATTTGGTCGAGAATTTTTCATTCAAGAGACACGTGACTGTCATACTTGATCAACCAAGTAGTGTCCCTCTCTTAATGAAACAAACTCAGCTTTTCTGTCACTTTTAAATGTTTGTGGTGGAAAAGTAGAAATACCTCTCTGTAAAGATGATTTCAAGTCTCTTTATTGTAAACAGAGATTTAATTCAAGCTTCAACCTTGAGATTTAAGCAAGGCACCAAAAATAATTAATTTCCCTAATTAGTTCTCCGAACTACAAAAAGCTCTGACTTCCATTAGGGATATGTAGGCATGAGGTTCACAAGGAATCTCAGCGAGCTAATAAAATACCAAAAATAGTCTGTCTGTCTGTCTTTCAATTCAATTCAATTCAATTTTCCTCTCCTAACACAAAGGAGAAACTTTCCCAATAATTAGCAACAAACACAAACACATAGACACAGAGAAGGTTCTCGTAGAGTACTACGGATATGTAGGGTGCTTAAAACCTTCCCTATGTATAACCGACCTCCCGGACTCCAGAATTTCTAGTCTAGGTGAATTCCCACACTTAGCAAACTCCTAGTGTTTATTTGAGATCTTTTTCCCCTTTCCTCCTCGTAGGATAATTAAAAAGTTCGTGTGTTATCGTAGGAAGAACTGAAATAAAATTCATCCCGCAACGGGCGCATTCTCATTCCAAATTCCGCGTGAAGGGTCTAGCGTGCCGTCCTCCCAAGTGAAACAGGGAGGTAAAAAAAATGACACCACAGAAAAATGGCGACTCTGCTGGGGACAATAATAACCTTGGTTTTTCATCCAAACCAATGGTTGACCTGTGCTGGTCCATCCCCCAATGAGGAATTAGGGATACCAAATTCCCCCTCAAAAAAGAGAGGTCCTGCCTAACCTCTGTGTCATTTCATGTGATTGTTGCATATATACTTGTTTATATTTTTATGTTCTGTATCGGGAAAGGGCTTGATTCCCCCTTGTGGTGAGAAATCCTATACGCAGATTTGAGTGCAACATAAGATAGGATGGAGGATGTCTTCTCGGTGAAGACCCTTAATCTTGGTTCCCAAATCTACTCTTGGGATTTTCCTGGCTGGTTGTGATTAACTGCGCCAATGCATTCCGAGACTGATTTGTACCAGGAGGACCTAGAAACACATTAACCCCACTTAAAGCCTTTTTTAGGACGTAGAGCGGTGATCACAAAAGTAATTGTCACGCAGATACTACACTTAGAGAAAACTCTCTTATAGATACCAGTCAACGTATCTTTAAGATTGAGCAAAAGCTCTGAGAACCCTTAGAACCCGTTCTACAGGTACAAAAATCCTTAACCTTAGTTTACCCTGGAGCGAGGTTTGCGTTGTGACTCTATGACCACTATACCCTTCTACGCCATGTTTGTTTAAAAACTCTTGTGTGTGCATTCATGCATCATAATAACTAAAAAACAAAAGAGTCTTTTTCGAGTCGTTTTTCAAGGAAACTAAATAACGAACGTTTTGAACTTCAGAGAAAGAGAGAAACGGAGAAAGGACTTAAGGATCTATACCATGGATTACGAAAGAAAGAGAGCTAGGAATTACACCTTCAAAATTCCTAAGGTCGAGGAATTGGAAAAGCTCGGAAAACTGGTGGTCAACCCCCAGGCTTTCAAGGAGAAGTATGGAAAACTTCTGCCTCTTCTCAGCACCAACATTGTGGATGGGATCCTTCCCACTTTGGTACAGTTTTACTATCCAACGTATCACTATTTAACCTTTCCAGATTATCAACTCATGCCTACGTTGGAGGAATACTCTCGTCTGATTGGAATACACGTGTACGCGCAAGATCCGTACTCCGGTTTGGAAAAGAATCCTGACGACATTATCATTGCAGCAACTACTCCCTTAAACAAAGTCGACATCATAAATCATATGGTGAGTAAAAAAGGAATTCAAGGATTGCCCTCCAAGTTTCTATTGGATCAAGCTCGGTACTCCGTCAGCATCCAAGATATGAGCGCTTTTGAGGAAATCTTGGCTTTGCTTATCTACGGATTGTTTTTGTTCCCTAACATTGACAATTTCGTCGACATCAACGCAATTAAGATCTTCTTAATCGGAAATCCAGTTCCAACCTTGCTTGAGGATGCTTACCACTCTGTGCATTCAAGAAACCTGCAGCGAGGAGGATTAATCACATGTTGCATACCGTTATTATACGAATGGTTCGTCTCGCACCTGCCAAAGTCTAGCACTTTCTGGAACATGAGGGATGGACTTCACTGGTCACAGAAAATCATGTCCCTCACTCATTCGGACATTGATTGGTGTAGTCCTGACAACGACGAAACCAAAATCTTCTACAGTTGCAGAAGTTATCCCAACGTACCCCTTATTGGAACTAAGGGAGGAATCAGTTATAATCCAGCTTTAGCCCGTCGTCAATACGGCTATCCCATGAAAAACATACCAAGTAGTATTCAATTGGAGGGTCTGTTCTTCAAGAACATCGACGATCATGGTAACATGCTGAAGAAGGAAATTGTCCAAGCCTGGCGTCTTGTTCACAGCAAAGGGAGAACATTGTTAGGAAAACATCTTTGCATCTCCCTAGATCCTTACCTTCAATGGGTACGCATCAGAGCATTCAAGCTCAGGATGCCATATCAACGTCAAGAACCTATTCCCCTAAGGGAACCAATTTTCCTTTTCTCCACCGATGTTGAGAAACTACAAGCAGCATTAAACAAGGTGTGTGAAGAAAGGAACGCTTGGAGAAATAAGTATCGAATCGTCAACACGGAAAATGTTGAAATTCAGAACATCCTAATAAAGAAGGATGAGTTACTTTAAGTACTCGATCGACAAGTGACACAATCGTCACTTTCTCATCATATCCCTCCTGCTTCCTGGATAATCGATCAACTTACGTCAGAGAATGCTCAGCCTAAGAAACAGAAGAAAATGTTAGAACATGAAGTCGGCTCTTCGTCAAAGTTTTAGAGTCCTTTCTCTCTGTTTCTCTGTATTTCCCTTTTCAAAGTGTGTAAAAAACGGCGTTTTCGCTTAATCAATAAAAGTTTGATGTTTCTTAACGTAATTATGGTGTTTCCTTGAAAAACATTAACTTAATTGCACATCATGCATCACTTTAGTCGTACGCACTGACACGAGAATTGTCGCGGATCTAATCGTCACTTTCCTTTCTCCAGAAAGAGAGGAGGAGAAGGAGGTGAACAAAGGCATTCAAGCTGTCTCATTCATACAACACTCGTTCAAGTCGCAAGAAAAGAATGGAAGACTTAGAACAAGAGAATGGAGAACTTATAAAAGAGGTTACTACTCTCAAAGAATCTGTTGAAAGGCTCAACGTCATGGTAGAAGCCCTGGTGGTTGCATAAAGTCGACCAACACCAGAAGAACCACAAAGGACTGTGGTTTCCGAGATTGTTTCTACTCCTATTCCTCAATATACCATGCCGCCCAACCGACCTTGGGGCATGCCGTATAACTTTATTCCAGGCGGGTACATACCCCCAGTTTCTGAAATTCCGAGAGCTACAATGGATATGCGTCCACCAGAGGGTTACATACCTCTGGATATATAAGTTCCAAGAGCAACAACAACGGGTTACGCACAACAAAATGCTGAGATACCAAGATCTGCTGTCATGGCTTCTCCACAACTGATTATGCATACTTTTCCTCTACTGGGCGGACAAGTATATCATCACGATCCCAGTGAGGATGCTGGCGTGTATGAAAGATTGGACGAGTTCCAAGAACAGTTTCTGCAAATGCAGAAGGAACTCAAAACTCTCCGAGGATAGAATCTATTTGGAAAGAATGCTGCAGACCTCTGTCTGGTTCCAAATGTTAAGATTCCTCACAAATTCAAAGTACCAGATTTCGAGAAGTATAAAGGGAATTCATGCCCACAAAGTCACCTCGTGATGTACGCTCGAAGGATGTCAACTCAGACTGATAATCAACAATTGCTCATACATTATTTTCAAGACAGCCTGACTGATGCTACACTCAAATGGTATATGAACTTGGACAGTTCAGAGACTCGTACTTTTCGAGACCTCGGAGAGGCCTTCGTCAAACAGTATAAGTACAATCTGGATATGGCTCCCGACAGAGATCAACTCCGGGCCATGACTATCGCGTGAAAATCGGGATGAGACACCAGATGCCTTCTTTGGGCTCGGGCTCAAAAAATGATTTTTTTGTTTTTGGGTCACGACCAAACTTTTTATTATTTCCAAAGCAGGAAAAGGAAAAAAGTTGCACAAACCTTAAAAGATATGCAATGCAAATAATAAAAAATTAAAAGCAATGCAAAAAGGGGGGAGATTCCGGGTAAGGGGTTGGTTATACGAAGGGAAGGTATTAGCACCCTACGTATCTATAGTACTCTATAGGTTTCTTTGTTACACTTGTCTGTTTATTTCTTGCTATGCTATTGGGGAAGTTTTATATTGTGAGATAGGTGGGACCTAAGGTGTTTGTTTGATAATGCTCGCAAAGATCATCGCAATCTTCTGCATACATATCCCTTAGAGGGAATCAGAGCAACTGTAGCTTGAGGTCTACGGGAAGCTAAGGTTTGAGTGGTTTGAGGGAGATAGAAGTTTGCTCGCCAAGAATGAGACCTTGTGCCTACATATTCTCAAAGGGATGTTGAGAAAGTCAGAGCAATCATAGTTCCCACTTATGCTAGTGGAAGGAAAGGATAAGAGACAAATGTCATCTTAATGCTCGATGTATCTAATCTATTTCATCACATACATCTGTTTGATTTTGTTTGAATCTTTTCATTATAAGACCTGGGTTGTGCCACTTATGGTTCTTAGAATGATAAAGATGTTTTGTTTAGCCAGCCTTGTGGCAAAAACAAGTTTGATTATCCAGCCTTGTGGTAAAATTTTTTAATAAGCCAGCCTTGTGGCAAAAAGTTTTGATGAGCCAGCCTTGTGGCAAAAACTTTTGATTAATTAGCCAGCCTTGTGGCAAAAAGAAAGTTTGATTGTGATGATATAGAAGAGATACTCCTATCATAGAGATGACAAATTTCTAATTTCCTAGGGTATTTGATTTGGATATGGGGATGCTTTTAAGAAGCCCGTGGGTCCTTGTACAAAGCCCAAGAGGAGGCTATCTGAGGGTCCTTGCATTGTAAGCCCAAGAGGAGGCTATGGGAGGGACAATCGAGGGTCCTTGTATTGTAAACCCAAGAGGAGGCTATGGGAGGCACAGTCGTTTGTATGAAGCCCAAGAGGAGGCATGGTATAGTTGGTTTGAGCTCTTAGAGTGATTTCACCGGGAAACCATACTCTATGTCCTAACCTAGCTAAGGGGAGATTCTTTGCACGAAGCCCAATAGGAGGCTATGGGGAACCTAGTGTTGTAATAAGTTGAACAAGTATATATATAAAATGAACATATATATGAACAAATATGGACAAGTATATGAACAAATATGAACAAGTATATATGATAAAGTGTATGTGTACATTGGAGTTTATGAAGGAAATATACCTTTAAGGATGAACGGTTTATCAAACAAGGTTATGTACACGAGAGTTGGGACTTATACTCGAGGAGAGGCCCAATGAGTTTATTCAAAGCTATGTAAACAAATATTTACAAAGGGGGTTGGGACTTATACCTTGAGGGAGGCCAAAGAAGATTTGAAGAAAACCCTAATTTTTGATTTGTCATTCGAGGGTTTAAATCAAATTGATCGAGGTATAAAAAAATATAGGCATATATACAAAGAAATACCTAATTTTATACAAGGGAATGGGACTTATACCTTAAGGGATGCCCATATTTTATTTTATAAAACATGGTTGATTGATTTATTAACAGACGCGAGGTTTGTCGTTTGAATACTTTGATCGTTTGTTGAAAACAGTTTGAATTTTGACAAAAGTCAACTTAATTAAGATAAAGATAAAGCTTATACATAATTAAGACCTAAGTGATTAGGGTTTGATCACAAAATATTTACAAGTGATTAGGTTTTGAAAATCAAATGAAAAAAATTATTTTTAAAGTATTAAAAACACTTTAAAATAAGTCATTTTAAACCTAATAAAAATGTATCAAATAAATATTTTTTTTGTGATTTTTTTGGACATTCATAAAATATACATATTAAATGAGAAGTGTACAAAAAATGAAGTTAAAATGATGAGTTTTGATTGGTTAAAACAATTGATGAAATTGTGTAAAAAATGATGAAAAATAGTGATAAAAAAGAATGTTTTGGTCTCACAAGGGCTAGAACCCACGCCCTTAGGTTTACCGCTCAAAAACTTAGCCAACTGGACCACGCGCGTGGTCTGTTTAACATTTGCAATGAATTGATGATATTTTGAATCAAATTTCTAAATTCAGTTTCAAAAATATGGCGCCAAGAACACAACCCCAATTTGATTTTGAATTTTCTTAAAACTGAACCATTTTGATCAACTGAATAGCCTAACTTGCTCGATTTTTCACAAGGAACATGATGGTACCATTTAATTTCATTTATTTTCACTCTAAGATCATTGATTTTCTGATGAACAAGAAGAACCCTAAATCTATGATTGATCATGAAATCGTGTACGTGCAAGTTATGATGCAATTGATTGAGGGTTAATGATCTATATGTATGCAGAAACAAGATGGAAAATCAATTTTTCATTTATGATGCATGAAAGATGGAGTTTGAAGTTCGTGACACTTACCTCAAAAGCTTGCAAAACTGGAAATTGAATTCGTTCCTGGAGGTGTTACAGATGTTGTTTCTTGATCTGGACAGCTTCAATGGACCTTATGGAAGGTGTTTGAATGCTTGGAATGAACTGAAAACCTCTAGATCAAGCCATGGTACCCGATCTGCAGTTGCTTGGAGTGAGAATCGAATTTGATGATTCTGGTGTTACATGTCATGGATGATGATTGGGATAGTTCATATGTAGTGTATGGATGATGTTTGAAGTGTTAGTTTGGACAGATATGAGCTAGAATGGAAATAGGCATGTTAAGGCTCACTTTATGCAAACATGGAGGTGAGATGGTGATTCTGAGTTTTAGGTATTTTGGGGTGTATGAGTGGATCAAACACATCCCATGTGATGTTTATGAGTTGCTAGAACCATCACTTTGGCCATAACTTCAAGGATTTGGAGGTTGGAATTTCTACCTCTTTGAAACTTAAGAAAACTTGTAATTCAAGAAAGAAGAGAAAACCAATGCTCTAAAAGGTTTTGGTGTGAAAATGAATGAGGTTTGGACCTCTATTTATATGCCAAGAATTCTGAATACAAAGCTTTGCAAGTTGATCTTTCCATGGTGATTTGGCATTAAGAGATAAAATGGCATCTTTGCATTAAATGCAAAAGGTTAAAACCTTTAACCATGGTTAAAAATCTCAAGTGTTTGGAGATTCTTTCCTATCCAATCTTTAATGCTTGGAACTTGCCCTTTGGAGTTGCAAGAGGTCATTGCTTGCATTATAGGTCATAAAGTGTTCATAACTTTATGAAAATGGTTTGAAATTTCAAGCATAATAGTCACTAATGTCAAAATTCAAAACCATTTCTCCACTCCATATTTTTTCATGCTCTTGGACATTTTGGAAAGTTCTTGTTATGTACTTCAAATCCCTACTTGAAATCTTCCTCAAGATCTTTAAGGAAATGGGTGAAAAAGATCCATGAACTTTGGAAAAAATGAAGTTTTTTAGTGAATTTTTCAAACGATACCAACTTTGAAGCTCCATATATCTCAAATGGTTAATCTTATGTGAAAAAATTATATGTCGCAAAGTTGTTCATTGGATCAAAATCTACAACTTTCATGTTGTAAGTTTTTTTTCAGTTTGTAGGTGAAATTTTGAGATATTCCCTTCCAAAGTTTGGAAAAAAGCACTGAAAACACTTAGAAAATTTTCTAAGTATGAAAAGTCAAACTTTTGACTTTTTGATTCTTGACTGGTTTTCTTGATTTTTCTTGATCAAATGACTTCAAATATCATATATTGATGATTTAAAACTTCAAGAGTCATGGTTGACCAAATTTTCCAAAAAGTCAATGGTGATCTTGTAAAGTTGACTTTTTCAGGTGAATCGCGTTTCTGGAGATTTCAAGTGAATCAAGCTATCCTCACCAAATGAATGGTATGAATGGATCATATTGAGTTATTATAGGACCTTGAGCCATGGTTTGAGTTGTGGCACCATGTCCTGATTAAAAAGTCAATTGTTCAGGTGAATTAGGTTAAAAACCCTAATTGTGGGCCAGATGAAATTGATGATTGTGGCTCTTGAATTGAAGTACAATTTCCATTGTATATTGACATAGGGATTATTTGAGGATGATTGAATCCTTTGAGTGATGCCCTGGAGCTTTTTAGGGTTTCCCAAATGTGATCCCTGATTTCAGTCCCTAATAGGTTCAAAACCCTAGTCTGATGACTTGAAATTTCACTGTTGATCAATCCTTGTGTGGGAGATGTCTTGAGCCAATAGATTAGGCCAAGATGATGCATTTGGGTTCTTTAGGTCATGTACCAAGCTAATAGGTCAAATCCAGAGCAAAAGTCAGGAGTATGCTGTCTTTAGTCAAAACCCTAATCTGGTTGATTCAAAGCTTTTGAGCTTGTTGAAATGAATCTTTGAGGATCAAATGTTGATTGTGGATGAAGATAGTTCATTTGAGATGAAGGGAGAACAAAACCCTAATTGATTGTAACTTGTACTGATGAGTGATTTCTTGATTAAACCCTGCTGAGCACAAGTAGCAAACACAAGCTATGCAATTTGCTAGTGATGCAAATGATGCATATGATATGATATGAGGAGGTATCTTAGGTCAAAAATTGGGGTATGACAATGACTCAAAAGGATAGAGAAAGTTTCAAGGAATACGCTCAGAGATGGCGTGAAGTTGCTGCTCAAATCTGTCCACCACTTGAAGAGAAAGAAATGACAAAAATTTATCTCAAGACTTTGAGTCCATTTTACTACGGACAAATGGTCGCCAACGCACCTAGTGACTTTACCGAGATGGTAAACATGGGCGTACGTCTAGCAGAAGCAGTTCGAGAAGGACGCTTGAACAAAGAACCAGAATCTTCTATTGGTCCTAGGAAGTATGGAAGTTCTTTTCCAATGAAAAAGGATCAAGATGTCAGCAATGTCTTGCACAAAGCAAGAAAAGGTTTCAACCTCAGGTTGCAACAATAACTCCGGTTCTTAACTCAGCGCCAGCTTATCAACCCCAGGTTTCACAACAACCATTTCAACAAAGGTCACAACAACCTCAGCAACAAGTTCGACCTCCAAATTTCAACAACAATCAGGCACAGAGATATCCTCCTTTTGACCCCGTACCAATGCCGTATGTGGAATTGTTTCCAACACTACTGGCAAAAGGACTCATTCAGACAAAGAGTCCTTCAAACCCTGCAAATGAATCATTGATCAGTCACCATTTTCATGTAATTTGTATCATGCATTCGGTCCATATCTATCAATCTGGTAACACTTTGGTGTGAGTTTCATAGTAAAATGTTTAAGTTCTTGCTTTTTGTTTGTTTGTTCTTTTCATTGTTGGTTTTATCTATTTATTTAAGTTATTTAGATTCTTTTTATGCCGTTTGGTTAGTTGTGTACAAGTTGCAGGTTTGAACAAAGCATCTTGAGTGCCAAAGCATCAAGGAAGAAGGAAGAGCAAGAGAAAGATGAAAAATCACAAGTCTGGGGTCAAACACGGCCGGTCATGCTTCAGCATACGGCCCGTGTCAGAACACAGAGCAAAGCCAATAGAAATTCCAAGGGGCCAACACGGCCGCCCGTGTGTCTGAGCACGGCCCGTGTTGGTGGCCAGCATCTGCCAATGGAAATTCCAGGGGCCAACACGGCCGCCCGTGTGCCTGAGCACGGCCCGCGTTGGCAGGCGCGTGAATGACCATTATTTGGGTCTTGTGACACTCAAACTTATTCCAGGGGCACTTTTGACTTTGTACTACTAAAGGCTTGTATGGAGACTATTTAGGTTTATGTTTTAAGTTATTTTAAAAACTTTTTAGATCGTACGAAAGAATTCCAGAAGAGAGCAAGATAGCATTATCAAGGTTGTGGAAGACGAAGAGATTCAACGGTGGACACCATTGAAGATCAGAGTTCTCCTAATCTTTTGTAAATGTCTAAACTTTCTGATTTTGGTTTCTTGAATATTATGAGAGGCTAAACCCCCCAATGCCAGGGGGTGTCCTTGATTTTTATTGTAATGACTATGATATACGTATTTCTGTAATCAAGTATTCATGTTTTGAAATTTAATTGTTTAATGTTTTTATGCTTTCTTTGTCGGCCAAACAAGGATTGATCTATGGTTAACGATCTGTAGGACTACGGTTGTTAAGGTTTTTAAACAATTAAATCTTAGGGTTATCACCTAGGACTAGGGATACCGTAAGGTTATTTGAATATTCTTGATCATTTATATCTTTGGTTCACAAACCTTTGTTTCTAAGGACTTAGGCAATAGGATTGCAAACCAAAAGGTTTTCACTAAGGACTTAGGAAAACATCCTTAAGAACAAATAGTTACATTTCATGAACTTGTTGAAGAGATCTGTTTTTACAAAGTCATTATAAGGCAAATCATACACCTACCCTCGCATTACTCTACAATTATACTAAAAAGCTCAAAATCTACTTTCAGCTTATTTATTTTAACTCTATTATTTCAATATAAGAAAAATACCCCTATGATATTTTGTTTAATTGACTCCTTATAATAATTTGTATTTCCCACGCAATCCTCGTGATCGATACTTGGGGTAAAACCCATTATTACTACATCAGTGAAAATAGTACACTTGTTATTTTTCCGATCAAGTTTTAGGCGCCGTTGCCGGTGATTGCCAAAATATAAATTGTTAACTAGTCAATTAAAATTTTATTGCTCTGCAATTAAAATTTTATTTTTGCTGAATTTATATTTGTTTAGTTTTATTTATTATTTTATTTACTTCAAACTAATCGACTCTAATCTTGTAGAGGTAAGGCCTCAGCTGAACTTCTTTTTGACGCTGAACCAGAAAGGTTATTGCGAGCAAGACTCCGAGAAGTTAAACGGAAAAGACTGGCTTCAAAAGAAGAATCTCCTATAGTTTCAGAATCAGAAGACGAAGAAAGAATATCTATTTCATCCGAACAGTCAGAATCTGAGCCTGAAACTATGGCAGCTGATCCACCTCCCCCAGAGAGGCTTTTAGGAGATTATGGAAGGGCTAATGCCCCGCTCGGAAGAATGACCATCGTAAACCAACCGGTCAATGTGGCACACTTCCAACTCCATCCTTCAACTATCCGACAGTTGGAGAGCAAGCCGTTTGCGGGAAGAATCAATGAAGATGCAAATAAGCATCTACAAAGATTCCTCACCACAACAACATCATTGAAGATTGAAGGCCATTCTGAAGAAGCCAAGAGACTCGTGATGTTCCCATTCACTTTATCCGAAGACGCGGAAGAGTGGTTTTACTCACTTCCAGCTTGAAGCATCACAACATGGCAACAAATGGAAACGGCTTTCCTTAATGAATATTTCCCTGCATCAGTCTTTATTTGAAAAAGATATGATATTGTGAATTTCAAGCAGAAAGAAGGGGAATCGCTGGGAGATGCATACAAAAGGTTCAAGAGGTGTTTGGTTGCTTGTCCTACTCATAACATGGACCCAACCGAGCAAATGCAGACTTTTGTTAATGGTCTCCGACTTAAGACAAAACAGCTTATCGACACTGTTGCCGGTGGCTCAACTAACTTTTCAACAACCACTGGTATCAAGAGAATCATAGAAGCGATTGCCGCCAATGAGCAAATTAAGTTATATGACCGCGCTATGAGCCAACCAGAAGGAAAAATTGATTTGAAGCTTGCTGATCAGGTAGTTAAAATGGAAGAACAAATTGCGGCTGAGGTAGAGAGAAGATTGAAGAAGATGAACATTGGTGAACAGAAAGTAGCTCAAGTTGAGCCAACTACCTCCGTTGTTTGTGAAATATGTAGTGGGCCACATTTTGCTATGCATTGTGTGGCAACACAAGAATAGGTGGAACAGATTCATATGTTAAGGCAAAACAATCCATATGCCAATACATATAATCCAGGATGGAAAAATCATCCTAACTTTGCATGGAAGGATCAACAAGGAAACTTTCAAAAGCAAGGATCAACCCAGTTCCAAGTTCCAGCTCAGATGCAACAATACAGACCTCCACAATAACAACCTCCATATCATCAACAGTTCCAGCACCACCCACAACAGTTCCAAACTCAAGGTCAACAACAGGTACCGAAGAAAGCAGATTGGGAAATTGCTTTTGAAAAGATGGCCGCCCACAATTCTCAATTCCAAGAGGAAACTAGGAGCACTCTTAGGAACACAGGAGCTTCAATCAAAAATCTGGAGATTCAAATGAGTCAGATTGCACAACAAATGACCAACACTCAACCACAGGGCACCTTACCAAGTGCCACGGTTACTAATCCCAGAGACAACAATCATGTGAACGCTGTGATAACAAGGAGCAATAAATCGAAGGAATCACATGAGAAAAATTCTGATGAAGAGGATATGTTGATTGAAGTAGATGTGGAGATTAAAGAAAATGAGGTAGTAAGAAAAGAGGTCACAGGCGAAGAAGGAGTAGTCAAAGAAAAAGTTGCTACACCTAAACCAGCAGTTAGACTTCTTTTCCCCACAAGGAATAAGAAGAAAGAACAACATGAGAAAAACTTCGAAAAGTTTTTAGAGATGTTCAAGAAACTTGAGCTAAATATTCCATTCTTAGAGGCACTGGAGCAAATGCCTACATATGCGAAGTTCATGAAGGATATCATTTCAAAGAAGCGAACAATCGACAGTGACCCGATTATTCTAACTGAAACTTGCAGTGCTATTTTGCAGGGAATGAAGATCCCAGTTAAAAAGAGAGATCGAGGTTCAGTAACGATTCCATGCACAATTGGTGATAGATCTTTCAAGAAAGCTTTAATCGATTTGGGGGAAAGTGTGAGTCTTATGCCTTTATCCATTTACAAAAGATTGGGAATAGGTAAATTACAAGATACTCGTATGACACTTCAGTTTGCTGACCAATCCGTTAAAAGACCCTACGGAGTGGTAGAAGATGTGTTGGTGAAAATCGACAAGTTCGTGTTTCCGGTAGATTTTGTTATTCTAGAGATGCCCGAAGATGAAGAGATACCAATCATTTTGGGAAGACCTTTTCTGGAAACCGGGAGATGCTTGATCGATATAGAAGAGGGTACAATGACTTTGAAAGTTTATGATGACGAATTGAAGATTGATGTGAGAAACACTATGAAGTACAAGGATGATGTTGCCACGAGTCAACACATTGAGGTAATTGAGCAAATTTGTGATGAAGAAAATTCTTTGACAACACAGAAGCTACCTTTGGAAAGAGTTCTGAGTTTATCAATCTTCGAAGAGGAAGAAATAATTGACAAAAAGGACAGTGAAGTTTTAGCCATGATGGAAACATCATTTGTAAAAAATTCTCAACACAACCGATGATAGGATCTAAGGCAACCTTTAGTGGAAGGAGGTAAAGACGAACCAAAGAAGGGGGCTGAACTGAAACAATTACCAGAGAACCTGAAATACGTCTTTTTAGACACTGAAAGTAAGTGCCCGGCTATCATAAGTTCTCACCTTGAATTCCTTCAAGAGGATAAGCTTGTCAAAGTCCTTAAAAAGCATAAAAGTGCTCTTGGATGGTCAATTGAAGACTTGAAAGGAATAAGCCCAACACTTTGCATGTATAAAATCTTAATGGAAGATGATCACAAACCGGTTGTCCAACCTCAACGACGACTAAATCCAGCGATGAAGGAAGTGGTTAGAAAGGAGGTGGTAAAACTCTTGGACGCAGGGATGATCTATCTAATATCTGACAGTTCATGGGTAAGTCCAGTGCATGTGGTGCCTAAGAAAGGTGGAACTACGGTAATCAAGAATGAAAAGAATGAGTTGATTCCCACAAGAACAGTTACAGGGTGGAGAGTCTGTATAGATTACCGAAGATTGAATCTAGCAACTAGAAAAGATCATTTCCCGCTACCTTTCATCGACCAGATGTTAGAAAGGTTGACGGGTCACGACTATTATTGTTTCCTCGATGGATACTCGGGGTATAATCAGATAGCTGTTGCCATAGAAGACCAAGAGAAGACCGCATTTACATGCCCTTTTGGTATTTTCGCCTACAGAAGAATGCCATTCGGGTTATGTAATGCCCCAGCCACATTTCAGAGATGCATGCAATCTATTTTTGCAGATATGCTTGAGAAACATATGGAAGTATTCATGGACGATTTCTCGGTTTTTGGTAAGTCTTTTGATAATTGTTTGACTAACCTTGCTCTTGTTTTAGAAAGATGCCAACAAACCAACTTAATCCTTAACTGGGAGAAGTGCCATTTCATGGTACGTGAAGGTATAGTTTTGGGTCACAAAATTTCTCACAAAGGAATAGAAGTTGACCAAGCGAAGATAGAAGTCATAGCGAAATTGCCTCCACCCATGAACGAAAAAGGTATTCGAAGTTTCTTAGGACACGCGGGTTTTTACCGTAGGTTCATAAGAGATTTCTCCAAAATTGCAAAACCATTAACTACACTGTTAGTTAAAGACAAAGCCTTCGTTTTCGATAAAGAGTGTGCCATAGCATTTGATACTATAAAGCAAAAATTAGTGTCGGCACCAATTGTTGTAGCCCCGGATTGGTCTCTACCTTTTGAGATCATGTGTGATGCCAGTGACATTGCAGTTGGGGCGGTTCTAGGACAACGTAGAGAAAAGCTATTACATGTTATTTACTACGCAAGTCATGTGCTGAACCCTACACAGATGAACTATGCAACTACTGAGAAGGAGTTGCTAGCGGTTGTTTATGCCTTTGATAAGTTCAGGCAATATCTGTTGGGTTCTAGAGTCATTGTTTATACTGACCATGCTGCTTTGAAGTATCTTTTTGCCAAACAGGATTCTAAACCAAGGTTGCTAAGATGGATCTTGCTCCTTCAGGAGTTTGATGTGTAGATTCGTGACAAGAAAGGGTCTGAAAACACTGTAGCCGACCACTTGTCTCGCATGTCACCTATTGAAGAAATTGAAGATACGCGCCCAATAAAGGACGAGTTTGTTGATGAACATATCCTCGCTGTTATTGGTGTGCCTTGGTTCGCAGACTATGCGAACTATTTGGTAGGTGGAATAATACCTGACGATTTTGACTATAACCGTAGAAAAAAGTTTTTACATGATTGCAGGTTCTACTTGTGGGATGATCCGTTTTTATACAAGAAGGGTCTCGATGGATTAATAAGAAGATGTGTACCCGAGGAGGAACAACGGGATGTGCTAAAAGCATGCCACGACTCCGAATATGGAGGACATTTCAGCGGTGATAGAACAGCTGCAAAAGTTTTACAATCTGGTTTATATTGGCCCACGTTATTCAAAGACGCCCAAAGTATTGTGAAAGAATGCGACAGGTGTCAGAGAACGGGGAATATTTCAAAAAGGAATCAGATGCCTCAGAAGGGTATACTGGAGGTGGAATTGTTTGATGTGTGGGGGATTGATTTCGTGGGACCTTTCCCACCATCCTTTGGGAAGAACTACATTCTTGTAGCTGTGGATTACGTTTCTAAGTGGGTAGAAGCAGTAGCTTTACCTACAAATGACGCTAAGGTGGTAGTGAACTTCCTAAAGAACAATATTTTCTCAAGATTAGGGGTTCCCAGAGCACTCATAAGCGATGAAGGCACCCATTTCTTGAACACGTTGATGGAGAATTTGCTGAAGAAGTACAATGTTAAGCACAAGATTGCAACTGCTTATCATCCTCAGACCAGTGGTCAAGTAGAGGTTTCGAACAGACAAATCAAGCAGATTCTCGAAAAGACTGTCAGCGCTTCGAGAAAGGATTGGTCTCTTAAGCTTGAAGATGCACTATGGGCATACAAAACAACATTCAAAACGCCTATAGGTATGTCCCCGTATCAGTTGGTTTATGGTAAAGCGTGTCATTTACCACTCGAACTTGAGCACAAGGCGTTTTGGGCCACCAAATTCCTTAATTATGATATTGTGAAAGCTGGAGAGTCCCGAATTCTTCAACTCCATGAATTAGAAGAATTTCGGAATCAATCCTATGAGAATGCCAAAATTTATAAAGAAACAACAAAGAAATGGCATGATCAAAAGATTCAGAAGAAAGAATTTTGGGAAGGGCAACTGGTGCTGTTGTTCAACTCCAGATTAAAATTATTTCCTGGGATGTTAAAGTCAAGATGGTCGGGACCTTTTGTAGTGCACAAAGTATTTCCTACAGGGGCTATTGAGCTCAGGAATAATAACAATGGAGACACCTTCAAAGTGAATGGCCAAAGGTTGAAACCATACAATCCTGGACAAGGAGCTATCACACTCGAACACGTTCATCTCGCATGATGAGATGAGCGACCGTCGAGCCATGCGACGTTAAACGCAGCGCTTCGTGGGAGGCAACCCACGGGTTCACTAATACTTTTTATTTTGTTTTGTTAGTGTGTGTATGTTTTATGCAGGAGTGGGGAGGGGAGATCACCAAAAAGAAAAATGTGTGAAGAAAGGCACAAAGAAATTAAGAGGAGAAGTGCAACAGCACACTCAAACACGGCCGCCCGTGCTCCAGCACACGGCCCGTGCGGGGTCTGAGAAGCAGCCCCATACAAAAAACAGGGGAAAAGCACGGCCGCCCGTGCTCCAGCACACGGCCCGTGCTGACAAGAAACCTCCTTCACACAAAAAACCAGAGAGGACACACGGCCACCCGTGCGTGGGAGCACGGCCCGTGTGTCTGTGCGCAGATTTGAAAAAAAAATAGAATCTTGGGAGGAATTCTGATTTTTTGTGGGCCCCACGCATTTTAAAACACCTTTTTAATATAAACATCTCAGCATCTTCATCTTCCTCCTCACAAAAACCCTACTCTCCTCCAAACCTCCATATCTCCATCAATCTTCAACCTCACTTTTCTCCATCATCAAAGCTCCGAATCCACTTCTTCTTTCACAAAAGTTGGGCCGTTTTTCGCCCTGTACACAGTGACGGTAATCTTTTTCCGTTTCTCCAACTTTCAATTTTCGCTAATTTTTCAGGTACCCATTATGCCCCCAAAGAAAGCTGACAGAGGAAAGGCCGTTGTTGTCGAATCCTCAAGGCCCAAACAAAGAGTTCGCCGAACACCGAATGCACACAACATCATTTTTGAAAAGGATGAGCATGTCCAAAGGTACAAGACTCTCTTGACTAGGAAGCTTGTTTCCACTAGGTATGCGTGTGATACCACTATGAATACATTAGGAATCCTAGATGATGTGACACAAATGTTTAATAATTTAGGGATTCTTGAATTCATGCACAATGATGCACCCACATACGAGCGCATTACTTTAGAATTTCTAAGCTCTGTGGAATTTAATTTGGAAAAAAACTGGACTGGGCACTCTTTTGAATATTTTGGTACTCTAACCTTTCGGCTTTATAATGAGGATCACTCTATGTCTGTAATTCAACTTGGACAATGCCTCCGGTTACCTTTAGTGGGACACGGGGCAGTGCCAAATGAGTTTTCTGCTTCTTCTTTTTGGTCATCTATTACAGGTTTACCACAATATGAAGCCCGAACCGCTAAGGCCTCTTGGATCCAGAACCCATGCTTTCGTTATGCACAAAAGGGGTAGGCTTTTGCTTTGTTCGGGCGAGGTGACAGCACAGGTGTCGCAACAAAAAGAGAGCTCTATCTTCTGTATGCTATGGTTAATGAGGAACCAGTGAATGTGGCTGCGTTTGCGGCAGATCATTTAGGTACCATGGGGCGTGCCAGTTCAGGTGGTATTTATGTAGGAGGAATGATTACTCAAATTGCTGAATGGTGTGGATACCGGCCAGTAATGGATGGTGAGACCCCGTTGCAAGCATTGCACAAAATTGATCTAAATGCTCTGTGCACACAAGGGATGCTCGAACCATCTCGAAATGGCCACATGTTTGTAAGCCGGTCTCGCAAATTGTTACGATTACCGAATTCTGAAAAAACTAATGTTGATAATAGTGTGAATTGGTTATATACTGACGTTAACCCAGAGGAAGCACGAGATGATGTTGTGTATGCAGATGAGGCAATGGACGAGGATGCACCAAGGAGGGAGAGGGCTGCTCCCCGTACTAGGACCTCACGTCATCAAGGTGAGGGATCCTCTTCTGCTGGCTGGACACCTTTAGATGTCGAGCAATTCCGTGCCGAACAAACTCGCCAAGGTGTAGAGATTGAGAGAATTGTGACAGAGCAACTCCGTCAAGGGGTTGCCATTGATGATATCCAACGAATGATGCAGCAGATGATGTTGCATTTTCCACCTCAGCACCCGCCTCCGCAGTAGACTGTGAGTCCTTTCCGCACTGAGGCTGAAACATTGGGGAAATGTTCAATTTAGGTGGGGGAGGGGTCCTTTTCGTTTGTTTCTGTTTTAATTATCTAGTTTTTGTTTCCTTTGTTTTTGTTTTTTTTTTGTGGCTTTGTGTGGTATGTTTTTGTTTTTTTTCTTCTTTGTTTGTTACAAGATTGATTGACAACCACCGAATAACTGATGCAACTATAGCAAGTGGATGAGAGATACAACCTAAACTTGTTTCTTCAAGGCACCCTGGAAGTTGATGTCATCGGAGAAAAGTACATGTTGGACGCATCGTGTCGCTACTAGATTGAAAAGAGTGGATGGCACTTGAACCAAAAAGAAATTGTATGACACTAGGAGTAGTCTGAAACCTGCAAGCTAATTTATCCAACATGGTGAGGTATATTAGAACCAAATAATGCGAATTCATCATGAGGGCATCCAGGTATGACTTTATCACTCTGGTTTTGCGTTTATTCTGCTGACACACTATGATATGAGGACACACACTGAGGCACTTGCTTGTTTACCCATGAGCCTTCACAACCACCTTTGATAATTCTTATCCGTTGTAAACCCTTTTGAGCCATATCCCTTTGTTTGTTTTACCACATAAATTAACCCGAAGCCAAACTATCCGTACCCTTGCTCGGTATTCATGTTGCATTGTTTTCTTTTTAATTTGTGCAAAAATAATAAGTTTGGGGTCAATCATGTAGAAGAGGCAAGGGCAAACGAAAAGTGAGACATTTAGATGTCATATAAAAAAAAAGAGCAAAAGCACTTGCCTAAACAAATAGACTCGAGAACAAGAAAAAACATCCAGATCAAAAAGAATGGGTTGATGAGTCTAAGGATATAGATCCCTTGAAAAAAAAAATTTCTCATGCATAACAAAAGAAAAAAAGAGAGAAGAGAAAACACACGACGGGAATATCGAGCCACAAACCATTAGTACACCTCTTTCTTTGTCTATCCCACCGTACCTAAGCTCCGTTACATCCGAAAAAGACCACAAATAGTGTGTGAACTCTGTCTGTGCAGTGAAAGTAGAATATATTCGAAGCTAAGAGCTGATATTGCATGTCTTGGTTAATGAGTGAAACACTTTAACCACGAGAGACTTGGTGAGATTGTGAGAAAGCTTGCAGGTGAAGGGATACTCTGATGTGAAAATGCGATAGAAGATTGGTGTAATGTGCTGGAAGCTTGATCAAGAAGGTAGAAGCACTATGCGAATAACATCGGTGACATTGAGGAAGTAAGAATCTAGGGTGACCTCTATAAATGTCTCTTGCATCACTTGAGGACAAGCAATGAGATAAGTTTGGGGTTGTGATCGGTCACCATTTTCATGTAATTTGTATCATGCATTCGGTCCATATCTATCAATCTGGTAACACTTTGGTGTGAGTTTCGTAGAAAAATGTTTAAGTTCTTGCTTTTTGTTTGTTTGTTCTTTTCATTGTTGGTTTTATCTATTTATTTAAGTTATTTAGATTCTTTTTATGCCGTTTGGTTAGTTGTGTACAAGTTGCAGGTTTGAACAAAGCATCTTGAGTGCCAAAGCATCAAGGAAGAAGGAAGAGCAAGAGAAAGATGAAAAATCACAAGTCTGGGGTCAAACACGGCCGGCCGTGCTTCAGCACACGACCCGTGTCAGAACACAGAGCAAAGCCAATAGAAATTCCAGGGGGGCAACACGGCCGCCCGTGTGCTTGAGCACGACCCGTGTTGGTGGCCTGCATCTGCCAATAGAAATTCTAGGGGGCCAACATGGCCGCCCGTGTGCCTGAGCACGGCCCGTGTTGGCAGGCGCGTGAATGACCATTATTTGGGTCTTGTGACACTCAAACTTATTCCAGGGGCACTTTTGACTTTGTACTACTAAAAGCTTGTATGGAGACTATTTAGGTTTATGTTTTAAGTTATTTTAAAAACTTTTTGGATCGTACGAAAGAATTCCAGAAGAGAGCAAGATAGCGTTATCAAGGTTGTGGAAGACGAAGAGATTCAACGGTGGACACCATTGAAGATCAGAGTTCTCCTAATCTTTTGTAAATGTCTAAACTTTCTGATTTTGGTTTCTTGAATATTATGAGAGGCTAAACCCCCCATTTCCAGGGGGGTGTCCCTAATTTTTATTGTAATGACTATGATCTACGTATTTCTTTAATCAAGTATTCATGTTTTGAAATTTAATTGTTTAATGTTTTTATGCTTTCTTTGTCGGCCAAACAAGGATTGATCTATGGTTAACGATCTGTAGGACTACGGTTGTTAAGGTTTTTAAACAATTAAATCTTAGGGTTATCACCTAGGACTAGGGATACCGTAAGGTTATTTGAATATTCTTGATCATTTATATCTTTGGTTCACAAACCTTTGTTTCTAAGGACTTAGGCAATAGGATTGCAAACCAAAAGGTTTTCACTAAGGACTTAGGAAAACATCCTTAAGAACAAATAGTTACATTTCATGAACTTGTTGAAGAGATATGTTTTTACAAAGTCATTATAAGGCAAATCATACACCTAACCTGGCATTACTCTACAATTATACTAAAAAGCTCAAAATCTACTTTCAGCTTATTTATTTTAACTCTATTATTTCAATATTAGAAAAATACCCCTATGATATTTTGTTTAATTGACTCCTTATAATAATTTGTATTTCCCACGCAATCCTCGTGATCAATACCTGGGGTAAAACCCATTATTACTACATCGGTGAAAATAGTACACTTGTTATTTTTCCGATCAATCATCACCTTAGTTCAAGGCGGACCAATCTTGTCCCATCATCAGGGGGCACCAGGTCACAACATAGAGAGTTGTCTCAATTTCAAGATCGACGTTCAAAGATTAGTGAAGAGCGGAATGCTATACTTCAAAGATACTAATCCTAACGTCCAAGCAAATCCTTTGCCGCGGAACAAAGAAGCTTCAGTAAATCTGATAGATCAACACCCTAATGTCATTCAAATCTACGACATTCGTCAGATAGGGGAAAATCTCGTCAAAATGCACGCTAGACAAGCTGGGTACGGCCACATACCACCTCACGACTACTTCACATGTGAAATTTGTCCTAAGAATAATCAAGGATGTGATATAGTTCAAGCTGCATTACAAGAGCAAATGGACTTAGGATGGATTCAACACATCCGAGTCAAAACTGAATACGACGTCAACATGGTTCAAGGATGTCCAGGAGAATACAAGATCTACAAAGTCGAAGATCTCGAAGGATCAGTAGTCAGGTTCCATAAAACTTTAAATGGACTTGCCTACTTTGGAACGGATTTCCATCCTTACAGTAGATGCAGAATCTGTCGAAGAAATTCACGAGGATGTTTGCGCGTTCGCAACGATATTCAGAAACTAATGGATGACAATACCATTATAATTCTTGCCAACAGAGAAGATGACGAAGTCTTTACAGTATCTCCTCAAATTAATCAAGTTGAACCAATGCATGTCAAGTATGACAGCAGGAAGACAGCAATTGCTCCGTTAGTCATCTACTTACCAGGTCCTATACCGTATGAGTCCAGCAAGGCTATACCATACAAGTACAATGCAACATTCATTGAAAATGGTAAGGAAATACCATTATCGTCTGTTGTCAACATTGCTAATGTTGGTCGAGTCACTCGAAGTGGACGAGTCTTCAATAGAACAACAGAAAATATGGAGAAGCCGTCGGAAGAAGCACCACATAAGCAAGATAATCATCCTACCAATGTTGTTCAAGCGAAATAAAATGATGAGAATTTTAAATTAATCCAGAGGAGTGAATACAACATTGTAGATCAGCTGCTACATACTCCGTCTAGGATATCTGTTCTCTCCCTACTATTGAGTTTTGAAGCTCATAGGGAAGCTCTACAGAAAGTTTTTGAACAAGCTTTCGTAGAAACCGGTGTTACCGTGGGGCAATTCAACAACATCGTTGCCAATATCTCCGCTGGAACTAACCTGAGTTTCTGTGACGAAGATCTTCCTGAAGAAGGAGTGGACCATAATTTGCAACTCAACATCTCAGTTAGATGCATGGGTGATGTTCTCACAGGAGTCCTGATAGACAATGGATCCTCTCTCAACGTCATGCCCAAATCAATATTGTCAAGATTATCCTTCAAGGATTTCCCGCTAAGGGACAGTCACGTCATCGTCAAAGCATTTGATGGATCAAGGAAGTCAGTTTTTGGAGAAGTAGATCTTCCCATAACTATTGGACCTCATACTTTCAAAATCACTTTCCAAGTTATGGATATCCCGACAGCATACAGTTGTTTGCTAGGTCGCCCATGGATTCATGAGGCTGGGGCAATTACTTCAACACTTCATCAGAAACTGAAGTTCATACGAAATGATAAATTGGTAACCGTATATGGAGAACGAGCTTTGATCGTCAGTAAGCTGTCATCATTCTCCGACATAGAACCAAAAGAAGTCGCTGGCACTAAATTCCAAGCACTTTCCTCGAACAAGGAAAAAGGAAAGGAGAAAGCAGCGTCAATCTCTTCCTACAAAGATGCAATCCAAGTTGTAAAGGATGGCACTACCAGTGGTTGGGGGCACATTGATGTTCCTACCAATAACAAGAACATAACAGGAGTTGGATTCTTTCCAACATCATCAAAGGCTATTCCAGGAATTGAGGTAGTTCTCCCAATCCAAGAAACTTTCCGCAGTGGAGGTTTTCTTCAACCTGTTCAACAAACGGTCAATACCATCGATATGGAAAACACGAATGAAGAGGAATGGCTATCCTATCTTCACAAAGCAGGATATGTCTCCCTACCAGAGTCTGATTCACCTTGCTGTTATCCGACTAAAGGATCTGAAAGTAAGACTCAACCAAGTAGTGACGAAGTTACTAACAACTTCACCACCAGAAGTCATGGTTCATCAGAAGAAGTTCCTCCTATCCCCGAAGAAACCTGGGATACATTGGGAGAACCAAGCGGAAAATTCGACTACATGGTAAAATACTCCACTCCTGAAAGTTCAAAAATCTCTCTTGAAGACATTGTTCCGACTTGATGGAACATTGATTATGAGTACCTTACTCAGCCGAAAGAGATATACAAACCTTGCTATTCATCATCATCAACTGGTGAAGTCATTATTCAGGATTATATCCCCAAGTCACCTTCCGAGGCTACGGATTTAGAGTTCACATACCTAGTCAATGCCATCTTGGGAGAAGAGCAAGACCAAAATACAGAAGAGGATGGTATCGAAAGTGTCTCCGACAACGAGTCTCTCCATTCAGAAGATTGGAAGTTTCCTCAAAAGAAAGTCCGACATACTCCATTTGGAAATGGGTATGCTCACACAGCTCAGTCTGCTGAAGCGGAAGAAGATCGTCTAAGTGTTACAAAGACAGTGGTTGGTAAATCAAGACCTACCACAAGCCAACTCAAGCCTAAGGTGCTAGATTACCTAGTGCACATTGGGGTTCGCCACTATTGGACGGCTGTTGAAGTTTCGACTGTTGTTTGCACTCCTGAGTAGGAACTTTCATCGTTATATTGTCCTCTCCATAGCCCAAGGTGAAGAGATGTTTCATAGGGATTTGCATTTTACTATTTCTTAGGAAAAGGTCCCTCTTTGCTTCGCCCAAAGCAATAGAGTTTTGTTTTATAGGGTCTTTGTTTCAAGAAGTGACTGTCGATAAATAAAAATGTCATTTTGTTCCTTTGTTAGTTTTTCCCTTTTCTTTTTTCGGAAATTGGTAATCCTAAAAAGCACCCTTAAAAAACATCAAAACATTCCATTAACTGCATACACCGAGTCTTCCCTCGTTGTCTAAATAAAAATCATCACACATATGCAGATTAATCATAAAACACCCTGTTGAAACGTATGATCGTATGACTTCTCCAAGCTTTGGGTTTCCTGTATTCGAGGCGGAGGAAGAAGAAGACGAAGAAATATCAAAGGAAATTTCACTCAGTTCATACAATGAGCTTCTAGAGATCGTTAACCTTGGTTCCGATGGAAACAGAAAAGAGGTTAAGATTGGAGTTTCGCTCAGTTCAGAGATCAGAGAGAGTTTGATACAACTGCTCAAAGAATTCTCAAATGTCTTCGCTTGGTCTTATCAAGATATGCCAGGGTTGGATACCAGTATAGTGGAGCATCACTTACCATTGAAACCAGAATGCCCTCCGGTCAAGCAAAAATTGAGAGGAACTCATCCGGAGATGGCCATGAAAATCAAAGACGAAGTTCAAAAGAAAATCAACGCCGGTTTCCTCGTCACTTCAGAATACCCATAGTGGTTAGCTAACATTGTTCTCGTTCCTAAGAAAGACGGAAAACTCCGCATGTGCGTCGACTATAGAGATTTGAACAAAGCTAGCCCTAAGGACGACTTTTCTCTACCACATATTGACATGTTGGTTAACAGTACAGCAAAATCCAAAGTTTTCTCATTCATGGACGGATTTTCGGGATACAACCAAATTAGAATGGCACCTGAAAATATGGAGAAAACAGCTTTCATCACCCCCTGGGAACATTCTGCTACCGCATTATGCCTTTTGGACTAAAGAACGCAGGGGCAACTTATCAAAGAGCCATGACTACACTTTTTCACGACATGATGCATAAGGAAGTGGATGACATGATTGCCAGATCAAAAAATGAGGAAGATCATGTACAGAATCTGACAAAGTTATTTCAACACTTACGGAAATTTTAGCTTCGCCTGAACCCCAACAAGTGTACCTTTGGTGTCTACTCAGGAAAACTCCTTGGTTTCATCGTCAACAAACGAGGAATTGAAGTAGATCCAGACAAAGTCAAGTCAATTCAAGAAATGCCTTCACCCAGAACCGAGAAACAAGTTAGAGGATTTCTTGGACGTTTGAATTACATCTCGAGATTCATATATCTCATGACTGCAACTTGTGCTCCAATTTTCAAACTTCTATGGAAAAATCAAAGTTGCGTCTGGACAGACGATTGTAAGAAAGCGTTCGACAGCATTAAGGAATATCTGCTCGAACCACCCATCTTGTCTCCTCTAGTGGAAGGAAGACCCTTGATAATGTACTTAACCGTCTTAGAAGATTCTATGGGTTGTGTCCTTGGACAGCAAGACGAGACAAAAAGAAAAGAGCATGCCATCTACTACCTGAGCAAGAAATTCACTGACTGTGAATCCCGCTACTCCATGCTCGAGAAAACCTGTTGTACTTTGGCTTGGGCTGCCAAGCGTATCCGCCAGTACATGATTAGACATACTACTTATTTGATTTCCAAGATGGATCCAATCAAGTACATCTTTGAAAAGCCTGCCTTAACTTGGAGAATTTCCCGTTGGCAGATGCTGTTATCAGAATACGACATTGAGTATCACGCATAGAATGCCGTGAAAGGGAGATTCGCTTGGCCTTTCTCCATGTGGGGAATCGACATGATTGGAATGATCGAGCCAAAAGCGTCCAACGGACATCGCTTTATCTTGGTAGCCACATACTATTTCACCAAGTGGGTCGAAGCAGCTTAATATGCAAACGTCACAAGACAAGTTGTCTTCAGGTTTATCAAGAATCACATCATCTGTCGCTACGACATTCCTAGCAAGATAATCACTGACAATGGGTCAAATTTGAACAACAAAATGATGAAGGAACTTTGTGAAGAATTCAAGATTGAACATCACAACTCATCTCCTTACAGACCAAAGATGAATGGAGCTGTAGAAGCAGCTAACAAAAACATCAAGAAAATCATTCAGAAAATGGTCGTCACTTACAAAGATTTGCATGAAATGCTCCCGTTTGCTCTTCATGGTTACCGTACATCTGTACGTACTTTAACTGGAGCAACTCCTTTCCCCCTTATATATGGCATGGAGGTAGTCCTACCCATAGAGGTTGAGATCCCATCAATGAGAGTCTTGATGGAGGCAAAATTAACAGAAGCTGAATGGTGTCAAAACAGATTCGATGAGTTGAACTTAATCGAAGAAAAGCGCATGACAACTTTATGCCACGGACAGCTATATCGACAAAGAATGAAGAAAGCTTTCGACAAAAAGGTTCGACCTCGCACAATCAAAGAAGGCTACCTTGTACTCAAAAAGATTCAATCTTTTTTTACAGATTCTAGGGGCAAATGGACTCCCAATTATGACGGCCCATACGTGGTCAAGAGAGCTTTCTCAGGAGCCTTAATACTCACGACTATGGATGGAGAAGAATTCACCCGTCCTGTGAACGTCGACGCAGTCAAGAAATACTTCGCCTAAATAATTAAAAGAACAGCTCGCTAAGTTGAAAACTCGCAAAGAGAGACTTAGGCAAAAAAGAGTGTCTCGATGAATCGAAAACCCGAAAGGGCGATTCAAGCAAAAGTTAGAGACATAAAAAAATATAATCGGTCCCGGTAGACTTAAAACCCGAAAGGGGTAGTCTACGCAAAAGTTAGGGATATATGGCAAGTAACTGTGTTTAGGAAAAACTTGATCATTCAGAAAATCCATAAGCGGAGTATTCATCATCAGTAGGTCATCTTCTACGAAGCACGAATACAGCGCAACTCAGAGTGGAAGGGAAAGATAACGGTCGTCACGTTTCATCGTAGCCCTTTTCCCGAAAATTACCAATTTCCAACTTTGAAAATACTCTGTGGAATCAAGCCTTTGGCTGATTACCATTCCATAAATAACAATTCGAGCCTTGTGCCTTTTCTTTGCAATCGAGTCTTAATCAGTTTCTTAAAATGCATTTTTTAGGTCTGATAGTCATTTTTCTTGAAACAATCGTTTTCAAAAATAAAATGAATTTACTTGCAAAATAAAGGTGAAATTTCTTTCTAAGGTTTACAAACAATAGGAAGAATGCAAGCAGTTGCTCCGAAAACAGTTGCTTCAAATCATTTCACTCACTTCAAACTGCGGACAACTGATAACCCGGTATCCCCAACGGAGTGCAAACTGCATGTTTCAAGAAGAAACATCTTCTGATCAACAAGATGCAAGTTGTGTCATAGGATTTCACATCCGCGAAAATTCTATTCACGTTCACTTTACATTTTATAATCATCATAACATTCATGCATGACTTACATAACTACATAGTTAGCACAGTCTAGTTAGACTTTAATCATGTTATTGCTCGGGTCACTGAGGCATATACTCGAGTTTCCCCTGCGAGTCGTGAAAGAACATTCTTCTTCATGATGACGGTTCATGCACGAGGATTCCCCAGCAAGTCAGCAAGCAAGTAAACAAATGGCAGCCTTCTTCACGAAGACAGTTTGTTTCATCTAGGAATTCCTCAGCAAAGTTGACTAATGGCAGTCTTTCTCAAAAAAGACAGATTGTTTCCCTAGCAAAACGGAAAATGGCAATTTCTTTGCAATAAACATTTTGTCTGCTTCCAAGATATTACATCCCCATCGAAGCTGACAAACGGCAATTTTCATCCTAGAAAACAGTTTGTTAACTCCCCAGCGGAGTCAGTAAATGGCAGTCTTCGTCAAGAAGATAGTTCAGATTCCTCGGCATAAGTCGATGAATGGTAGTGTTCTTCCCAAAGAAAGTTCATCCGCTTTCAAGCAAAGTCATTACCTCCTCAAAAGGACGCATGATCGTATAGTATTCCTTCGAAGATGTCAAAATGAAGGAAAGTATGATGAAGTTTCTTATTTACCATCAAATGGTATCTCTCCAACAAACACTGGTGAGAAGTTTGATGAGGAGACATACCCTTGGAAATTTTCTCTTTATCTGAGATATTGTCCAAATTACAACTGAGACCAGTTTCGCGATTGGACATCCGAAACGAGGGGAGGTTGTTTACATCATTATAACTGAGACCAGTTCCGCGATTAGACATCCGGATCGAGGGGATGTTATCACAACTGAGACCAGTTTCGCGATTGGACATCCGAAACGAGGGGAGGTTGTTTACATCATTATAACTGAGACTAGTTCCGCGATTTGACATCCGGATCGAGGGGAGGTTATCATAACTGAGACTAGTTTCACGATTGGACATCCGAAATGAGGGGAGGTTGTTTACATCATTATAAATGAGACCAGTTCCGCGATTAGACATCCGGATCGAGGGGAGGTTATCACAATTCAGACCAGTTTCACGATCATACATCTGAAACGAGGGGAGGTTGTTTACATTTTTCTAAGTATCAACACTTAGTTAAAGAAGATGGATTGCGCATTTCGGATTGCCATCCATTCACCAGAATTCACATGACACATTTCTACCGGAGTTTGTCTCCCTATCCCCCGTTGAGTGCGACAACGGGATCAAGTCATGCACGAGGATTTTATTATCGCTGCAACATCTCAGGAACACCAAAATTCGGGCATTCTTTGGTATTTAAGTCTCTTTCACTCAGAAAAGATCAAGATATCAATCTTTCTCCCTCCAGATAAAAGAAACTTAAATAGGGGCACCTGTCATACCCTAATTTTGATCCCCCCTGAGATGTTACATCTCCAAATACCTCATCAAACTCAAGACATGTACTCAGAGCAGTCACTTGTTTGTTTGATACCTAATCGAGGGTGCTCAAGGACAAAAGAGTTCAAGCAAATGATCAATCAATATGAGAATAACCTCTAATACAATCATGGGACTCAAATTATTCTTTTATCCACCTATGATTGATTATACATCAGTCATCAGGACTCGGGTTTGCTCAGATCACCTGATTAGGGTTTTGGGGCCCATCAAGGACTAAGATCAGGGGCCACATTTGAGAAACCCTAAAAAGCCCCAGGGCATCACTCAAAGGATTCAATCATACTCAAATGATCCATATAACAATATCCACCAAGCATTGTACTTCAATTCAAGATCTACAGTCATCAATTTCATTTGGTCGACAATTAGGGTTTCAAACCTAATTCACCTGGACAGTTGACTTTTAAGCAAGACATGGGTCCACAAATCAAAACATGACTCAAGAGATTTTATTACCTCAATATAATCCATTCATATCACTCATTTAAGGAGGAGAACTTGATTCATTACCAAAGTCCAAGATTTCACTTCATTTGGGAAAAGTCAACTGTACAAGATCACCTTTGACTTTTAAGATTATTGGTCATACCATGACATTTAAGGATCAATATCATCAACATATGATTATTGAAGTCATTTGACTAAATAAAATCAAGAAAATCAATCATGAATCAAAAAGTCAAAGATTGACTTTTTATACTTAGAAATTTTTCTAAGTGTTTAAAGGTCTTTTTTTCAAAACTTTGGAAGGGAATATCTCAAAGTTTCAAGTACAAACTGAAAAAAACTTCCAACATCAAAGTTGTAGATTTTGATCCAATGAACAACTTTGTCACATATGATTTTTTGGCTAGAAATCAACCATTGAAGAGATATGGAGCTTCAAAGTTGTTGCCTTCATAAAACTAGCAAAAAACCCTAGTTTTCTTCAAACTTTAAGCCCATTTTTCACAAATTTCCCAAATGATTTTGAAGAAACTCCAAACTAATGAATTTAAGTACATGTTAAGGGCTTTCCAAATTGTGCTCAACCTTCTCCAAATTCATCTTGAGCTAAGAGATATGATTGATCAAATTTAGGCATTTGAAGTGAAATAATAGGTCATGCCTAAGTTTGAAATTTGCAATTTTATGCAAGTGCTTACACTAAGTGGTGCCTCTAAACTTCAGAAACATTGCAAGGATAGGAGAGAATCGTTTGCATCATTACACAAATATTTGAAGGGAATATTCCAAAACCAAAACATGTGATTATGTAATGATTGCATTTTGAGAATTTATGGCCAAGTGGTGATTCATCAAAGGAATCTTCTCTCAACCTATTAGAGCTCATTTCTGCATCAAATTTGTCCCCTAAGATCAAGAAAAACCGATGGCTAGGGAGTGGTATCAAAGAACTCATCATTGCATATGGATCTTTCTCATATTTCTTCATAACCAAGAAACCAAGTTAACCTCATTAAGCAAAGCTCACTCTCTGCAAATACACTAAACTCTTTGCCTATAAATAGAAGAGCATAACCCAGTAATTAGACACACCAAAGCAACATAAATCTTGCTTTCTCTCTTCTCCCTTCATACTTAGGTTTTTCAAAGGTTCTTTGGCAAGAAGACTCGGATTCTTCGAACCAAAGCTCTTCCTTTGAAAGTAAGTATTCAAACACATCAAAGGAGGTATTTAGAGGTGATCCAAACAACTAGAACATCTTTGTACGTGGAGAATCATCATCTTCACCTCTCACTTGGAGCCATATCAGTTGGGGTCGAGCAAGAAGTTCTGGGAAGTTCTAACCCAAACTAAGCATCTCAACACCTTCCTGGGAGATCACTGAAGCTTTTGGGATCGTTACAACAACTCTGTAGCACCCTTTGATCAGAGCTCGATCAAAACTTCAGAGGTAAGTTTCGTATGATTCAAACTCTATGATTCCTATTTCATAAATCAAAACTTGTTATACCAACAAGTTTCTGCACCTGAGAGGATCATTAACCCTCGGTCAATTTCATCATATCATGCATATATAGTATTTCATGTTAAAATTCAGTTTTAGGGTTCTTAGTGTTCATGCGTGTGAATTTTGAATTACACTGAAAATAAATAAAATCAAAGGATACCATCATAATCCTTGTTCAAAAGCGAGCAAAATCCATGTTTACATCTTTGAGTTTGGTTGAGAAACGAGTGAGATAGCAAATTCAAAAGTTATGGAAGCTTGAGGTTGAAGATGAAGATGGTGGCGCCATTTTTCAAATTTCCCAGGAACGAGTTTATTTTATTTTGAATGGTAGGCGTGTTATCTACGAATTCATCGTAGTGTCCCAACGGTTACAGCGCGCGTCCAAACTCTTGCCATGCCTTAGGTCTGGGGTTCAATCCCCCCTCAGACCTTTTGTTCATTTTATTTTCTTCAAATCATTTTTATACTCTGCTTTCACATATAATCATATGCAAACCTTTGCTAGTCAGGCCACGCGCGTGGCCCAGTTGGTATTTGTTTTGTTTGGTAACCTATAGGGCGTGGGTTCAACCCTTGGCAAGACCAAACCAATTTTTTATCACTATTTTCTTTCATTTTTATTTACAAACTTCATATAATTGATTTACTTATCAAATTAAATCATTTCCTCTTGATTTTTTACACACTCTTCATTTAATATATCTATTTTATCAATAATCAAAAATCACAAAAAATACGTATTATTTTTAATATATTTTAATTAGGTTTAAAATTATATGTTTTAAGTATGTTTTGATACTTTTAAATATAGTTTTCTCTTGATTTTCAAAACTGAATCTCTTGTAAATATTCTTGTGATAAAACCCTAATCATTTAGGACTTAATTAGGTATAGACTTTGTCTTTACCCTAATTAAGTTGACTTTTGGCAATATTTCAAACTCCGATTTAAACAGACGATCCAGGTTTTCAGACAACAAAACCTTGTATCACTTCAAATCATCCTCAACTGTTTTTTATAAACAGTAAATCATTTTCAATGGGCCTCTAATAAAGTGTAAGACCCAACACCTTCTTTCTTTTCATAGTTTGTTTTCAAAAACTGTATTTACAAATCTTCTTTCTATTTTCAAAACATTCTTCTGGAATTTGAAGGGCATTATTCCCAGTGAAACTCTTCAGATACCTATGTGACAACAGGTACATCTTCACTTCTTCTGTTTTCAAAAACCTTTAACTGTTTATAATAAATATTCAATTGTTGCCAATAAACAACACAAGTTACTGGTAAGGCTTTGTACATACATCTTCAAAGGCCTCCACTCCATCCAGGTTAGGCTTTATAGCTTTCAATTTACAGTCTTCATTTAAATTACTGTCAAATATAAACTGTATATATATTGTTTAGAACTACGTCTGAGTGTAAGCCTTAGGACAGTTAAACCATATATATATATATATATATATATATATATATATATATATATATATATATATATATATATATATATATTTTAGGACTATGGCCTAGGATTGAGAATGTCTTCCCGGTGAAGGCTCTTTCCTAATTAGAGATCTTTAGTTCAAACCCTCGGGATGAATTATTCCTGGTGAAACATCTTCAAAAAAGCCTTAGAACCCAAATAGGACACATCCACCCAAGAGGAATTATTCCCGGTGTAACCTCTTACCCATTTGCTTAGAGCCAAAATAAGTTCAAAGCCACATAGCTTTCTCTTGTGCTATAACAAGGACCCTCGATGACCCTCGATTAGCCTCCTCTTTGGCTTTGTACAAGGACCCACAGGCTTCTTAAAAGCATTCCCAACTTCCTCTTGAGCTTGTATACAAGGACCTGTAGCGGGGAAAATCTGAGATCAAAGCCATGGAATTGACTCGACTCAATATTTCGTTTGAAATCGCCACCGTGGTTTATTTTTCAAAGGAAAAGGGAAAAGAACGAAAAACCCAAAGTTTGCTTTTAAAACAAGGAATAGAACTCAGGTTCGGGTGTTGATTATACAAGGGGAAGGTTTTAAGCACCCCTCATATCAGTGGTACTCCACAGGAACCTTTTTGAAAATATGTGTCGTGTGTGCTAAAAAGCGGTTTGTTTTATTTTTAAAATAAGCTCGGAAAGACGTTAAGCCTTGTGCCTACATACCTCCTCGGTGCAATGGAGAAGTCAGAGCTAATGTAGTTCCGCTTAAAGGGAGAAATGTTTTAAAAACGAATAAAAACTTTATCGTCGTCGGAGAGAAATACTTAGCCATTGATCTTGAGCATGAGAACAAATGAGTTCTTTGCATCGCAAATGAAAGAAAGGCTCCAACTCGGATAAAATCAACGAGTATGCCACTAGCTCTCTCACGCGGAAAAGATCTCATTATATCAATCAATTTCAAAATCGTGGGGTATAACCACTCGTTTCGACAATTAATAGTGTCTAAACTTTTGAAGAAAAGAGGAAAAGGCCACTAAGGGGCAAAAGATATTTTTTAAGAAAAAGGTTTCGAAAAGGTTTGCAAACATAAGAATGTTTTGAAAAAAGAGAAGATTTTGAAAATTAAAGAAGGGGGGAGATGAAGAGGCTATCCTATTGCGTAAAATAAAAGCTAAGGAAAGAAACGGCCTAACCAAATTAAGAAGCCAACACTTGACATTATAAGTCAAGGTAGATTTCCCATCCTTTGGAATATTAACACTAAACTGGAGCATTACCACTTGGGGATCCAGATGAACTTATTATCTTAGCACCATTTTGCATTAAGCACATTAAAATTCTGACGAAAATCGGGCAGAGTAACGGCTGTTTTCGGGTAAAATCCTTATCTCAATGCCTTGGAATTAACCATCAAGCACTTTCAAGGAAATACCTGCATACACAACAGACAACAATCCAATGCCAGACAGATAGAACAATCACAGAGTAATAACAGAATAAGGGTCCAGAGGTCCTAAGTCCATAAGTCCGAATCTCCAAAATGCTCAGGATAGTAACCAATAGTCCAAAAGAGAGCCTTAAGAGTTTTTTTTTAGATTTTTGTTGTTTATTAATGTTTTAGCATAAAAGTAAAGTATGGTCCAAGTGGACAAAAAGAAAATAGCGGAAACATAAACATAGTGTCCAAATGGACAAAGGGAAAATAACGGAATATATACGTCCAAATGGACAAAGAGAAAATAGTGGAATGTAAATGTGATGAAATGATAAAATAAAGTAATAAAGCAAGAAATATAAAGAGCAATATAATAAATTGCGGAAATTAAAGTTAGTTGTTAGATGTTAAAGATAACCATCTTGAAACTTGTCAAGTATGTTATCAAAGTTAGTAATAAAGATCGATGGTGAGTGAAGGATGTTCTCGGATTTAAATTCAATGGACATTTATCAGAAGCTTGATAAAATCATAGCGACTACACGATAAACCTCCATAAGTCTTAAATCAACCGCATACAATTCTCTTCCATATTTGATCTTTTTTGATTCGGGACACGAAATATTGCGCTATGTTAAGCAGATCGCCAAGTGATTTATTTAGAAATCACCCTACAACGAGGCCGGTCAAAACTTTATGTGCTAATGCATGCGAGAGAAATGATATGTAGATCATTCTCCGAAAGCAATACCTCACGAAAAGAAAATAGGTAACGATCTAGTCTTTACCAAGAATCCATAAGAATTCTCAAGGCGTTAATACTTTTATCGATCAAAAGAAAAAAAGGAGAAGAAGAAGATAAAATGCATAAAGTAAAATCAACTCACACTATCATTAATATCATTCATCTAATATTATGGATTTGGTCCTTTCAAACCTATCAACATCCTAGATCCAATGATATTAATGAAGTGGAGGAAGTAGGAAGCCAAAACAAGCATAAAAAAGGCAAAAAACACATTTTGTCCCAGGGGAAATCGATTTCCTTAATGCAGGTTTTCAAATCTAGCGCAGAAACGGAATGGAAATCGATTTCCCTACGGAGGAAATCGATTTCCTCAGTGCAGTTTTCAAAAAATCAGCATTAAGAAGCATAAAACTTGACTTAAACAAACATACAAACACCTTATGACCACATATGAATTGGAGCACGAATTTTCCATCAATTCACCATCAAATAGGACCAACATAGCATCAAAGATACATCACACACAAGCACAAAAGAATCACATTATGATGGATGAATAAAGATGAAGAAAATTACCAAATCTTGAACAAAACTTAGATCTACTTCAAGAATCACCAACACAAATCTTGATCTCTCAACAATTGAAGAAAAAAGAGTGAAATGGATGGTGGTTTAGCTCAAAGTTTGTGAGGTTCAAGATGTGACTCACAAACTTTATGAAAGAAAAAGAGCTTTGGTGAATTTGGTATGGATGAGGAGAGAAATTGCAAGGGCTTTTTGGCTCTCAAAGCTTGAGAAATGAGGGAGTAGAGACCGCTATTTATAGGATGGGAGCAAGAGTAGTGGCAATTTGGTCTTTTTGCATTTGGTAATTAATTTGTGTTTAATTGGTGTTTAAATGGTATTTAAATGGTAAAAATAGTAAAATAGGGTTAAAAAGGGTTTAATGAAGGGAATTAATTTTGGTGAGGTGGAAAATTGGTAAAATGACAAAAATGATCAAAGAAAATGTGATTGGTGCCAAAATGGTGTCATGCTTCCCTCTTTTTTTCAAATTTCGTCCAGGGAAATCGATTTCCTATATGGGTAAATCGATTTCCATAGTGAAATTTTCAAAAAATTTCTTTCTTGCACTGTTTTGGTTCTTGCTCGATCTTTTTCCTGCAAAACACAAACAAAGGAAACAAAATGCATATTTTTGGATTTTGGTTAGTATGAAACAAATTAAACAAAATTAGGTGCTTGATAGTTCCCCTCAAAGACGAAGCGAACATAACACCGAAAAATGAAATCTCAAGATTGTGATCTTGATTAGTGATTGAGATGCAAATGATGTATGATCTTAGGGTCAAAAATTGGGGTATGACAGATGCCCCTATTTAAGTTTCTTCTATCCGGAGATGTGAGGGTTAAAATCCTCGGCTCGAAGTAATTGAAGAGACTTAATATAAAACACACAATTTTTGAACCTAAGGTATGATGCGATGCTAATGGATGCATCAAGTATGATTATAGAATAGAGAGGAGTATAACACCGCTGGGGAGATAAGAAAGGATTCCACTGGGGGAAAAGGTATACGTCATCTAGGAATAGAATCGGACTTCACAAAAGAAAGAAACAGTCGACAGAAGCTTTCAAGATAAAACATGATTGAACTTCGAGAAGAGAATATCTGAGGCCTACATGAATGTGGCTACATCAAATGAATATCAAGGTAAAACATGATTGGACAACATCAAATGACAACGAAGGTAAAACGTGATTGGGCAACATCGAATGACAATCAAGGTAAAACATGATTGGATATCGTCAAAGGATAATCAAGGTAAAACATGATTGGATAATCATCAACGGACAATCAAGGTAAAACATGATTAGATGATCATCACAGGTCCATCAAGGTAAAACATGATTGGATGTCATTAAGGGATAATCTAGGTAAAACATGATTGGATAACATCGAATGACAATCAAGATAAAACATGATGGAAGGTAATCATCACAGGTCCATCAAGGTAAAACATGATTGGATGTCATTAAGGGATAATCTAGGTAAAACATGATTGGATAACATCGAATGACAATCAAGATAAAACATGATGGAAGGTAATCAAGATAAAACATGGTCGAAAGCCGTCAAGATAAAGCATGATTGGAGGAAATCAAGATAAAACATGATTGAAGGGAAAAAAGATAAAACATGGTGTAAGCGATCAGGATAAAGCATGATCAGAGACAATCAAGATAAAACATGATTGAAAGGAACCAAGATAAAACATGGTGTGAGCGATCAGGATAAAGCATGATCAGAGACAATCAAGATAAAATATGATTGAAGGGAACCAAGATAAAGCATGGTGTAAGCGATCAGGATAAAGCAGATCAGAGACAATCAAGATAAAACATGATTGAAGGGAACCAAGATAAAGCATGGTGTAAGCGATCAGGATAAAGCATGATCAGAGACAATCAAGATAAAACATGATTGAAGGGAACCAAGATAAAACATGGTGTAAATCTTTCAGGAATGACACTGAAAGAAGAGAGAGAAATCATAACATCCAGGAATGGCCCTAAATGAAGAAAGGATACATCAAGGAACAACAATAGACGGACAAGACAAACAAGTATCTGTTTTGGATAGGTGCCAAGTAAGTTGGACTTTGATCTCAAGGTGAAGATGTTGATAGCAACAGGACCTCGGAAAATGCAAATGAGTATGAAATTTGTTTCAATGCATGATGTTGAATTTTTCTATGCATGATATATGATCAATGCAATGCAATTGTTTGTGACAACTGAGGTAGACTCTTTTGTGAGGCAAGATTGATACCCTGATTCCTCAACACGAGAACTCTGCCAACTCTACTTGGGAAGAAGATGCTTAAACACACTTCTATTACACCGGTAACTGTATCAAAACGATGATCCTTTGAGAAAGGCTGATAAAATTGCTTGGGGATTGCTGAAGAATATTGCCCCTGATTGAGTGATTGTTGTAAGTTAACCGATCATGGCTTCAGTTGAACTTTATCGGGGATGAACTGATCATGGCTTCAATTCTTGAAATGCATGTTGGGATGGCTTGCCCCAGTATAAGTCTTGAAATGATATTCTGATAAACAAATCTTGACTGAACATCTGAACAATAGGATCTTGAAGTAACATGCCCCTGATAGGATCATTGATCAAGTTTCTCGACTGTTTGAACTTCCTGAAAGATGAGTGCTTACTTGCAAATAAAATGTTCATTCAAGAATGGTAACTTTAATGCAATGCTCAAAACATATTTTTGAAATCAAAATCATTATTGAAATGAATGTTATTGATGTAAAGCAAATGGAATCACTGGTCAAAACATAAAGGTTAAGACATTCAAAGTGAAAGATAAAGCAAAGATATGATATCAAAGCAAATGATTGGAAAATCTCATGGGAGTCAGCTTACGCAACATTGTTGTAGTATGCTTTCAAACAAACCTTACTTCAATTAGGTCTTTCATAGGTTGTAACGTGGCCAGGTTCATGGTTTGAGAAACAAAGGATATAAGGCTCAAAAATTTTGTAACCCACCCCATCTTCGTGATGATCTCCAGTCCTAAAACTCATTTAATTCAGCTCATGCATTCAGGTTCCAAGAGGCTTCTGGAATTGCACCTTTGTAATGATGATAACTCACAAGCAAAGAGAACTTTTGAGATGGCAGTCACTTCTTCCTTTTGATATCACAACATTTTGTTGCTTGAGGAATTTATTGACTTCTCTTTTTTCATCTTTTTCTTTTTATATCCCTAACTTTTGCCTGGACTGTTTATTTTCGTACTTACAGTCAGTGGGATGCCTTTATTTTTGCCTAAGTCATTTTTGGTTTTGACTTAGCAGGCTTTTCTTTGATTATATATTTTTTGATACATTTTTTTTAGATAGTGACTGCCTTGCTTAATGATTGATGAACCATCATTGACTTTTGATTGGCATCTCCAACATTTCTCTGATGTATGTAGAGGAATGCTTGTAATTGAAACCTTTATTGAAAGGTGTACGGCATGATTCTCTTAAAATAGAATGCACAGCCAAATTAATTGAGAACTACCCTTCCCCAGGTTAAAAAATGCGGGTTTTTTCGTACAGAAAGAAACACCAACTTCGAAGGCTCAGAGGGGTTGACGAGGGATTAACTTCCTTATTTCTCCAGTGTTTGGGAATTGAAACAATGCCTGTACATCATCAGCAAAGTTTTATTCGAAAGCATACAATTCAACAACTTGGGTATTTCGTTGTCATCATCCTCCCTCCAATCTTTGCATAAAACACAAGTTTGATAGAGAAAGCAAATGGAAGAAAAAGTTTTTGTAAAAGAAGGTATAAACATAAACACAGTGGATGTGAATGAATTCAAAATATGCAATGCTCATTTCATTAAAATCACCATTCAGAAACAATCAAAGTTTGAAAGTAAACAGCACAATAAAGGAAATGCAAACAGTATAGAAACAAGGCCTAGTGACTAATCAGCAACAAAGATGAGCTATCTCGTCTGAAACACTTGGCTTTAGGAGGCTATCTGGCTTTACTTGTCTTCAGCCACTTTGATCTGGCAAAGGATTAGTGACAACATTGTGACTAATATCCTTGAAAGAAAACATCTTTGATCTCACCAACTCTTGAACTCTTTCCTTCAGAGGGAAACATCTTTCTAAATCATGGCCTGCTGCACCTTGATGGAAAGGACAATGAAGATCAGATCTAAAACCATCAGGGAGAGGATTTCGAGGAGGAGGCATAGCTCTTGTTGTGATCAACCCTTTATGGACCAATGTAGGATACAATTCAGTGTATGACATAGGAATAGGATCAAAATGAGTCCTATCGCGATTCTGATCTTATTTCTGCTTCTTGTTACCTTGAGAAGGAACAGACAATGGATGTTGATGCAGGGTCCTATGAAGCACTGATTGAGGAAAGCAAACAGGTGTTTCCTTCTCTACTTCAAAATATGAATCACATGACATAACATATGGTTTCCCCTGAGTTGGAGTAGCAACGGAAAAGGCTAAAGGAGTATTCACATGCTTTGTGATAATCGGAGGAATGTTGCATTCTTTCTTCAACAAGACTTGCAAGATTTCCATAATTTGATTCATCTGAATTTTCAACTCGCTGACCTCTGCTCTTAGAAACTCTTGGTCTTGTTGAAGTTCTTCCATACTTTTCAGATACATGCTTCTAGTTCAATGTGTCGAGGAATCAGCTTGACAGTAGACAGACAAACTCTGAAGATGAAGACAGACAAGGATAAGTTTTCTGGACAACCTGGATGTATGTATGCAAATGATGCAATTGCTGTTTTTTTTTGTTTTTTATTTATTTGATTTTCAAGGAATTCAAGTTATTAATTTGTAAACATCAAAACATGAAGGAGATAAATCCTATATTGGATCAAAGCTTTGATCAAGTTATCATCAAGATCAATCATCCATTTTGGTGGATTAAGGTTTTCACCTCATCGACACCCAAGATCCATTGAGTTTGATGAAACTTATGATGTTTAAAAAGAAAGACCTATGATTTCCTTGGAAATCAAATGAATGCATGGATGTATGGTTTATGCATCAATCACAATCAAGATCACACATGGTCGCATAAACAGAGTTCAAAGGTTCGACGTCACGAGCATGGAGTCAAAGTTAAGAACCACCCACAAAGGTATGTACTAGGGAATTTTGTACCTGCCGAACGGGTTCTACAAAGGTTCCCAGAGTTTTCAATCTTCTATCGGATACTACCGGCACGCACAATTGCTCATGGGCGCCAATAATATGCCTAAAAAGACCTCGTCTGAGCGTAGCATCGCATGACAACAAGCTCAAATTGGTACTCGAACTTGTTTCTGCGCTACATCCTAAAAAGGCTTAGATGGGTTAAAAGGGTTCTAGGTCATTCAGCTTCTACGGACACTCACTATTGAAAGTTATAGCGTTCTTACGATAGTTCGTAACAACATCTACTACCTTCCATGAGGCCTCCACTGATTGGGGTTCCACCATATGACGCTCATGTTAAGGATTGCTCCTGACATGCGACTATTGGTCTTACCACCTCCTATCTCTAGTTACTCACCAAAGTCCGGGTTAGAACTTTATCTCATCACAGAGGAACCATCGAGCACAAAAAAGAAAAAAAAAAGAAAATAAACAAACAAAGCACACAACAATATATACAAGTAAAAACACACAGATAAACAAAAATAGGCTTAACACACTTAAAACTGGGTCCCCAGTGAAGTCGCCATTTTTCTGTAGCGGGGAAAATCTGAGATCGAAGCCATGGAATTGACTCGACTCAATATTTCATTTGAAATCGCCACCGCACTTTATTTTTTCAAAGGAAAAGGGAAAAGAACGAAAAACCCAAAGTTTTCTTTTAAAACAAGGAAGAGAGCTCAGGTTCGGGTGTTGATTATACAAGGGGAAGGTTTTAAGCACCCCTCATATCTGTGGTACTCCACAGGAACCTTTTTGAAAATCTGTGTCGTGTGTGCTAAAAAACGGTTTGTTTTATTTTTAAAATAAGCTCGGCAAGACGTTAAGCCTTGTGCCTACATACCTCCTCGGTGCAATGGAGAAGTCAGATCTAATGTAGTTCCGCTTAAAGGGAGAAATGTTTTAAAAATGAATAAACACTTTATCATCGTCGGAGAGAAATACTCAGCCATTGATCTTGAGCATGAGAACAAATGAGTTCTTTGCATCGCAAATGAAAGAAGGGCTCCAACTCGGATAAAATCAACGAGTATGCCACTAGCTCTCTCACGCGGAAAAGATCTCATTATATCATTTAATTTCAAAATCGTGGGGTATAACCACTCGTTTCGACAATTAATAGTGTCTAAACTTTTGAATAAAAGAGGAAAAGGCCACTAAGGGGCAAAAGATATTTTTTAAGAAAAAGGTTTTGAAAAGGTTTGCAAACATAAGAATGTTTTGAAAAAAGAGAGAAGATTTTGAAAATTAAAGAAGGGGAGGAGATGAAGAGGCTATCCTATTGCGTAAAATAAAAGCTAAGGAAAGAAACGGTCTAACCAAATTAAGAAGCCAACAGTTGACATTATAAGTCAAGGTAGATTTCCCATCCTTTGGAAAATTAACACTAAACTAGAGCATTACCACTTGGGGATCCAGATGAACTTATTATCTTAGCACCATTTTGCATTAAGCACATTAAAATTCTGACGAAAATCGGGCAGAGTAACGGCTGTTTTCGGGTAAAATCCTTATCTCAATGCCTTGGAATTAACCATCAAGGACTTTCAAGGAAATACCTGCATACACAACAGACAACAATCCAATGCCAGACAGACAGAACAATCACAGAGTAATAACAGAATAAGGGTCCAGAGGTCCTAAGTCCATAAGTCCGAATCTCCAAAATGCTCAGGATAGTAACCAATAGTCCAAAAGAGAGCCTTAACAGTTTTTTTTATAGATTTTTGTTGTTTATTAATGTTTTAGCATAAAAGTAAAGTATGGTCCAAGTGGACAAAAAGAAAATAGCGGAAACATAAACATAGTGTCCAAATGGACAAAGGGAAAATAGCGGAATATATACGTCCAAATGGACAAAGAGAAAATAGCGGAATGTAAATGTGATGAAATGATAAAATAAAGCGATAAAGCGAGAAATATAAAGAGCAATATAATAAATTGCGGAAATTAAAGTTAGTTGTTAGATGTTAAAGATAACCATCTTGAAACTTGTCAAGTATGTTATCAAAGTTAGTAATAAAGATCGATGGTGAGTGAAGGATGTTCTCGGATTTAAGTTCAATGGACATTTATCAGAAGCTTGATAAAATCATAGCGACTACACGATAAACCTCCATAAGTCTTAAATCAACCGCATACAATTCTCTTCCATATTTGATCTTTTTTGATTCGGGACACGAAATATTGCGCTATGTTAAGCAGATCGCCAAGTGATTTATGTAGAAATCACCCTACAACGAGGCCGGTCAAAACTTTATGTGCTAATGCATGCGAGAGAAATGATATGTAGATCATTCTCCGAAAGCAATACCGCACGAAAAGAAAATAGGTAACGATCTAGTCTTTACCAAAAATCCATAGTATTCTCAAGGCGTTAAGACTTTCATCGATCAAAAGAAAAAAAGGAGAAGAAGAAGATAAAATGCATAAAGTAAAATCAACTCACACTATCATTAATATCATTCATCTAATATTATGGATTTGGTCCTTTCAAACCTATCAACATCCTAGATCCAATGATATTAATGAAGTGGAGGAAGTAGGAAGCCAAAACAAGCATAAAAAAGGCAAAAAACACATTCTGTCCCAGGGGAAATCGATTTGCCTAAGGAGGAAATCGATTTCCTTAATGCAGGTTTTCAAATCTGGCGCAGAAACGGAATGGAAATCGATTTCCCTAAGGAGGAAATCGATTTCCTCAGTGCAGTTTTCAAAAAATCAGCATTAAGAAGCATAAACCTTGACTTAAGCAAACATACAAACACCTTATGACCACATATGAATTGGAGCACGAATTTTCCATCAATTCACCATCAAATAGACCAATATAGCATCAAAGATGCATCACACACAAGCACAAAAGAATCACATTATGATGGATGAATAAAGATGAAGAAAATTACCAAATCTTGAACAAAACTTAGATCTACTTCAAGAATCACCAACACAAATCTTGATCTCTCAACAATTGAAGAAAAAAGAGTGAAATGGATGGTGGTTTAGCTCAAAGTTTGTGAGGTTCAAGATGTGACTCACAAACTTTATGAAAGAAAAAGAGCTTTGGTGAATTTGGTAAGGATGAGGAGAGAAATTGCAAGGGGTTTTTTGGCTCTCAAAGCTTGAGAAATGAGGGAGTAGAGACCTTTATTTATAGGATGGGAGCAAGAGTAGTGGCAATTTGGTCTTTTTGCATTTGGTAATTAATTTGTGTTTAATTGGTGTTTAAATGGTATTTAAATGGTAAAAATGGTAAAATGGGGTTAAGAAAGGTTTAGTGAAGGGAATTAATTTTGGTGAGGTGGAAAATTGGTAAAATGACAAAAATGATCAAAGAAAATGTGATTGGTGCCAAAATGGTGTCATGCTTCCCTCTTTTTTTCAAATTTCGTCCAGGGAAATCGATTTCCTATATGGGTAAATCGATTTCCATAGTGAAATTTTCAAAAAATTTCTTTCTTGCACTGTTTTGGTTCTTGCTCGATCTTTTTCAGGCAAAACACAAACAAAGGAAACAAAATGCATATTTTTGGATTTTGGTTAGTATGAAACAAATTAAACAAAATTAGGTGCTCGATAGTTCCCCTTAAAGACGAAGCGAACATAACACCGAAAAATGAAATCTCAAGATTGTGATCTTGATTAGTGATTGAGATGCAAATGATGTATGATCTTAGGGTCAAAATTAGGGTATGACAGATGCCCCTATTTAAGTTTCTTCTATCCGGAGATGTGAGGGTTAAAATCCTCGGCTCGACGTAATTGAAGAGACTTAAATATAAAACACACAATTTTTGAACCTAAGGTATGATGCGATGCTAATGGATGCATCAAGTATGATTATAGAATAGAGAGGAGTATAACACCACTGGGGAGATAAGAAAGTATTCCACTGGGGGAAAAGGTATATGTCATCTAGGAATAGAATCGGACTTCACAAAAGAAAGAAACAGTCGACAGAAGCTTTCAAGATAAAACATGATTGAACTTCGAGAAGAGAATATCTGAGGCCTACATGAATGTGGCTACATCAAATGAATATCAAGGTAAAACATGATTGGACAACATCAAATGACAACGAAGGTAAAACGTGATTGGGCAACATCGAATGACAATCAAGGTAAAACATGATTGGATATCGTCAAAGGATAATCAAGGTAAAACATGATTGGATAATCATCAACGGACAATCAAGGTAAAACATGATTAGATGATAATCACAGGTCCATCAAGGTAAAACATGATTGGATGTCATTAAGGGATAATCTAGGTAAAACATGATTGGATAACATTGAATGACAATCAAGATAAAACATGATGGAAGGTAATCATCACAGGTCCATCAAGGTAAAACATGATTGGATGTCATTAAGGGATAATCTAGGTAAAACATGATTGGATAACATCGAATGACAATCAAGATAAAACATGATGGAAGGTAACCAAGATAAAACATGGTCGAAAGCGATCAAGATAAAGCATGATTGGAGGCAATCAAGATAAAACATGATTGAAGGGAAACAAGATAAAACATGGTGTAAGCGATCAGGATAAAGCATGATCAGAGACAATCAAGATAAAACATGATTGAAAGGAACCAAGATAAAACATGGTGTGAGCGATCAGGATAAAGCATGATCAGAGACAATCAAGATAAAACATGATTGAAGGGAACCAAGATAAAGCATGGTGTAACCGATCAGGATAAAGCATGATCAGAGACAATCAAGATAAAACATGATTGAAGGGAACCAAGATAAAGCATGGTGTAAGCGATCAGGATAAAGCATGATCAGAGACAATCAAGATAAAACATGATTGAAGGGAACCAAGATAAAACATGGTGTAAATCTTTCAGGAATGACACTGAAAGAAGAGAGAGAAATCATAACATCCAGGAATGGCCCTAAATGAAGAAAGGATACGTCAAGGAACAACAATAGACAGACAAGACAAACAAGTATCTGTTTTGGATAGGTGCCAAGTAAGTTGGACTTTGATGTCAAGGTGAAGATGTTGATAGCAACAGAACCTCGGAAAATGCAAATGAGTATGAAATTTGTTTCAATGCATGATGTTGAATTTTTCTATGCATGATATATGATCAATGCAATGCAATTGTTTGTGACAACTGAGGTAGACTCTTTTGTGAGGCAAGATTGAAACCCTGATTCCTCAACACGAGAACTCTGCCAACTCTACTTGGGAAGAAGATGCTTAAACACACTTCTATTACACCGGTAACTGTATCAAAACGATGATCCTTTGAGAAAGGCTGATAAAATTGCTTGGGGATTGCTGAAGAATATTGCCCCTGATTGAGTGATTGTTGTAAGTTAACCGATCATGGCTTCAGTTGAACTTTATCGGGGATGAACTGATCATGGCTTCAATTCTTGAAATGCATGTTGGGATGGCTTGCCCCAGTATAAGTCTTGAAATGATATTCTGATAAACAAATCTTGACTGAACATCTGAACAACAGGATCTTGAAGTAACATGCCCCTGATAGGATCATTGATCAAGTTTCTCGACTGTTTGAACTTCCTGAAAGATGAGTGCTTACTTGCAAATAAAATGTTCATTCAAGAATGGTAACTTTAATGCAATGCTCAAAACATATTTTTGAAATCAAAATCATTATTGAAATGAATGTTATTGATGTAAAGCAAATGGAATCACTGGTCAAAACATAAAGGTTAAGACATTCAAAGTGAAAGATAAAGCAAAGATATGATATCAAAGCAAATGATTGGCAAATCTCATGGGAGTCAGCTTACGCAACCTTGTTGTAGTATGTTTTCAAACAAACCTTACTTCAATTAGGTCTTTCATAGGTTGTAACGTGGCCAGGTTCACGGTTTCAGAAACAAAGGATATAAGGCTCAAAAATTTTGTAACCCACCCCATCTTCGTGATGATCTCCAGTCCTAAAACTCAGTTAATTCAGCTCATGCATTCAGGTTCCAAGAGGCTTCTGGAATTGCACCTTTGTAATGATGATAACTCACAAGCAAAGAGAACTTTTCAGATGGCAATCACTTCTTCCTTTTGATATCACAACATTTTTGTTGCTTGAGGAATTTATTGACTTCTCTTTTTTCATCTTTTTCTTTTTATATCCCTAACTTTTGCCTGGACTGTTTATTTTTGTACTTACAGTCAGCGGGATGCCTTTATTTTTGCCTAAGTCATTTTTGGTTTTGACTTAGCAGGCTTTTCTTTGATTATATATTTTTTGATACATTTTTTTTTAGATAGTGACTGCCTTGCTTAATGATTGATGAACCATCATTGACTTTTGATTGGCATCTCCAACATTTCTTTGATGTATGCAGAGGAACGCTTGTAATTGAAACCTTTATTGAAAGGTGTACGGCATGATTCTCTTAAAATAGAATGCACAGCCAAATTAATTGAGAACTACCCTTCCCCAGGTTAAAAAATGCGGGTTTTTTCGTACAGAAAGAAACACCAACTTCGAAGGCTCAGAGGGGTTGACGAGGGATTAACTTCCTTATTTCTCCAGTGTTTGGGAATTGAAACAATGCCTGTACATCATCAGCAAAGTTTTATTCGAAAGCATACAGTTCAACAACTTGGGTATTTCGTTGTCATCATCCTCCCTCCAATCTTTGCATAAAACACAAGTTTGATAGAGAAAGCAAATGGAAGAAAAAGTTTTTGTAAAAGAAGGTATAAACATAAACACAGTGGATGTGAATGAATTCAAAATATGCAATGCTCATTTCATTAAAATCACCATTCAGAAACAATCAAAGTTTGAAAGTAAACAGCACAATAAAGGAAATGCAAACAGTATAGAAACAAGGCCTAGTGACTAATCAGCAACAAAGATGAGCTATCTCGTCTGAAACACTTGGCTTTAGGAGACTATCTGGCTTTACTTGTCTTCAGCCACTTTGATCTGGCAAAGGATTAGTGACAACATTGGGACTAATATCCTTGAAAGAAAACATCTTTGATCTCACCAACTCTTGAACTCTTTCCTTCAGAGGGAAACATCTTTCTAAATCATGGCCTGCTGCACCTTGATGGAAAGGACAATGAAGATCAGATCTGAAACCATTAGGGAGAGGATTTCGAGGATGAGGCATAGCTCTTGTTGTGATCAACCCTTTATGGACCAATGTAGGATACAATTCAGTGTATGACATAGGAATAGGATCAAAATGAGTCCTATCGCAATTCTGATTTTGTTTCTGCTTTTTGTTACGTTGAGAAGGAACAGACAATGGATGTTGATGCAGGGTCCTATGAAGCACTGATTGAGGAAAGCAAACAGGTGTTTCCTTCTCTACTTCAAAATATGAATCACATGACATAACATATGGTTTCCCCTGAGTTGGAGTAGCAACGGAAAAGGCTAAAGGAGTATTCACTTGCTTTGTGATAATCGGAGGAATGTTGCATTCTTTCTTCAACAAGACTTGCAGGATTTCCATAATTTGATTCATCTAAATTTTCAACTCGCTGACCTCTGCTCTTAGAAACTCTTGGTCTTGTTGAAGTTCTTCCATACTTTTCAGATACATGCTTCTAGTTCAATGTGTCGAGGAATCAGCTTGACAGTAGACAGACAAACTCTGAAGATGAAGACAGACAAGGATAAGTTTTCTGGACAACCTGGATGTATGTATGCAAATGATGCAATTGCTGTTTTTTTTTGTTTTTTATTTATTTGATTTTCAAGGAATTCAAGTTATTAATTTGTAAACATCAAAACATGAAGGAGGTAAATCCTATATTGGATCAAAGCTTTGATCAAGATATCATCAAGATCAATCATCGATTTTGGTGGATTAAGGTTTTCACCTCATCGACACCCAAGATCCATTGAGTTTGATGAAACTTATGATGTTTAAAAAGAAAGACCTATGATTTCCTTGGAAATCAAATGAATGCATGGATGTATGGTTTATGCATCAATCACAATCAAGATCACACATGGTTGCATAAACAGAGTTCAAAGGTTCGACGTCACGAGCATGGAGTCAAAGTTAAGAACCACCCACAAAGGTATGTACTAGGGAATTTTGTACCTGCCGAACGGGTTCTACAAAGGTTCCCAGAGTTTTCAATCTTCTATCGGATACTACCGGCACGCACAATTGCTCATGGGCGCCAATAATATGCCTAAAAAGACCTCGTCTGAGCGTAGCATCGCATGACAACAAGCTCAAATTGGTACTCGAACTTGTTTATGCGCTACCTCCTAAAAAGGCTTAGATGGGTTAAAAGGGTTCTAGGTCATTCAGCTTCTACGGACACTCACTATTGAAAGTAATAGCGTTCTTACGATAGTTCGTAACAACATCTACTACCTTCCATGAGGCCTCCACTGATTGGGGTTCCACCATATGATGCTCATGTTAAGGATTACTCCTGACATGCGACTATTGGTCTTACCACCTCCTATCTCAAGTTACTCACCAAAGTCCGGGTTAGAACTTTATCTCATCACAGAGGAACCATCGAGCACCAAAAAGAAAAAAAAAAAGAAAATAAACAAACAAAGCACACAACAATATATACAAGTAAAAACACACAGATAAACAAAAATAGGCTTAACACACTTAAAACTGGGTCCCCAGTGAAGTCGCCATTTTTTCTGTAGCGGGGAAAATCTGAGATCGAAGCCATGGAATTGACTCGACTCAATATTTCATTTGAAATCGCCACCGCGCTTTATTTTTTCAAAGGAAAAGGGAAAAGAACGAAAAACCTAAAGTTTTCTTTTAAAACAAGGAAGAGAACTCAGGTTCGGGTGTTGATTATACAAGGGGAAGGTTTTAAGCACCCCTCATATCTGTGGTACTCCACAGGAACCTTTTTGAAAATCTGTGTCGTGTGTGCTAAAAAACGGTTTGTTTTATTTTTAAAATAAGCTCGGCAAGACGTTAAGCCTTGTGCCTACATACCTCCTCGGTGTAATGGAGAAGTCAGAGCTAATGTAGTTCCGCTTAAAGGGAGAAATGTTTTAAAAACGAATAAACACTTTATCGTCATCAGAGAGAAATACTCAGCCATTGATCTTGAGCATGAGAACAAATGAGTTCTTTGCATCGCAAATGAAAGAAGGGCTCCAACTCGGATAAAATCAACGAGTATGCCACTAGCTCTCTCACGCGGAAAAGATCTCATTATATCAATCAATTTCAAAATCGTGGGGTATAACCACTCGTTTCGACAATTAATAGTGTCTAAACTTTTGAATAAAAGAGGAAAAGGCCACTAAGGGGCAAAAGATATTTTTTAAGAAAAAGGTTTTGAAAGGGTTTGCAAACATAAGAATGTTTTGAAAAAAGAGAGAAGATTTTGAAAATTAAAGAAGGGGAGGAGATGAAGAGGCTATCCTATTGCGTAAAATAAAAGCTAAGGAAAGAAACGGTCTAACCAAATTAAGAAGCCAACACTTGACATTATAAGTCAAGGTAGATTCCCATCCTTTGGAATATTAACACTAAACTAGAGCATTACCACTTGGGGATCCAGATGAACTTATTATCTTAGCACCATTTTGCATTAAGCACATTAAAATTCTGACGAAAATCGGGCAGAGTAACGGCTGTTTTCGGGTAAAATCCTTATCTCAATGCCTTGGAATTAACCATCAAGGACTTTCAAGGAAATACTTGCATACACAACAGACAACAATCCAATGCCAGACAGACAGAACAATCACAGAGTAATAACAGAATAAGGGTCCAGAGGTCCTAAGTCCATAAGCCCGAATCTCCAAAATGCTCATGATAGTAACCAATAGTCCAAAAGAGAGCCTTAAGAGTTTTTTTTAGATTTTTGTTGTTTATAAATGTTTTAGCATAAAAGTAAAGTATGGTCCAAGTGGACAAAAAGAAAATAGCGGAAACATAAACATAGTGTCCAAATGGACAAAGGGGAAATAGCGGAATATATACGTCCAAATGGACAAAGAGAAAATAGCAGAATGTAAATGTGATGAAATGATAAAATAAAGCGATAAAGCGAGAAATATAAAGAGCAATATAATAAATTGCGGAAATTAAAGTTAGTTGTTAGATGTTAAAGATAACCATCTTGAAACTTGTCAAGTATGTTATCAAAGTTAGTAATAAAGATCGATGGTGAGTGAAGGATGTTCTCGGATTTAAATTCAATGGACATTTATCAGAAGCTTGATAAAATCATAGCGACTACACGATAAACCTCCATAAGTCTTAAATCAACCGCATACAATTCTCTTCCATATTTGATCTTTTTTGATTCGGGACACGAAATATTGCGCTATGTTAAGCAGATCGCCAAGTGATTTATGTAGAAATCACCTTACAACGAGGCCGGTCAAAACTTTATGTGCTAATGCATGCGAGAGAAATGATATGTAGATCATTCTCCGAAAGCAATACCGCACGAAAAGAAAATAGGTAACGATCTAGTCTTTACCAAGAATCCATAAGAACTCTCAAGGCGTTAAGACTTTCATCGATCAAAAGAAAAAAAGGAGAAGAAGAAGATAAAATGCATAAAGTAAAATCAACTCACACTATCATTAATATCATTCATCTAATATTATGGATTTGGTCCTTTCAAACCTATCAACATCCTAGATCCAATGATATTAATGAAGTGGAGGAAGTAGGAAGCCAAAACAAGCATAAAAAAGGCAAAAAACACATTCTGTCCTAGGGGAAATCGATTTTCCTAAGGAGGAAATCGATTTCCTTAATGCAGGTTTTCAAATCTGGCGCAGAAACGGAATGGAAATCGATTTCTCTAAGGAGGAAATCGATTTCCTCAGCGCGGTTTTCAAAAAATCAGCATTAAGAAGCATAAAACTTGACTTAAGCAAACATACAAACACCTTATGACCACATATGAATTGGAGCACGAATTTTCCATCAATTCACCATCAAATAGGACCAATATAGCATCAAAGATGCATCACACACAAGCACAAAACAATCACATTATGATGGATGAATAAAGATGAAGAAAATTACCAAATCTTGAACAAAACTTAGATCTACTTCAAGAATCACCAACACAAATCTGGATCTCTCAACAATTGAAGAAAAAAGAGTGAAATGGATGGTGGTTTAGCTCAAAGTTTGTGAGGTTCAAGATGTGACTCACAAACTTTATGAAAGAAAAAGAGCTTTGGTGAAATTGGTAAGGATGAGGAGAGAAATTGCAAGGGGTTTTTTGGCTCTCAAAGCTTGAGAAATGAGGGAGTAGAGACCGCTATTTATAGGATGGGAGCAAGAGTAGTGGCAATTTGGTCTTTTTGCATTTGGTAATTAATTTGTGTTTAATTGGTGTTTAAATGGTATTTAAATGGTAAAAATGGTAAAATGGGGTTAAAAAAGGTTTAATGAAGGGAATTAATTTTGGTGAGGTGGAAAATTAGTAAAATGACAAAAATGATCAAAGAAAATGTGATTGGTGCCAAAATGGTGTCATGCTTCCCTCTTTTTTTCAAATTTCGTCCAGGGAAATCGATTTCCTATATGGGTAAATCGATTTCCATAGTGAAATTTTCAAAAAATTTCTTTCTTGCACTGTTTTGGTTCTTGCTCGATCTTTTTCCTGCAAAACACAAACAAAGGAAACAAAATGCATATTTTTGGATTTTGGTTAGTATGAATCAAATTAAACAAAATTAGGTTCTTGATAGTTCCCCTCAAAGACGAAGCGAACATAACACCGAAAAATGAAATCTCAAGATTGTGATCTTGATTAGTGATTGAGATGCAAATGATGTATGATCTTAGGGTCAAAAATTGGGGTATGACAGGACCCATCAGGTTTCTTATAAACATAGGAACAGGTCTTTAGTCACCTTTTAGCCTACCCTGGTGATTTTCTTCTACTCTTCAAACCAGACTTTAAGCAAGCTAAGAATGTTTCAATCTCATATTGGGTTCACCTTTCGGATTGAGAGACATGGACAGTCTCTGTCACCTTTACCTTCCAATCTTCAATATAATTTTCCTTAGCAGAGTCTAGGTTCCATGTCTGTCTATTCTTAGTCAGTGTCAGCCTTAATCTTGGGCTTTAAACAAGAAGTCTCAATTAGCTAATCATTCTTCCATCATCAAAATCCCCTGGAAAGGGTTAGCCTCCAACATTCCTTCATTTTAACAAAATTCCCTAGAAAGGGTTAGCTTCCAAAAATTGAACTTTCAAAAGATAAACTCTACAACAGAGTAAAACCCCTGGAAAGGGTTAGCCTCCAAAATCAGTCCTCTAAGGTCATAATTCCCTGGAAAGGGTTAGCTTCCAAAAATTCAACTTTTAAAAGATAAATCTCACTTAAGTTCAGTCTAAGTCAATAAAAACCAATTCCCCGATAGAGTCTACTTTAGGTCAATCATCCAGACAAATTCCCCAGTAGAGTCCATCTTCAAACCTGGGTCTTTCATTCATCAATTCCTGTTTAACAAAAGCACAATCCTCAGTAGAGTCAACCTTTAGGATAATCCTCAACAGAGACAAAAATCCCCTCTGAGTCAAAAGATCCCACACTGGTAGATCTTTCTTCATTTTAAAAGTCAGCCTCAACCTTGGGATTTGTACAAGGCACATACTCCTCTTAGAGTCAAAACCCTACTCATAGGTATTCCCCTATCCAGAGTCAGCCACAACCTTGGGCTTTATACAAGGCATATAATATAGTCTCCCCAGTGAGTTCTTCACCATCAAGTAGCCACAACCTTGGGCTTTGTACAAGGCAGATAAAACCATATTTTCCTGTGTCAAAAGATTCCTAACCTTCAGGATCTTTTCCCCATAAAGTCATTCATACTCAGTTTCCTCAACAGTCAGCCACAACCATGGGTTTCATACAAGGCACAAAATAGAGTCTTCCCTAGCAAGAGTCAGCCACAACCTTGGGCTTCATACAAGGCACAAAATAGAGTCTCCCTAGGTAGAGTCAGCCAGAATTCTGGGCTTTGTACAGAACACTAAATAAACCTCTCAATCATAAAACAAAATAAAACACTTTCTAACTAAAGTCAGCCTCAATTCTGGGCTTCATATAGAACACAAATCATCCAAAATTCAATTCCCAGTGGAGTTATCTCCCAGAGTCATTAAAAACAATCAAAAGCCTCAAGCTTGGGCCTCATACAAGTCAGCTAAAATCAAATCTTTCAAACAGTAGATAGACATAGCTTATCTTTACAGGGAGATATTTCTCCTATCTCACCACAAACAAACAATCATTTCAAACAAACAATCATTTCAAACATTCTCCCATTTAGGACTCGTGAAAGGCATGCTCTAGCTACATCCCAGACTTGTACAACTTTCCCTAATTTGGTCGAGAATTTTTCATTCAAGAGACACGTGACTGTCATACTTGATCAACCAAGTCGGGTCCCTCTCTTAATGAAACAAACTCAGCTTTTCTGTCACTTTTAAATGTTTGTGGTAGAATAGTAGAAATACCTCTCTGTAAAGATGATTTCATGTCTCTTTACTGTAAACAGAGATTTAATTCAAGCTTCAACCTTGAGCTTTAATCAAGACACCAAAAATAATTAATTTCCCTAATTAGTTCTCCGAACTACAAAAAGCTCTGACTTCCATTAGGGATATGTAGGCATGAGGTTCACAAGGAATCTCAGGGAGCTAATAAAATACCAAAAATAGTCAGTCTGTCTGTCTTTCAATTCAATTCAATTTTCCTCTCCTAACACAAAGGAGAAACTTTCCCAATAATTAGCAACAAACACAAACACATAGACACAGAGAAGGTTCCTGTAGAGTACTACGGATATGTAGGGTGCTTAAAACCTTCCCTATGTATAACCGACCTCCCGGACTCCAGAATTTCTAGTCTAGGTGAATCCCCACACTTAGCAAACTCCTAGGGTTTATTTGAGATCTTTTTCCCCTTTCCTCCTCGTAGGATAATTAAAAAGTTTGTGTGTTATCGTAGGAAGAACTGAAATAAAATTCATCCCGCAACGGGCGCATTCTCCTTCCAAATTCCGCGTGAAGGGTCTAGTGTGCCGTCCTCCCAAGTGAAACGGGGAGGTGAAAAAATGACACCACAGGGTCCTAGGGGTAAAAAGAGAAAGGAGGAAAGAGGGATTCATTCTGTACGATCAAAGTTTTGAGAAGAGGCAGAGGAGAGAGCTAGGGCACGAAGAACATGGAGGAATACGTAGAGAGAACGCGAAGAGAAATTGAACCCAACCGTGAATTAAGGTGAGGGGGGACTCTTCCTTTTAGTATCTCTTATGTGGTCTTAGGTAATAAGTAGATTGATGTATGGTTTGATTCAATTAGATATTGGAATTGTTAGGTTAGGGTGTTATGATTTGGATTGAATTGATGAAATTGTATGATTGATGGTTATAATGTGTTATATTTTAGGTATGATGATGTATGATGATAAATTCGATGTTTGTGTACCTGTATAAGATGTCTGGAATCGTTTTTGGGTGAAAAGGGTGTGAAATTGCAGGTCTGTCGCAGACCTGAGAATTGGTAAGATCGCAGGTCTGCTGAGCGGAGGAGGGTCCGCTGAGCAGAGGACCCGATCTGGTTAGCTTCTGTCTAACGTTGCTAGAGATCCGCTGAGCGAAGGTCTAAAGGAATTCGCTTCTGCCTTGCGTCGCTAAGCGAACCTTGCTGTGCGGGAATTGTTCTAAAAATTTAAAATGGCGTATCTTTTGATCCATGAATCTTTTCTTAGTGCCGTTTTGGGCGTTGTGCAAGTAATTAAATGTTTTATATGACGAATGATGAATATGGGCAGTAGCCGACTTTATTTCTTTAAAACTCGATTTAATTACTTGATGAGAAGTGAACATTGTGTGCATATGAGATAGGTGTGACAATGTGTTTGATGTGATGATGAATTGGTTGTGATTAATATTATGATTGTGATGAATGCATGACTATTTGAATGATGTTGAAAACATGTACATACTTATTCGGTGATGTGGTGTTGAGATGAGTTGTTCATCGTGATTCGGTGATGTTTTAAGTATGTTATGTGTGTTTCATTCATTCATATGCATTTGATGATGGATCCTGGTGATGTTTGGATCGTTGGTGGACATATTTCCCATTGTGCGTAAATTGTGTCGGTGGTCCGTATCTCGATGAGGCGTAGATCGTTTAGGTGGATTGATTCCACGGTTTATTGGTACCACATGCATAGTGTCAGTTGTGTCATATGAATTTTGTCATAACTTGGTTGTATGGATTTCTGTGTTGTGTGTTGTAATCTATTATTGTGTGAATTGATGAATGATAAATGTGAATATGAATATGTATAATTGGTGAACGGTATATTATGATGCTTGTTGCCTATGAATTGCATAATATTTACTAATTGCGAATGAGACTCACCCTTACATGTTGTCATTTTCAGATTGAGGAGTAGTGGCATTAGTGCTCGGTGAGGATGACTCGTAGAGTTTATCCGTTTATGTTGGGTCGTGTCGGTCATGCTCTGATCTTGTAACACTAGGGGATGATAGTTATAGAGTTTTATGAGATTACTCTATTTTATTTGGTGTTGAATTATATTTCCATTTGGTTATATTGACGATGTTTCTTATTCCACTGTGATAAACATGATTGTGTTTTGGTAAATCGTTTCCTAATGAAGCATGACTTGACCATGATTAGTTTATTTATTTTAAATAATTGTGGCACCCTTGTGTTTATGTTTTTACTCTGATATATTTATTTAAATTGCTGCGGGGTTTAGAAGGGTGTTACACTTAGAGCCGATTTGCTAAGATTCAATCGGTATAACATCCTTGTTTTCAATTGTATATCATTGCCGATTTTTTATTTGAATCTTGATGACTTTCTTTTAACCTTGAATCGTTACAATGAAATATGGTTAGGATTGATTCCTTTTTGCCTTAGAATATGGAGCATTCTTAATTATGTGATTGTGATATTCAAGTTGGGGAAAATAAAAAGATGTATTGGTGTGGAGAAGAAAAAAATAATTGATTGCTCAAGAGTGAAAAAGAAAAAAAAAAAGAAGAAAAGAAAAAAAAGAGAATAAAAGCTAAGAGCTTTGTGTATATCATTAGCAAGTTACTTTGAAAATAAAAGGTTGGCCTCTTGAGCAAGAAAAGAATGAAATTGGTTGGTAAGGATGTGTGGACATAATTGTGAAATTGAATGGTCTCTTAGGTTTTGATACTTTCTTTTCAATGGCCGTGAGATATGACACTTCCTTGTTAACCAAGCCAAGCTACAACCTTAAAAGTCCTTTGAGATTCATGCTTTTACGCTTTTTGTATAATTGTTGTTTAGATGAATGCATAATTAATTCTGGATGTTAGCGTCATTGTTGTGTGAGTGTTAGGATCCTCAATTTTGTTCTCTTACCAGAGAAGTGTGTAGGTTGTGATTCATTCTTGAACTTATTTTGCTTTAGGAATTGTTGACATAGAATTTGTATATAGGATTAGTATCTTAATCATGGTGTTATTATGGTAATGGTAAGATGTTACTTTTGTGTACTTTTGGAATTTGAACCACCCATTTGTTCTTGGTTAAACTTGTGATCTTGTGGTTGTTTTATGTTCCTTGTAATTTACCATTGTTTTTGTTTGAGGACAAACAATATTTTAAGTTGGGGAGAGTTGTTAGGTGCCAAATTGTGTTAATATTTAGTCTTGTATTTGGTACCTTTCGACTATTTTATCGCGTATTCTTGTGATCCCCGTTTATTTTGAAGTAAATAATAGTAGTTTAGTTAATTAAGCTTTTGTTTTCTGTTAATCTCTTTTCTAGTTGATTTTTTTGTACAGGTTTTCTCTTTTAGGTTGAACTTGAGGTTTGAAAAGATGAAAGAATTGCAAAGAAGAAATTTCAAAGTCACCCTCACGGGCGCGTCGCGAGCAAGTGCGCGCACCGCGCGCTGAAAAGAAATTGTTGGATCAAATTCCAGGGGCTTGCACACACCGCAAGCAAAGGAGCGCGTGATGCGCGCTTTAGGGAGGTTTGATCATTAATGAGGATAGAGCGACGCGGGCAGGAGCGCGCGACGCGCGCTTGACAGAATCTGATTTTTTGTATAAATAGATCAGTTTTTTTTTTAGAGAGGTTACACTATTTTGAGAGCCAAGGAATTCTAATACCACTGTAGCAACATAGAATCGGATAATCGGAGCATTGATCGTCGAGAAATCACCATTGATGCTTGCTTATCTTCATTCCTTCCTTCTTGTACAAGCTACCATGTTTATGGATAGCTAAAACCTTTTAGTGTCAAGGCTTTGATGTAATCTTCCTTACCTTTTGTATATTTTTCTTGTGAATATTGTGTATGAACAAGTTATTAATCAATATAGATGATCTAGTTTGTTTACTCTTGAATTTCTATGGTTTAAATGTTTGTGAAATACAATATTTCAATCTTGATCTAACTCTATCATCTATCAAACATTAAGTCTAGACATGGAATTAATTGTTTATAATCACTTTGTATTGGTTTTTAAATGTTATTTGTATTGTTCAATGGGTTGAGAAATTGTTGCTTGAACAATACGATAAATCTTGCTATAACGTTGCGGAAACGAACGGTATAGACGAACGATACATGAAGTATTGGTTGATAACGAATTCATACGCATGTTCGTAGGAAGACATACAATATTAGGTCGATTAAATCAAGTCTTGATACTTTTCTTTAAACTTAAAACTTTCCAAATTTTAATCTTTGCTACTAAACTTGTGAATGATCTTTTACCAAACTAAACCCAAAGTAACTTTAACTCAAGACATATAAGCTATAGAACGTCGGTGATATCGCACCAATCCCTGTGGAAACGATAAACTAAAAGTACTCCAATATACTTTCAACAACGTTGCACCGAATCGGACTAACAATTAATTGTGTTGTTTATTTTTTTCTGCAATTTACATTCTGCATAATCTCTTGTTTTAGCAGTATTTTATGTCAGTAAATGATGTCATAACATATGTTTTGACATCTGAATTGCAAGTGCCAGAACCTTGAATGAACCTACTTTCTTTCCATAGTACCTTGAATCCACCAAAACTCCCTTTGAAATGAAATGACACTTCTATTTAAAGGTCCTAATATGAGGTCTTCGTTAGGCGCCCCACCCAATTGCACTTAGTCCGCCTACTTTCTTCTTTGTTAAATAATGTCACCTCACCTGCAACTTGCCCTAACCTTTTTATATTGCTAGGAACACCGTCCATCCTCGTCTGGCACCCAAACTCTTTCTTCCTCTTGAAGTAACTTAGTCTTGAAGTCATGAACCGTCTTTGCTCGCTAAGTGTGCTTGTGCTTTAAGCTTAATGAGGATGATCACTTAACCTTAAAGTTGCTTATCCATGCAGTCATTTAATTATTTCATTAAATCTGATCACACTCTATCTCTAATTTTTTAATATTAATTAAATTAAATAATTAATAAATAATTTTAATTAAATCTCTACTCTCCCCGATTAACCGAATAAATCATATATATCAGTCAAATAAAAAAAATAAAAAAATATATAAATTTAATTAAAAAGAAATAACTAAATTTAGGTATTACAACATAAGTTGTGAAAGTGTGTTACATTCAAAAAGCAGTCAAGAGATTTCTCTACCAAGTCATTACTTCTTCAACTATTTTACATCTTATTGCTCAAGTTGAAAATGATAGATAGATACCAACCTTTTGTGGAGGATATTGAAGCATGAATTGAAGAAAGTTGGTTTAAAATTCTTTTGAGTTAATTGAAAGTTAGTTAGTGTGGACTTGTAGTTGCTTATTTCTCATGTAACAATGTAGCAAAGCAAATACATGGTAGCCTATCGTGCAAGTCATGTAAAAGCTATATCATGTGACCATGTAGCTTATCGTGCAAGTCGTGTAGTTCTATCAATGATAAATGTACTTCATTAATTACTTAATTATTAGTTCATGATAAATGCCAATACTTTTTCTATTTTTCTTTCTTTCTATATTACACATTTATTACATGTCTATGTGACTTTATAGATACAAAATTATATTAATGGAAGTTCCTTATTTCAACCTCTCTTTAAAGAGCAGCAGGAATTAAAATAACTTTTTTTTTTAGATTTGAATTCCTTTTATACTTATTATTTGTATTTCTTAATTTCAATTTCTTTTTTCTAAAAAAACAAAAATGAAAGAAATAATAAAAAACAATGTAGAGAATAGTTAGTAAGATTATTCAATTTTTTTTGTTTAGTATACTTCTAAACAAACTTTGTCTTGTTTATGATTTTTTTTATCTAATATTGATTTAGTTGAGTTATGATGTTTTTCATTTGATTAATATTTTTACCAAGAGATTGACGCAATAAATATAATAATATTAATATATTTATTCTATCTATCTTTCGCCAGATAAAAATGTACTGAAAACTTATTTAATTAAGATTCTTATAAGGCAGAATCTTCAATTGCTTTGTGTTTATTTTTTTCCACCACTTTAAAGTGTTTAGAAACTTAAGATGAGCAAAAGGTCATATCTCTTAACTTATGGAATCTAAAAGTATCCTTAAACTTTTTTTATGGTCGAAAGACTTTGTTCCTTCCAATGTCAACCACACTTTTGCACGAGTCTGGGTCAAAATACATGGGTTATCTCAAGAATGCTGGAGACTAAAAACTATCTTTGCTATTGCGAGTACTTGATGCACACTAGTTTGCATTGATTCCTCTTCAAGTAAATCTGTTTTTGATAAACCTTTTGGTCACTTCTTGAGAGTACTACTAGACATTTATTTACTTAAGGATCTAAGATATAAAATTCTTGTTGAGAGAGTAGGCTTTGCTTCCTTTGTGGATATAGAGTATGAAAAACTGTCTGAATTATGTAACCATTGCAAAGTCATTGGTCACTCATTAGGGATATGCAAGAAAAGAAATGCAAACTTAGAGGAAGTCAACAAATCCAAAACAAGAAATGACACTCAAAAAATTTATACTCCTTTGACAAACAAAGGTAAGAAGCGAAATGAAGGAGAGAAAAACAAGACTAGGATGGAGACATTGCTAAAGGATTTGACACAATCAGTTGGGAGTTTCTAATATATGTCCTCATAAGGTTTGGCTTCAATTGTAGTTTCTATAATTAGATCCAAGCAATTCATGCCTCAACTTTCCTTTCAGTTTCAATTAATTTTTGAAATATTCACGGCTTCATCAATTTTAGTAGAGGGGTCACGCAAGGAGACCATTTATCTCCTTTGTTGTTTTGAGTCTAAGATCATCTAAAAATTGGCTTCTTGAAAAGGATCCACTCTCTGAATGGTTGGAAGGGTCATGTTAATTAAGATTGTCATACAAAGTATGCTAACTCACATTATTTATTGCTACTTCTAGCTTGTTTCTTTATTGAGGTACATTGAGAAAGCAGTTAGAAACTTCATCTATAGTGGAGAAACTAATAAAAGGGAGCTGGTAGTGGTTGCTTGGAAGAAAATGTGCAAGTGCTTGACACGTGGAGGTTTAGGACTGAGATCCCTTCTAAGACTGAATGGAACTGCAAATTTGAAGCTTAATTGGGATCTGATTACTAGCAAAGAAGACTGGATATCATTCTAAAAGGCTAGGTCCTCAAGTCATATGGCACTATAAGACATCATATTTTCTCCTCCCTGTGATCCATAACTAAACATGAAATTTACACTCTTGATCAACATTCCATCCGGTCCTTGAAAAAATGGAATGCAATTATTTTTTAGCATGAAGTTTGGTGTGGTACTCCCTTCATCCTTGAAACAAGCAATGAATTCCTCAAATCTCATGACATTCCCCTCTACACCAAAGTTGGAGACTTCATTTCCAATGATGATTGGCAGTTCCCAGATGGCTGGAACTCTCTTTTCCCTTCCCTTAAGCATAGGCTGCATGGTAACCTTCTGTCTAACACCAATTAGGAAGACTGTTTCATCCGACCCCTGAATCACATGGGGGTCCTCACTTTGAAGGATGCTTATAAATTCAAAGCTCCATCAATTAATTTTGATTGGGCTAAAATTATTTGGTTCAAGGATATCCCACCTTCCATATCTGTTTTCATTTGGAAACTGGTGATTGATAAGTTGCCTACTGATGATAATCTCGAGTACAGAGGTAGCTATTCCAGTTTTATGTGTAGCCTTTGCAAGAGGAATATTGAAACCTTTAAGCATTTGTTTTTTGAATGCTCTTTCACGAAAAAAATTTGAATATGGTTCTATAACATTATCCACATATCCAACCCGCCTTAGCTTTTGGAAGATTGGTGGATGGCTTGTGTCACTAACATGTCAAGAAAATGTTCCTTAGCTCTAAAATCTTTAATCACTTACATTCTAAGCAACCTGTGGAAGGTGAGGAATTCCGATAGGTTTAGAGGCAAACCTCCTAATGTCATACACACAGGAAACAAAATCAAAAATCACATTATGTTGACTGGAACAAACTTAACTACTACAACTTCATATCTAGTGGATGATTTTCAAATCATCAAAGCCTTCAATCTTGTTAGGCCTCCTCGTGCTCCTCAAATCAAAGAGGTCTTGTGGCACCCTCCCCTTCTTGATTGGTTAAAATGTAATTGTGATGGAATTTTCTATCATGATTCTCTCTCTGCCGGTTGTGCTGGGATCTTTTGAAATAATCATGGGAATTTCGTGCTTTCTTTCGGTGAAAAGGTTGAATGGTCCTTCTCTTACTTGGCTGAATTATGTGCAATCATCTTCGCCATAAAGTTTGCAATGAAAAGAGATTGGTGTGCAAGCTTTGGATTGAAACTGATTCAATCAATGTCGTGCAAGCTTTCCAAAATCAATCTTTGTGGTCATTGCAGTTAAGAAATCATTGATTTAGTTGCTTAACTTATTTTGCACATAAACATTTGTTCATTTCACACATCTATAGGAAATGAAACACTTGTGTCGATTACATTCCAATGTGGGTCTCAATTGCAACTCTCATCATTTTTTTATTTCATTCTTATTGGCTTTAAGAAAGACTTTGTACAAAATAGGTTAGGTATGTCTTCTTTTAAATTTTTCTCTTATTGATGGCTTCTTAGATGTCCCTTTTTGGTAGTGCTTCTTTTTACCGTATATGAGATTTTATTTAAAAACATTAAGATTCTTATAAATCAGGTTGATATAAATAATTTAAAAATTAGACAATAAAGTAATTCAAGTATATATACTTCCTCCATCCTATATTATAAGCAAATTTCACTTTTTAGATTCATTGAATAATTAATATATCAAGTCTATGTAAACTAGATATATTAATTACTCAATGAACTCAAAAAGTAAACTTTACTTATAGTATAGTATGAGAGGGAGTCTTAGTTAAACTATATGATTCTTGTTTCAAAGTTTAATTCATGATAACATGTTTCTTAATATATTTTATTAATAAATTAATGTAAATAAATTATTAATAATTATAAACTAATATTTAAAAATCATTTAAAAAATAAATTATATGTGCCAACTTAAGTTTTATTTTATATATTTTATACAAATTAAAAAATATAGTTAATTATATAAGAAAAGAGAACTACAGTAGAAACTCTTTAAATTAATAATGTTAGGATCGGAGAAATTTATTATTTTAGCGAGTTATTAATTTATCGATAAATTAATAATTATTAATTTAAAGAGTTTTTAAGTAATTATATTATACATACCAAACAAAAAGACAAATTAGTCTATGCCTCTTAGAATTACGTTGCAGCGAATCTTGGGACTCAACGTAAATTAGTAACTATTATGTTCATATGCTATTGGATGCAATAAGAAAAGTTAGAGATGAGCTCCAAATAGACTTGAACTTTAAAGTAAAACAGACAACTATTGAATTATATTTCAATAGAGTGTAATATATTTTTTTTCAATTTCTATGAATTATTAATTTATGATTTTCTTAGGACCGAAAATTATAAAGGGATCTCCCGAAAAATTATTATCTTATTATTTTATCGAATTTTTCAATTTTTTACACTGGCCCAAATTGGAACCGGACAAATTTATTATTTTAGTGAGTTTATTAATTTACCGAGTATTAATTTAAAGAGTTTCTACTATATATATATATATATATATATATATATATATATATATATATATATATATATATATATATATATATATATATATATATATATATATATATATATATATATATATATATATATATATATATATATATATATATATATATATATATATATATATATATACCCTTCATTAAAAGACATTAATAAAAAAAATCACATACATTTACTTTTTCCTAAACATTTTTTCCATAAATTAACCAAAATAACTATTTTAATTTTAACTTAAAAGATTAAATTTTAATAAAAAATAATTTCTAAATAAAACTTACTCACCGACATAATTAAAATATTAAAAATAATCTTTTATAGAAATATCAAACATTTAAAACTTTATGAGAATCTAATCCTCAATTTATGATGAAAAGCGAGATGACAAGATCCATTAATAAAGGACAATACTTGCCTACTTACCACGCCAATTTCATTTTCTTTAATTATTAGTTTATTATAAATCTTAATATATTACTCACATGAGACATGTCAAGATAATAAAAAAAAATGGTTTAATTTGGGTTGTTTCATAAATAAAGAAAATCGATTCCAACAACCAAAATTAGAAATTTTTCTTTTTTTTTGAGGAAGGATGGGTTTAGGAACATGGTTCAAACACAAATTCACAGATCCTGTTCTCTTGGTTCTTCGAGGGTACTATGTTTATGAACTCTACTATGTTCTTGTTTTGTCTATTTTAATGTTTTGGTTTTTTTTTTCTCTAGTGAAACCTTTTTTTGAAGTTGTTTAGTTAATTGTAATTTATGGAAGGTTTTTGTTTATTAATTTGTGTTTTCTTTTTTTGTTCAGGGGTGCTGAACCTAAGCAGGTATCTTTCTCTGCTGCTCTTGGGATTACTCTTGGAGTGTTTCCTATTTGTGGTAAGTTGTTGATTGATTGGAATTTTAGTTTTGAACATCATTTATTGTATAATCTCTTTGGATACCTTTATTGGAGTATTTTCTATTTGTGGTAAGTTGTTAGAAAAGTTTGCTAGAAGAAAGTTAGTTTGTTGATGATAGTGAATTTGTTGATTCTATGAGATTTCTATATATAGAGTCTCTCATGTATTTTTTAGAATTGTGGTTGGGCCTAACACATTCTTACCAAACTCGTTTGTAAGGATCGTTTATAAGGTGAAGATTGTCTCTGCTTATAAATTTTGACCATATATTGTCTGATGGATGACTCTTAACACACCTTATCATGGCCAACAATATTGAGCTTGGTGAGTGGATATAAATTTTGGGTGGTTCGATGGTGGATACCTAATAACATGTGGCCCAATGGATCTTGAAACAGGCTCCTATACCATCTTAGAATTGTGGTTGAACTTGGCCCCGCTTATAAACATATATGCTAGTCATATATTGTCTGATGGGAGACTCTTTAGTATCTATTTACAATTTTTTATCAGTATTTAGTATCAATTTTAAGGATTTTTTTTTATATCAACCTAAATAGTTATCGGCAGGGCTGTCCTTAAAGGTGTGTAAGATGGTCTACTACACATAGCTTCAAATTTATCAGTGGCAAAATATGGCCTCATAGTAGGTTTGTCAAAGTTAAACCATGATTATATATGAGAGTTATACCGCGACTATATATGGTCCCTAATTGTTTTGTCACAGATGAACTCTAACTGACGTATACATTACCTTAAAAAATTTAAGACGGCTCTGGTTATTGGCAAGGAAATAGTCAATATATTGTCTCTTTTATGAGTGCTCTATTGAATCTATGAAGTGTATTTGTAGGAAGTGGTTCTTGATAATGCTCTCTTAGGATGTCAGGAGAGTTCTGTAGTTTTATATTTTAATTTGGCTCATCTTTTTTGTTGTGATGATCTGTCTAATATAAATTATATGCAAAATTAAAGACTGTTTTAAAGGATTCTTTTGAAACAGGTGTAACTGTGTTACTCTGCGGTATTGCTATATCGTTACTTGGATCGTTTGTTAACGCTCCCATTCTGTTGCTTGCAAACTTCTTTGCTACTCCCATTGAGTTGAGGTAACTTGATTTATCAAGCTGCTATTGTTTTGCGGTGCGATCCACAATCGACAGCATTGTTCTATGGTTGTTTTCATTAGAAACCTTAACTCTATTGATGTTGAAGTCCTAATTGAATGATTTGTTTGACATATTTCAGTTTGATTATACCGTTTCTGCGCCTCGGTGAATTTATCACTGGCACACCTCATTTTACTTTATCATCTGATGTTTTAAAGAAAGTTCTTACGGGTCAAGCTTCAAAGCAAGTCCTACTAAGCATTGCCAATGCGGTAAGTAGCTGATGCCATAAAAGTAATTTGCATGATGTGATTGTGCGTGATGTGATTGCAATCGCATATGAAATAATTTGCTTATCGATATTTTTTGCAGTTATTAGGATGGCTAGCTGGATCGCCTTTAATTTTGGCAAGTCTTTACATATTACTCTTACCGTGCTTTAAGTTTCTAATTCGGAAACTCAGCAGTCCTCCTTCGAGTCCAAGGATGCCGCTCCAACCACTGATAGATATTGGGTCTAAGACAAGGGATGTTTGACAGATAATCACTTCATTTGCATTCATAGGGAGTGATCAGTTATTCACATGTTGTCTTGTTGAATTGTTTCGTAGCGAAACAAGATATATACATATGCAAAAAGAATAGTCATTGACAGTGTAAAATAGTTTACAAAATAGTTGTAAACGTATACTCGATATGAATTAGTCACTTCTCTTAAGTGGTTGATTTGTTTGTAAATGTACATAACTGTCTCATGACTGAGAATACATGGTTCTATTATGTTTATGATTTGCTCTATAGTATGTATTTATTTCTCTACTTAGTTACAATTCTTTTTCAAAAAATCTAAAATCTGCTTAAAATAGAAAGCTATTTTGAGTAATTTCTTTTGAAAATCAGTTTTAGTCAATGATGATTATATCTTAGTAAACAAACACAATAACTTTCAATTTCTTTAAAAAAATCCTTATAAATATAATCTTTAAATTATCAAAGGTTGAAATTATTTTTCCTATAATTGGTAAGAAAACAGGCTCAAATCACCAAGATTAATATTAAGATCGAATGAACAGAAAATTTTAATTTATATATGTTGATAAATGATACATAACTCTCATATAAGCACAATGCTACAATGTAAAGAATCATAAGGAAAAACAAATCCATGATCTTGTTGCCAATCTGCACAGGGATGTATCAAAGATTTCGCGTGATGATGATGATGTTGTCGACGGTTTGATCCAATCTTCCACAAAATTACCAAATTTCTCACAAATCGAAGATGCTTGCACCGAGATGAACAAGAATCTCTCGTATCTTCATGTTCCTATTGGTTGTTTCGTACGTTTTGCTCTTGAACATCGATGCGCGGGTGAGGGTTGATCCCAACTTCTCCCGAGACATTTTCAATGACAGTGGTTTCTTGATGACTAGTAGATACCGAGTCAGAGAATTCCATGGCGGGCGTTTCGTCATTTCTCCGTTGCATCTCCATTTCTTCACTGCTCGTGGCCTCCATCAGAGAGTTTCATTGTCAGTATATCTGCCATGAACGATAAATAATCTAAACACTAGTATATGTAAACATTGTCAGTATATCTGCCATGAACGATAAATAATCTAAACACTAGTATATGTAAACGCGTTGATACAAAATTATGGAAATTACTATTATCTACCTGCATATTAGATGTTTCGGTTGATGATTTAGCGGTAGGTAGTAGTGACAGACGGCAGAGAGGGCAGGTGCTGTGGCTGGCGAGCCAAAGATCAATGCAATTCATATGAAACGTATGGCCGCATATCGGAATCTGTTGTAGTCTGTCGTCTGGTTGGTAATCCAAAAGACACACTGAGCATCTGCAACAATCTTTAAATTGAGGAAAGCGAAAGATAACACAGATTTTGATTTTGATCCAATAACAAAACGAAATAGGGATTAAAAGATAGAATCAAAAACCGAAGAAAAGTATTGTAAGCATTTGTGTTCCTGATAGCTTAATTTGAGGGTGGAGTAAGAACAGTTACACAAGTGAATCATAAAAAGAGAAATTGTAATAGAAGTGAAGTAAACTCACAGTGTATCTTTGACAGAGAAGCTTTCATTGTACACAATAATAGGCAACATCTCTCTCAATTCTTTCTTCAACCCCAAATCAGACTGCAGAAGTTAAAATTATCAGTCTGAAATAGCTTATTAAAACAGCTTATACCACCCATAGGGTCTGTTTGGATTGACTTATTTGAGTTTATCTTATACCATAATTTCCATGACACTGTTTAAAATAGCTTATTAAAACAGCTTATCACATTACTCAAACTTTTTTTTGAGCTTATTTTTACAAGTTCTTAAAGATAACTTATGAAAACAATTTATATCACATATAAAAATAATTTAAATTTATTTTATAATTTGTTAGAAAAATAGCTTATGCAAGCTTTTTCGTAAGTGCTTATTTTGATAAGCACTTGTGCTATACACTCCAAATAAGCTGTTTATCCAAACAGCAACATACTCAATGTCAGACACCATGACACAAATATGCACGATTACTTACCGTGTATGTTTGGTTACTATTTTGGAAGAGTCAAAATCAATTCTAAAAGTGTAAAATTGTTTTTGACGCGTTTGGTTAATCTAAAATAAAAGTGAGTCAACACACCTCTACATGAATATATCTAAGGGTTTGTTTGGTTCTGGGGTGAAGAGAATTGGATAAATTCCTTCAATATTGAATAATAAATTTCAGTGTAAAAATCACGTTATACTCAAAAACTACAAATCATAGCTTCTAAGTATAATGAATTATGAAAAGCATAATCAATTCTACTCGACAATAACCAAACATATCAAAATCAATTCTACACATCCGGAAGCAATTCTGAGTAATCCAAACATAAAACCAAACATACATACACGAAACATAAATCATTTTTTCTTCAATTCAGATTACACTCAAAATCAATTTTTAACACGGTAAAACATAATAGAATGAAATGTAGATTAGGGTAAGAACAACTTACAGTGGAGATATCATTGTTGTGATTATGATGTTGTAAAACAGAAACAGACCTCATCCTTATAGAAGACCAATCAACCCTCCGAGGTTTCAAATAGAAAACATAGAAAAGAAAAACAAGAATCAAAGTGAAGAAAATAGGCACAGAGAATATGAAAGCCCTATACAATTTCAACTCAGCTGCTGCTGCAGCATCAGATCTGCTACTACTACTGCTGGAACAACAACCTGAATCACTATTATCAATGTCTGAATCAGTAGAAGAAGAAGGGCCTTGAGATTTGTTGGTACTAGTTTCCATGTGATAAAATGAAGTAACTCAATTCAATTTTTTGTGTTCATAAACAAAGTTAAAAAATTAGTTCTAGGAATTAGATGTGGAGAGGGGATACCGACAAGACAACAAATAAGGTAAGAACAAATGTTTAATTTCTTTTTTGAAATTATAGTACGTGTAGTGACAATTTTTTTAAAATTATTAAAATATATTGTATTGAAATAATTTGGGTGTTTTTATTAGATACCGGAATCAACTATCTAACTAAGAATAAGATATGTCAATAAACATCCTAAATTATCCTTGATGAAAACACTAATTGTCCTTAAGAAAGTCCTTTCTTATAATTTGCTAAATCAAAATTTTATTCTCACCAATCACATGCAACCATTCCTCCAAGTGGCACACATATTTTCTACTTTTTCCTTTCTCCATCCATCTCATCCGAAAAGACCCATTTTCCCTCGCTTTTCTCCCACTTTTCTATTTCTTCCTCCTCCTCTCTTCCGAAACCTAACAGTTCCATCATTTTTCTCTTTCTTTCTACTCCTCTCTCCTGAAACCCTAGAAGTTCAGAGTAACATCTCCTCCCTTCAACATCCTCCTTTCTCTCACATCAGCTTCGTTCCCCTTGTCGAAGGTGTTGTTTTGCACCGTCGGTCCTGTTGTTATGAGCCGCCAGTCGTCTTTATGAGTGACGCCGTCGGAAGGGTTGTTGTGTGCCGCCTCTCAACTGATTCATCTTCATTTTTTAAGGTAATGTCTTTGTTACTCTGATTTCTTGATTTCATGTATGTTTTCGATTTCTACTTTATTTTTCTGTTAAAGAGATCTTCATTCATCTCCATTTTGTTGATTTTTTTCAGCTGATTTTGTTCATATGGAAATGGATAATGAAGAAGTTGGATGGCCTGTTGCAGATTATTTTGGATATCATAATATGCTCTTAATGGTACTAACACAAACTGTGTGATTTGCTTTCATAGTTTAATGATTTTAATTAAATTTGGGATTGGATTGATTGCAGGGTGTTATAGTGTTTTGGGAGCTCAACCGACAAAACAATTCTTAACTTCAGAGTTCTTGAAATGGAAAGGTGAGATAAGTAATTCATGTTACAAAGGTCTGGTTCGTTAGTTAATTGAGGCTGTTATATGGGTATTTTTATAAGTAGGAGAATACAATATAGAGTTGATTATTATTGAATATTATAAATCATTTGTGAATCGATTATGGATAATAATCTTTTGTTTGTCACTGAAGTTGTTTGTTTTTTTTGGTTAAATAGGTTGGAATGGTAAGTTCGTTGGACACATTATGTGGACAATCATATGGCGCAAAGGAGTATTGCATCTTAAACGTAAACATGCAAAAAGCAATGTTAATTCTCATGATCGTCGCAATTCCACTAGCGGTTATTTGGGCAAACACAAGATCCATTCTCATTTTACTTGGTTAAGACCCTGAAATATCTGCATAAGTTATCAGCTATGCTAAGCTAATGGTTTCTTGTCTTTTTGCAAATGATCTTCTACACAACCTCAACAGAATCTTACAAACACAAAATATTGTATTTCCAATGATGTTTAGCTATGCGATTACAACATTACTACACCTTCTTGTGTGTTGGCTTATGGTATACAAGTTTGAGTTAGATAGTAGAGGGGCTGCCATATCAAATTCTATATCCTATTGCCGAATTGAGAGCGGCCCCATTTGTTTTCCTTTTAGAGAGCTTGAGATGAGAGTTTTCAAAATAAATTCTAAAAGCAAAATTTTACGGTCATCTATAATGACTGCATAACATATTATAATAGAACTTATCTAATATTTTGTACCTATTTGGTTTCCACTCATATTTGGTTTATTCGTAAATTGCAACATCCATGTAGATAAAGTTGGAGTGAATGGGGAAGTCGAAGTGGAATTGGAGGAAGCATATATCATCGCAGAGGTAAAATACAGGGAATCCTCACTAATAATGTATGTGATAGGTAGGGACTTAAGTATGAATGCGGTGAAATAATTTAGGATTCAATAAATTTTTGGTCCCTCTAAATATTTCAAACTTCGTTTTTAGTCCCTCAAAAAATTTCCTTCAAAGAATGGTCCTCATAAAATTTTCCGTCCATACTTTTGGTCCCTCATGTCTAACGCCGTTAACAGAAGCTGATGTCGCATGCAACATGGCAATGCCAGGGTGGCAAGTTGCTGACGTGTCATGCCACGTGGCCAAGGTCAACATCACACTTGAACTAATAAAATTTCGTAGCTAATCGGTCGCTAAAATCATAGAAAATTTGTAGCAAATTTATTTTAAAATTTTTTATTTTAAAAAAATGCAGTATGTTTGTGTTGATAAGCCCTAATATATTTATTGACAAAATGTCAAATTAACTCCATTTGCATGTCTCTGAAATGCTTATAAGAATAATGAGTCCTCCAATGTTTTGTTGTAAATAAATGTTGCATTCAAAAGAATAAAAAAGAAACACACATTTTGCTTTTAATTTATCTATTAGCATACAAACGTCTTTGTTGACCGTGGAAGTTCTCAGCCATGCATGTGAAACAGACAGAGTGAAAGCCATAAACAATGCCACTCCATTGTAGAGTGAATTTGAAATATTTAAAAACAAAATTAAAATAGAGGAAAAATAGTAGAAATGGGGCTAACTCAAAAATCTCAAGCATCTAAAAAATTGTAAGTGTATTCACTCACTGTATGAGTATATAAGCTTAGATATTGTCCCTTTTTCCATCTACTTTGTTTACTTTGGTATGCTGTCATTTGTCTTTCACACAAACAAACACAGTGAAACAAACACATACACTCACTAAACCAACAGTAAGCTGCAACAAACCAACAACATCATCAAAAAAAATCTAATCTAAGGTTTCTGCTTTTTTCTTTTTGTTTTCTTAATTTTCTCATTAAAAAATCTATTCTTCTTATTCAACATTGCAGGGGAAAAACAACAAGTTAGAATTCTAATGACCAAATATTTTGTTCATTAAACTTCATTTATAATCTAAAAGGAGTAAGACTCACCAATTGAAAGAGGCCTCCGTAACAAATGCCAACGCCACTCCACCTGCAATAGGCACATGGAAGCAACCACCCATGATGTAGGCATCTATAAGAAAGGTTAAGGAATTAAAATTGGAAAAATCAATTAACAGTGTATTGAATTTTGAGTTTATATGATCAAAAAACTCTTATAAGCATTTGATAGATATGCAAATGAAATTAATTTGTCATTTGTCAACAAAGAAATTATGGTTTATCAACATAAACATACTGCATTTTTTTAAAACCAAAAATTTTGAAATTAATTTGCTACAAATTAGCTACGATTTTAGCTACAGATTAGCTACGAAATTTTATGGGTTCAAGTGTGATGTTGACCTTGGCCATGTGGCATGACACGTCAGCATCTTGCCACTCTGGCATTGTCACGTGGCGTGCCACATCAGCTTCTGTTAACGGCGCTAGACATGAGGGACCAAAAGTATGGACAGAAAACTTTAAGAGGACCATTCTTTGAAGGAAATTTTTTGAGGGACTAAAAACGAAGTTTGAAATTAGAGGGACCATAAACTTATTTAACCCAATAATTTATAATTCAAAAATAGAATTATGTGAAATTACCAGACTTATTTTATAATGAGGAGGGTTATTTTATCATGACATTTCATTCGTTTGCTGAGAAGGAGGCTATCCTCATGAAGGGCCCATATACGATCCAGAAAATGGCAATGTTACTTTGGGATTGGAAGCCTGATTTTAGTTTAAAGAGGGATATGCTGAGAACTTTACCTTTGTGGATAAAGCTCCCCCAACTTCCTCTGTATATGTGGGGTGCAAGGAGTCTGAGCAAAATAGGCAGTGCTATAGGGAGGCCTCTTGTCAAAGATGAATCCACAGCTCAATTATTGAGGGTGTTCTGTGCTATAATATTTGTTGAGGTGGACATAACCCAAGACATGCCAACTGAAATAACCATACAGGACACAGAAGGGAACAAGATGAAACAATAGATATAACTTGATTGGAAGCCTGTTTATTGTGCCAAGTGCAAAAAGTATGGGCATAAATGTCAAGACCTGCCTATGAAGCAATGGCAGCCTAAACCTCAACCATAGAAAAAAAACAGCAGGAAACTGATAGCAATGCACCAAGTGCAGACAAGAGTGCAACAAATGAGGCACCAAATGAGAAAGAAAACCCAGGGGAATGGACTCAAGTGCGGAAGAGTAGTAGGGAGAGGGGGAAGGGCCTCTTGATTGAACAAATACCAACACAACTCAACTATCATAATGGGTTTGGATTGCTAGGAAATTTGAAGGATCATGTGGAAATCCTAGACAGGGGGCCATGATCTTTGAGAAGGTAGTTCCCGTCTCGGGAGTCATAGACCTAAAGTAGGAGCACTAACTAAGACTAGAGTAAAAAAGGAGAAAGCAAATAAAGTTAGGATAGCTTGAATGTGCAGTGGACCTACTTGGATAATTATGACAAGCATGATAATGGGAGAATATGGATTAGGTGGGATAAGGAGGAGGTAGAAGTGAGACATGTCCACAACACTGCACAAATAATCCATAGCAGTCTCTATGAGGCAAATGGTAAATTCCTCTTCTGGTTCACAACCATATATGGGATGAATCAACTTGAACAGGGGAGACAACTATGGAAAGGCATCAAGAGGATACATCAACACCTAACTGGGCCTTGGATTTTAATTGGGGACTTTAACAATATTCTTAAGGAAAAAGACAGAGTAGGAGGCAGAAGAGTGCATGAGACTGAATGCAAAGACATGGTGAAGATGATGGATCAGGTAGGGCTATTGGATCTGGATAGCACTTGTGATCACTATACGTGGAGTAACAAACAAACAACTGAGTCCATTTACACCTGAATTGATAGAGGCATTGGAGATGTATAATGGCTGCATAATAACCAGGATTTGCATTTAAATGTCATGACCCATGGCATTTCTGACCATTCACTTTTATACATCCATCAATAGGGTCCATATCAAACAAGGCAGAGCAGCTTTTAGTTCCTTAACAATGTGATTGATATAGAGAGGTTCAAGGAGGCAGTGGAAACCAATTGGAACAAATACATCACAGGTATCCCCATGGTTAAGCTATGGGGTAAATTGAGGAGATTGTAGCCAGTGGTGAGAAGGACGGGAAGGGAGAGTGTTGGTGCCAAGCTGGAGCTAGTTGAAGTTAGAAGTGAACTGAAAAAACTTTAATTGGAGCTGATAAATGATAGACTGAATTCTCAACTTATAGGGAAAATCCAGAAGTGCACATAAGAAGTTATTAGGTTGAATGAGATAGAAGAACAGATGCTGAAGCGAAAATCAAAGATCAACTGGTTGAGACTAAGGGATGGCAATAATGCATACTTCTATGCATCCCTCAAAGCCAAATACAAACAAAACAGTATGCATAGTATTGTTATGGAGGATGGATCAAGAGCTCAAACTCAAGAGGATATTAAAAAGGAAGTACTCAGGTTCTATAGTGAGCTGATGAGAACTAGTGAGAACCACCTTGAAGGGATTAATATCAATGTTATGAGAAATGGGAATCAACTGAACAATGACCAAAGAAAGCTACTGGAGGCTCCAGTTACAGATGTGGAAATGGAAAAAGCTTTGCAGGGTATCCATAAACAAAAAGCTCTTGGGCTGGATAATTATGATGCAAAAAATTTCAAGAGTGCTAGGGATATAGTAAAAGGAGATGTCAAGGAGGATGTCAAGTAATTCTTTGAACAAGGGAAGATTTTCTTGGAGTGGAATTGTACCCTAGTAACTTTGATCCCTAAAGGACCTGATGCAAGAGCCATCAAGGATTATAGGCCCATCTCTTACTGTTCTATTGTGTATAAAATAATTTCAAAAATTTTGGTAAACAGGCTAAGTAGATTCCTAAACAGTATTATCAGTAAGAGCCAGACAACTTTTGTCCCTAGTCAGCACATACATGACCATATCCTACTGGCATATGAGCTTCTCTATGGTTACAATAGGAAACATGGTACTCCAATGTGTATGATGTAACTTGGTATTCAGAAGGCATATGATACCATTGATTGGAGGGCTTTGGAAACTATACTGAAGGAAGTTGGAATCGCAAAGAAGTTTTGCAGATGGATCATGTTGGCAGTAGAAACTATATCCTACATGTTTTATGTTAATGGCCAAATCACTAAGAGTATTAGAGCCAAAAGGGGGTTCAAGCAAGGTAACCCTATCTCCCCCCTTTTTTGTTATAATCATGGAATACATCCATAGGTTCCTTAAAAAATTTAGAAAGAATCCTGATTATAACTATCATTCTAAATATGAAAAACTAGAAATTATTAACTTATGCTATGTTGATGATCTCATACTGTTTGCAAGAGGAGATACAAAATCTGTGAAATTGATGATGGATGCATATAATACTTTCCCCAAAACCACAGGGTTGAAGGTAAATCTTATGAAGTGTAGTGCATACTTCAGTGTAGTTGAGGGATAGTATAAGAAGGAAATTATGGGAATCACTAATTTTAAAGAAGGGAGGTTGCCTTTCAGGTACCTTGGGGTGCCCTTGACAGGAAATAAGCTGACTGTTCATAACTATAACCCTCTGATTGAAAAAATGATGAGCAGACTAAATCACTGGAGTGCTAGGCTTTTAAGTCATGCAGGTAGAGTGCAGTTGATCAAGAGTGTCTCGAATGCTATGACAACCTGTTGGATGAAATGTTTCCCTCTTTCCAAGGAGGTGATCCATAGGATAGAGGCTATGTGTAGGAGGTTCTTATGGACTGGCAGGAATGAGAAGAATAAGAAGGCACCAATGGCATGGAAAGTTGTTTGTACTCCTCAGAACAAAGAGGGCCTGAATATCTTATCTTTGAAAGAATGAAACAAAACTCATATGATAAGGCTGAAATAAAACTTGAGTGGGAAGGAGGATAATCTTTGGATAAGATGGGTACATTTTTACTATCTTAAAAAGGATAAACTGATGGAAGTTCAACCTAGAGCCAACTGCACCTGGATCATGAAATGCATACTTAAACAAAGATATACTTTGTTGGAATTGCAGAGTTGGAATACCTGTCTGCAACAAGCAAGTTTTAGTACTCGCATAGTATATCTTGAGATGAATAATAGGGGTCAAGTTGTAGAGTGGAGAAGTAATATGTATAGAAACTTGGCAAAGCCTAGAGCCAAGGTAATTTTATAGCTAGCCTGTCATGGCCGCTTGGCAACAAAAAAGAGATTACAGAAGTTTGGTGTTTTGTTGGATGGCAAGTGCCATTTTTATGACAAGGATGAGACCATACAACATCTCTTGTTTGGTTGTAATATTTTCAAGGAAAAGTGGAAGGGGGTGTTGGCTTGGATGCATATTAATAGGGAGCCGCTTGAATGGAATCAAGAACTTAAATGGATAACAACCCAGGGCAAAGGGAAAGGTGTGAAACAACGACTTCTCAGAGCTCTTGCAGCACAAATAGTATATGAAGTGTGGAGATATCGAAATGGTTGATTTTTGGTAGTAGAAATACAAACAAGAATATATGAGATATAGTAATAGATACACTACTGTATATAATGGGTGGATGGACCCAAATATTAGGAAGCACATTGCTTGCCTAATGGTGACTTAGGTGGGTCATTTTAGTATCTGTGTTTATGTGGTGTCTGGATCCTTAACGATTGTCGTGTATATACTTGTTTTTTGAATTAATGAGAATCTCTTTATTTCAAAAAAATTTATAGACGAAGTTAAGTGGATATGAAAATATAATAAAAATATGAATTATTTAAAAATTGTGTATTTTAATATCATTGACGGAAAATATGAACAAGTTGTATAAATATGAGATTATAATGTAGGGATAATTTGAACTGGTGTATGAAACTTAAAAGATTTTATTGAGTTTTACAATTGGAGATACCCCAAAATAGATTCATGTGGCATTTTTCATTTGTGTAAGCATTTCCACTTTGTATTCATTGACCTTTGCAAAATTACACTTTATAACCAAAATGGTTTATTTGAAAAACCCATTTTTTCTTCACCTTCAAAATGTTCAATGCAAAATGCATTTTTTCTTCCCCTTCAAAATCTTCAATGTTTTGAAATTCGTGATTTGGAGGACTGTTTCATGGTTTTACATAAAAGTTAGTCTGATCAAGTTAAGGTGGTTGTTTCTGCTTGTTTCACTAGCGTATTCCCCCTAATTTACAAAGTTAGAAATCTTGATGGATTTGAGAATCAGGTGATTACTTGGGAGACTTGCAGAACTGTCATTGCCTCTCAAGTAATGATGGTGGGAAATAACACGTCCAAATGTTCCAATTCTGCTTTGGCCAGTTTCTCGGTGTTAAAAGCGTTTGATATTGGAATTCACCCTAGCAGGCATTTGTGTACCTTAGATGTCCTTTGGTGCCCTCCCTTGGTGGGATGGATTAAATGTAATATTGACAATTTGGCTAAAGGTTCTCCTATGATAAACTCTTGTGATGGTATTTGTAGAAACGGCAAAACGGATCATGTGGGAAGCTTTTGTTCCTTTCTAGATGAGGGGAGTGTGGTTACATGAGAGCTTTGGGCTGCCATTTTGGCTATTGAAAATCCAATTGAGTTCAAATGGAGAAAGTTTTGGATTTAAACAGATTGTGTTTTTGTTGTTAATGCGTTTACTAATTCTAACCTTGTCCCGTGGAAAATAAAGTCTCGTTGGCTTAAGTGTTGTGCGTACACTTTGGATATGGACTTGATCTCGCATATATATCGCGAAGCCAAATTTTGTGCCGATTTTCTGGCTAACCTTAGTTTACAAACCAAGAATTTCACTTGGTTTTCTTGTTTACATAGTAGTTTGATCAGGGACTTTTTGCTTGACAAAGAAGGCGCCCCTAGAATTAGATTTTATATTTAAGGGGTCTTTATTTAGTTTCTCTTTATATCATCTTTCTTTTTATTTTAATGATATCTTTCTTTTTGGGTTAAAAAAAAGGTTCCACGAATAATTTGAGTTGTCATGCGATCCTGTCTTCATATTTCCTTCAAAAATTGGTCAATGTTGGAGATTGGATTCTAGTTCCAATTTTAAACAATTTTTAACCTTAAAACTATGATGGAAATGTAAGTATGTTAGAATAATAATGCAAGTGTGAGTAAGTGGAGAGATAGTCTCACATTGGATAGGAATATGGTGACTTGAGAATATATAAGTGAGAGAACTTACTCACCTATCACCTTAGGGTTTTAGGTGGACAAGTGGTGTGTCTCTCACAAAGGTGCCTAGTCTTACACTATTTATCAATGTTCCCTAGTGAAAAAACTCCTCCCAACAAATGGTATCATGAGCCTTTGGTTCGAGAAAGGGACCGACTCATTTGTATTGAAATGCCCAAGAAGAGGTGTCAAGGGCGGTACAAGTGTGATGGGAGCATTTTGGACTCATACTTGAGGGGGAGTGTTAGAATAATAATGCAAGTGTGGGTAAGTAGGGAAATAGTCCCACATTGGATAGGAATTTGGTGACTTGAACATTTATAAGTGGGAGAACCCACTCACCTATCACCTTAAGGTTTTAGGTGGACAAGTGGTGTGCTTCTCACAAAGGTGCCTAGTCTTATGGTAAGTGCCAAAGTGTAGTTATTTTTTTATATAGTTTTGCGGCACTTATCGTCTTTTTTTCCCCAACTTGTGCGTGAATGTGTACGATTTCATTATATTTGTACATATTATGTATTCTTCGAGTTTTCGATTCATTTATGTACCGTTTGATAGTTTTTATTCATTTTGTAGGTATTGATGTGTATTTGGAGCATGAGCAATAAAGTATCGAAGACATCGCTTCAAACACGCAATTTTGAGCAATTGATCAACGAATAAGGCTAAAATCAAAGAAGAGAAAATCATAAATTCCATTGATATTTATTCATTTTTAGATAGATCATGTAGTAAGCTTTCCAACGCTTCGAACTGGACCCAAATTGGAGTTACGGTTCTTAAGTTATGGCCAAAATAAAATTTTATTTTCTTGTTGAACGGGCTAAGCAGGCTTAGCGCGATCTAGGCGGTATTTGTTTTGGGGTATTTGTTCCCAACTCATCAACTTAATTTTTTGGTCTAGAGAGCTTAGAAAAATATTTGTGGCTTGTAATCGGATGACTCTTGGTCGGGAGCTTGATTGATCGTGTCTGACATTGGGAAATATTTGGTTTTCTCCTCTTTTCTTCTCTTTACTTTCCTCTAATGTTGGGGCTTGTTTGTAAGTATACTTTTGTTTATATGTATATTGCTTATTCATGGTGTTGTGTGATTCTTGCTTTACAAATTATGATTGGTGATTGCTTACTCTATTTGGATTTGAGTTGCTATACACATGTACAACTTAGATTCAGATTTAGTTTGAACACCTATTGGGTTTTAACTCTAGAGATATATTAAGGCTTAATAATCATGTGGGTAACGACTCTTAATGTAACACCCCATTTCTACCCGACAAATATATATAAATCAGAGTTTTCAAAAATTTCTCAATAAACAAATGAGGCGTCACATAATAAAAACAAAAACAAATCAACTCGTCGCATAAAGCGGATACATAGCACCTTTGAAACGGAATAACTTATTTTATTAAAACACAGCGGAATCGCTTAAGAATGTACTCAATAAAATATCCTCAGTTAACTTATCATTTTGTTCAACCAAGATAACACAATTAAACAACAACATCATGAATGACATAAATCGTTTCCCCCCAGAGTGCTACGTATCAGAGCGACAACTGATTCGAGTAACGACAACTAAATCTTCATACTTGAATACCTGCACGTTACCAATATAAAGGCAACGGCGAAACAAGAGAAAAGGGTGAGATATCAAATCATATAAGTGGGCATATGATAAATTGCATGCTAGGATTCAGACATATAAAATCATCACATCACAAGTATCAATAGCTACTATACACATCATACTTCTACAGTTCATTAATCTCACATACTTTTCATCACACAACAAGTCATAATCATGTAAATAGTATCATCTAATAAATTTCACATATTCAAGTAAGCACAAAATTCATTAGTATAATACTCAAAAGATTCAATACTATTATCCCAAATATATACACAATCCATCATTATCACATAGTCACACGTTTAACCAATTATATATCAAAACATCACCAATTTCAATTATCACATCTCATGTACACATGACAATCACATAAATGCATATATTCAAACATCACTTAACCTCAATGTGACTCAATGCAAGACATGTGACTCTATGCATGTGGTACCCAATGTGGACCCAAAGTTCCACCGCTTCCGATTCATATAGAATCTAGCCACGCTTCAGATCCGGACAAGATCAAAGCCACCAAATGTAAACATATAGTTTACCGCTTCCGATTCACTTTAGAATCTAAGCCTCGCTTATGTTTCAAAGCAAACCACCTTTGTTTCAAGGCATCCATGATATAAATGTATGTACAATGTTAATCAAACATATGCAATTAAGATCATCTCTACCATCTTAATATTTAGCATATCACAATAATTCAACTCGATGAATTATCCACCAATTGTACACAACATTCACAACACATACATATCATTCACATATAAAAGGTCAATTAATCAATTACGATTTACAAAATCCAATTAACACTAGTAACCATACTATCTCATGTTAATTCTCATTTGCCAATTATATATAAACATACACATTTAAAATCAAGCAATTAATCATTAAAATTAATGCTATCCAACTACCCACAGAGAATCAATATCAAAACAACATCATTGACATAATAATATATATTTCTCAATATACATATTCAAGTCAAAACACAATTACGGATAAATTCTCAAAATATCGTAATTTACCGACAAACCAAATAGTTGATCTAATTCCAAATTGTATTCTAATCAATTAAACACATTGAAATTAATTCAACTATTAATTTAATCAACCAATTAATAATCACACTATATTAATTTAATTCACTTCTATTTCTACTCCATTTCCAATTTCTAGCATTCTATTGTTCAAGACCATTTTTATTGAAAAGAATATCATGCTAGCTTTCTAACGCCTCGAACGGAGACTCAAACGGAGTTACGGTTCAAAAGATATGAATTGTTAAAGTTCCAATAAAAAAACAAACACCGACGTTATACACTGACAACTCTAAACATGTCAGAATTACTCAAAACAAATAAAAATACTACTCTAAATAATTCAAAACAACTCTGACAACTTATTATCGACTTTAACAACTCTATTGACAACTCTAACAACTCTATTGACAATTCTATTAAATTATTATAATTTATTTATAAGAATATTTAAACCAAACACAATTTCAGTCGATTCGTAAAATATCACAATTTCAACAAAATAACACTACCATGTTAATCTACTAATTAAACTTAGCTACCACGTAAATTTTTATCAAATTTCAGACAACTAATTATACCGTTTAATTCGGCTATTTCGAACAAACGGGACTATTTGAAATATATGGGTTCTATAATTCCTACTGTTTCACACTAACATTACCTACTGTTAGAAGTTAATAAAACCAAAGAAATAATATGAAACAAAATAATAAGGCTAAGGGTTCCCATTATATTATCTATCATAAATATTATCTCATTTTGGCACAGGAAAAACAAAAAGAACGAAACAAAAAGGAAGAGTTCGCTGTGCACATATGCCGCCGTCAATAGTCCATACGTTGCCGTCATTCTTAGGGTGCTATACCCACGTCTCTATTCATCCATTTCTAACCTTCTACTTCAATATCATTCAATATCAGATACACATCAACCTTATTTATTAATCCATATTCGTTTCCTAATATTTTTACACGGAAACAGTTTCCCATTCTAATTGTTTAATAGCACAACAGTATACCAACACAGCAACATAAATTCATATATCTCTAGCAGGATCAAGAAATTAACACTAACCATTGCAATAACTTAAATTCCTACTCCCCAATATACAAGGTTTCATAAGCCCCATTATAGGAAGAGAACCCCACCCTTACCTTATCAATTTGAGGCAACTTGTTGGGTCTCCAATTTGGCACCATAGATGGAAATCTTCAAGCTTTGTTCATCTTCTCCAAAGCTTGCCTCTTTCTCTTCTATTCTTGTTTTCTCCAAAAATGACAACTACTCTTTCTCATCTCTAAAACCCTAATTTAAAATCCAATTTGGGCTTAGTGGTTAACAACTCTTATTTATTTAATATCCTCCAAAATCAATTTAGGCCAAATAAGAGATATAACTCAATAACCAAAATATCACTTGTAATAATAATTCCTTCAATATAATAATTCCGACTTATAAATAATATTATTCTTAATATTATTTTCCGAATATCCGTCTTCAATTTATATAATTCCAAATACACCCTTAAATAACACCGACAATCCAAATTCGACTAAATCAATTATTTAAATCCTTCAATAATTTAATTAACCAATTTAATTAAATTCGGGGTGTTACACTTAATGCCTCCGTGTTGTTTTAGTTGTGCGAGACATCGCTGACGAAGAATGAAATAGTTGATTTCTCACTCTGTGTTAGAGATAACCCCTGTGTGAGTGGTACATGCTGATTCTGACGAATGATTTAGGATGAGTACGAATGGGTAAGTAGTTTAAATATTTACAGTGTATATGAAATTCAATCCCGAGAGTTCTATCATTTCCAAATAATGAAATTCTTTGATGTTCATAATTTTAAATCCCACATTTTACTTTAAACCCATTTTATCCCAAACTCAAGAAAGCGAGACTGGTTGAACGGTGATTCAATAATCACGAATCCCCGTGGAGACGATATGATAAAACTAAATAAATACTTATTTTTTGCTGTCATTTTACTGATTCAACATCCTACACTATGTATCAATGTTCCTTAGTGAAAAACTCCTCCCAACAAAGTATTGGTACGAGGATTTTTTTGTATTGAAAAGTTTACCTCTGTTGTGAATTTTAGAGACTAGTCCTACAAAAGCTCTTCTCTACATTATCATCAAGAGGCACAAGGAGATAGACAAAAATATCAAGATTCTAGCTCGTATGCGCTCACATAATGGATCTAAATTGCCTCCTAGAGTATTCAATAATGATGATGATGAGGGTTCAGAATAATTATTGCTTAGTTGTTTTTGCCTATCTATTGCTTTTGTTATTTTTTTCCCGTTGTTGTATTAGAATTCCCCGTTCTTAATTAATGTATTATTTGGATTATTAAATGCTAGTGCTTTTTTACTTATTATAACGTAATATACATGCTTGAATATCTTTCCATATGTGTTTATTGTTTTTCCCATCATTTTGATAAGGCCAAAGGGGAAGAAGTATACTTTAAGGAGGAGTAAAGTATACCCTATATTTGTCAAGGGTAGTTTAACCACTCTAATTTGTTACCTTTGTTTTCTTGTTTGTCCACCTCCCAGAGACACGCATTGCCATCATTAAAAATTAGGAGAACGAAGAGCTATGTGCTTGCAGGTATAATGACTATAAGAATCTGTTAACCTATTTGGTTTTGATGACGACAATAATATGAAGTAAAGTCTTCATCTAATGTGATAACCTAATTATTGTGCTTGGAGATCAAGATGTCCAAGCCTATCCCAGAATTACAACACCTAATGTCATGCGTCGTTCAATGGAACTCCTGATGATCTCAATCAAGAAATATATCTCTGATAAAGGTATCTATCAAGAAGCCTTATAAAGCATCATCAAATTGAATATGTCAAGTCTCATATGAAGTTTTGAATCATGGTTGTATCAAGCAATGGATCTTGAATCTTTAGAGTTATGAAATAGAGGAAATGTGAAAGTTTTCCTTGTCTGTGTCGAGTGATTTTTGTCTTTAAATATATAAGATTAACTCTTGGATTACTAGGGAAAATTACACATACACTTTGGAATGATCAAAAAATATGTCTGGCTTTGTTAAAATCACTAGAAAACCTTTATGTGCCTAGCTAATGGATTAGAGACTCATTCTAACCAATTAAGAAGGTTTTTACATGGCATAATCGACTAGCCCATTAAGGTTAATCAATTATTTTTGTAACCCTTATAATCTATAAGAGGATGCCATAATCAATAAGTGATGATGCCATTTAAGAACCTTTCATTTTTTAATCACATAATCGATTATGTGATATGCGTAATTGATTATATATGAGCATTAAAAATGCCATGAATTCTTTCCATTTTGAGCCACATTTTGTGTTATAAATAAAGAGCTCACACTAGAACACAAATTTTGAATACTATTTCACACTCTCCAGTTTCTTCTTTTTCTTTGTTTCTTCTTCACTTTTTTCTTAGTACTTTGAGAGTGAAATTTACATGTAAGGTATTTGGATCTGGTGGGGGGCAATTTTGTAATATCTATTGTGAGATTTTGTTGGTTAGTTCTAAGTTAAGCCAAAGTAAAAAGCTCTTGTTTGGTTTGTGAGGTCTGTTAAAATCTAGAGTTTGGTTCGTGAGCTTCACCAATTGTAAGGGCTTTCGTTCATTTTAAAAGATTGTCAATTATAATCTTCAGTTTGATTCATGAGCTAAGTCTTGTTAAAGAGCTCTCATTTGGTTTAGAATTATCCTTGTATAAAATATCATGTTTGGTTTGGAGGATAGCCTGTATAAAATTCCAAATTCTATTGTAAGAAGGTTTGTGTGCATAACATGTGAAAAGATCACTCATATAGTGGAATTCTAAGGATGTAATTCTTGGGGATAAGATGTAGGCCAACATATTAGGTTGAACTTCTATAAATTTCAGGTGCTTTCTTCTTATCGCGTATTTTTTTTTTTTTCATTTCTTATTTAATTATGTTGTTTTCAAATCTAACTTTGGTTTTATTTTACTTATTTATTCTGCTGCTTAATCTTTTCAAAATTATATTAAACAATTTCTTTTACAAAATAATTTTTAATTGAACATCATTTTATCAATGCAACATAATTCACCTCCTTCTTGTGTTTCGAGGTATTTGTCTAACATTTTAGTGTTAATGCATTATAGGTGGCCCAAGTCTTTGAATCCTTTAAATCATCATTTTGCTAAAATAATAAGACTCAAGATGACTCATTTTAAAGCAGTAATTGCATTTATATACAGAGCAAATAGTTTTCTTTTTATAGCAAACACTCATAAAAGATTTAACATTATTATCCGCTTTATTATAAGAAGTTAAAGTTGATTTAATTCATCTATTATTTTTTCATTTTCATCTTTAAGAAATTTCACGTAATTCCTATAATCTACAATGTATTTTTTTAATTAATCATTTTTTTTACACATTCTAACACTTGAAAAACGTATATTTGTTTATAGAAAAGAGTGGTCACCACATCATCGTATTTATATAATTAGTTTCAAAAAAAGAGGTGTACATCAAACATTTTTCAAATATTGAATACAGTAGTACATACATGAATTACTCTTTCTAATTTTGTGCCCCAATTGCTATTATATATATATATATATATATATATATATATATATATATATATATATATATATATATATATATATATATATATATATATATAAATGAACTAGAATTATTTGAGTACATTTTGTTACAGCAATTTAGAAATTAATAATCTATTAGTGTCAAGATTCATACAACCAACACATCAAAATGATAAAACTCTTATTCATATAATTTGGAGTACTATAAAGCACCATTTTCTTTTATTCTATATTACATGCATTCTCATTATTGTCATAACAATACATAGCATATTCTAAGAATAGGATTGAAATTAAGACACCAAGAATCTAAAATCCTTTTCTTAATTAGCATATTTTCTTAATAGGCATATTTTCTTAATTAGACTATACTATAGAGATAGATTGCTTCTCATATGGAAGCTTGTAAACCAGTTACTTCTCTACTTACGGCTTATAGGTTGAAGGTTTGTCAACCTGTGACTTGTAGGCCGGTGTATTTTCGCCTAGTGGCTTCTCCACCAAAGGCGTGTGCACGTCGTGTAACTTCTCCCTCGGTGGTCCATACGGGATCGAGCCATAAGCAGGAGGAAGCTGATGAGAGGCATACCCGTTCTCGTAATCTGCAAGCCCCTGAGGGATGGAAATAAGAGCAACAAGGAGTAACATTACTAGAAACTTAAAGGAAGCCATGTTAGAGATTTTTGAGTTTGGTACATAAAACACAAGAGTGACCAGCTTCTTTTATACTGATCATGGTCTTTGCGAGTCCACACATAGATGCATATAACTCTATCTTGAATAGGGAATGATTTGGCACTTTCATTGTACAAAAAAATATATGTGGTTACTGTTTTTTAAATAAAAATCATGTGAAAATTTTATGTAATTTTGTGGTTACTGTTTTTTTTAAATAAAAATCATTTCAATAAAATCCAACTATGGTTACTGTTTTTCCACAATGATTTATGTAGTTTTGTTTTCATATGATTGTCATGAATTTTCAATGTGAAAATTTTGGAGTGTTTAATTTTAAGGAAAATTTATTTTTCATGATAAAATATATTATTGTCAGTGATGACAATATAAATTTTTTGAAGTGGTTTATCTTCAAATGAAATATATTTTTCATGAAAGAGTATGATAATTTTTTAAAACTATGATTGTCGGTGAATATGATGTGAAAATTATTGAATTGATGTAGCTTCAAGTGACTATACTCTTTATGGTGGAGTATGATTGTCGGTGAAGACAATGAAAGTTGATATATTATTTTCAATCATGGTGGAGATTGATGAGATTGGTTGAAAATATACATATTGATACTCTTTATGGTGGAGTATAATTGTCAGTGACAATGAAAGTTTACGTATTATTTTCAATCAAGGTGGAGATTTTTGGGTTTGGTTGAAAATATATATGTTCAAGAAGTCTCACATCGCTTAGTTTTGCGAAGGAAGAGGGAGTCAAAGACTATATAAATGACTTCTGTGACTTTCCTGTAGCCATGACTTGGCGACTTTAGTTTACATTTTGAGATAACTGAATTATTAATGTATATTTAATTGATGTGAGAGAATATTTTTATCCAAAGTTATCAAAGTTATGTGAAATCAAAGTCACTGAAACCTTCTCCTCTTGTATTAGAGCAGGGACGGACCCAGAAAATTTACATTGTGGGGCTAAATAAATTCTCATTCAAAACTAATTTTATGTTTATTATTCTAAAGTAAATGTTTTATGTTTTGAATTTATATAAAATTGAATAAATTAATATTAAAGAAGATTAACTTATTCATATTACTAATTTTTTTTCTTTCATTCATAATTTTTTTAAATATTTTGTGAAAAATAAAAAAATATGCTCATTGAAATATAGCAAATGAGCATTAAGAGATAAGGCATTAAACATATAAAGATAGAATAATAAGAGAGGTATATACAGTATATTTATAGTTGTTTTTATCAAATTAAAATATATGCATAGTTTAGAAGATTTTCAAATTTAAGTGGGGGTCTTTGATTACACACCAATTGGTGTAGGTCCGTCCCTGTATTAGAGTGTTGTGAGATGTAATCAAATATTTATTTTGAATGATGTGTGTGTACTGGTTGCCTGAGTTATTTGAGGATATATTATGTGTTTTAATAATTTTCACATAGTGTTATTATCTGATTGTCTATTGATAACAGTCGTGTTTTTTCTCTAATTTTAAATTTCCACATTAATTTTTGAAAATTTCTTTACCCACCTCCCTATGGGGGCGACCCCCAGCGAAATCCCCCAATTTCCCCTGCTTCGGAGATGCATCTCCGAAGTTATTTTTTTTTTGAATTTTTTTTGACTTCGGAAATGCATCTCCGAAAACACCAAAAAAGCGGTGTTTTCGGAGATGCATTTCCGAAGTAAAAAAATTCAAAACCGTGAATATTTTGGAAGTTCATTTCCGAAAATATTCCTGCATATACAATTTTCCCTCCTTCACTATTTCATCATTTTTTTCTCCAAAACTTCTCCAAACCCTCACAAAAACTCAATCAATCTCCATCCATTTTTCGTCTCAAAATCAAGTTTCAAACCGTTGATCACGTTAAAGGGAGCATAGAAAGCTACAATTTGAGGTAAACATCTCTCATTTCATCCCCTATTTCACTACATTGATTCAACAAATTTATGCTGAAACTTGCGATGGTTCGGAAGTTCATTTCCGAAATATATTACCTAACAAATTTCAGAAATGAACTTCCGAAATATGCCCTGGTAGTTAAAAAAAACAGTTTTGGTCATTTTTTCTAATTTTTGCATATGTTAGGCATGGTGCATCCGGACAACATTGTGCAAGACGATGACATAGTAGTTCCGGAAGTTGTCAACTTTAATAACGATCCGGTTATCGACGTTAAATCTATGATCAATGCGGTTGATGTACGGCAAGAATTTACAAATAATCAGAGCTTCGGTAGTCGTGAACAATTGCTTGATTGGGTTTGGAACGAAGCTAGTAAACATGGATTTGGAATTGTTATTTTAAGGTCCGACAATGGAAATAGTAGGCGGAAAGCTTTCGTTGTTTTGAATTGCGAACGGGGTGGGAGTTATGCACAATCAAACCGGGTGCTAAAACACGAAGACACGGGATCGAGAAAGTGCGGGTGTCTGTTTAAGTTGCGTGCTACTCTGAGGGTTGATGATTTGTGGCGTTTAAGTGTCATTTGTGGAGTTCATAATCATGCCTTGGATGCCAAGTTACACGGGCATCCAATTGCGTGTCGTTTGTTCCGCGAAGAGAAGAATGTGATTTCGGATTTATCGATAGTTAAAGTGGCGCCTCGCAACATACTTGCCGATTTGAAACGGAAAAAACCGGATAGCGTTTCAAATATCAAGCAAGTTTAGAATGAACGACACAATCTCAGGGAAAAAGTCGTGTGCGCTTGGACAAATCGAGGTAGACATCTTGGTTGCACCACGACTAATAGAGTTGAATCCACACATGCGGTCTTCAAGAGGTGGTTGGGTGATAGAGAGGGGGATTTGTGTCGGGGATGGGACACCGTGAACCAAATGCTTGAAAATCAACACAATGAAATTCAAACATCGTTCGTTCGGAGCAAGACGGTTATGGAACACCGGTATAAGGGCCACATTCTATTCTCCCAATTGATTTGCAACATATCCTGATCGGTTTTGAATTTTTTGTTTCATGAAGCGAAACGGTCGGAGACTACGGGGCCGGATAGTTCTTTATGTGGGTGCACCATTAGAAAGACATACGACCTTCCATGTGCTTGTATACTTTCAAAAAAGAAGAATTTGAATTCACCAATACGCATGGATGAGGTAGCCGACCATTGGAAGAAGCTTCGTTTTGATGATTTTGACCCGCCGAAAGAAAATGACTCCAAAATCACCATCTCTGACGAGTTGGAAGTGATAATGGAGAAGTTTGCTAAAGCGAAAGGTGCACCGAAAAAGTCCAAAATTACACAAGAAGACACATCAACAAAACGATCTCCTTCCTACTTTGAACATGTTGATGCATCATTCCCGGATTCACCGACACCGAAGTCCAAGTGTAGTGGTAACAAAGGAACCCGTATTTCGAAGCCACCTCGCACACCGCCGATCAAAGAATCACCCATTGTCTACATTGATGAGATGCCACTTTTTATGCACAAATATATCAATAACATGGTTGATGTTGGAGGCGACGGCCATTGTGGATATCGGGCCGTTGCGGGTTTACTCGATAAAGGGGAAAATAATCACACTTTAGTCCGACGGGAACTTATTGCGGAGTTGACTTTGTATCGGGACATCTACGGCCGACTATATGAAAATCAAGAAAAGTTTGCAAAAATTCATGATTCACTTGTTCCATCACTTACCGGTATCACTCCGGTTTCGAAGTGGATGTCATTCCCCGATATGGGTCATCTAATAGCAAGTACATATGATATGGTGTGTGTCGATTTGACGAGGTTTGGACTAAGTGAGACTTTCTTTCAACTTCATAGTCGACCGCCATTGGACGCGTCGAGCCACATCATATGCATCGGGTATCTACGATCGAGGCATTTCGTCCAAGTGTTTTTGAAACCGGGGTGTCCTATACCGGCTACTTCTTGTCAATGGACGGCACATCGTTCAAATGAGGCGGAGACTTGGCCGGATCCTTTCGTTTCAAGAATGGCGGAGTTTGAAGAAATGATGAGCCAAGAGCGCGAGCAAAATAGAGAGCGGTCGAAGAACATACCTATTTTGGACTTAGGATCCACCGATTGGTTCGGTGAATTTTAGTTTGTTCAGGATCGTTTTTTGTTTGTAATGACCATTTTTGTATGTATTGTTGTTTATCATGTAAAATCGGACCGATTCAATAAATATATAATATAAGTATGTTTTATGTCATCATTGTCTAATTTATGTCTATTTTGAATTTCTTTTGTATTTTTTACACAAAACACTAAGCAATCAACAAAATGCAAAATTTACATCTGTTTCTGCATAATTCAGAAATGAACTTCCGAAATATACTAGTCTGCCTCCAATTTTCGGAAGTTCATTTCCGAAAAGTCCACTGAGCAGGATAAAGTTTGTTGGGCCATCATTGCTCCAATAAGTCTATAAATACAACACACTCTTCTTCATCCTCTTCACACCAGAAAACACAAATGACACAAACCTACCCCCACCTAGCATTCGTCTACTTCACCATCGACTACCCGATGTCGTTCCAATTTCGCTTCTCGCTGTTTACGGTGATTTCCGGTAAACGACCGCTAGTCTTCCAAACTATAATAAATATGATTTGGTTACTCGCAGGATCGACTAGATTGATCCTAGGACATAGTCAAAAAGATTGTTATTGATGGTCATTCGAACCATATCTATGATTTATCTTGTCAATAAGAATTACTTCGAACGAAACAAATAAAATTAGCAATCACTTCGTTATACACGTGAGTATAACTTCAGCGAAAGGTAAGTCAAGATAAAATATGAGACGAAACTGTAAAAATGCATAAATCTTAAAGTGCAGAAATGTTAAATACTTCAAAGATAATTAACATGAAAATAATGAGTACAAAAAAACGTAAATGGCAAGAAGTAAACGAAATGCAATAATATTGAAAGATACTTGAGAATAAAGGGAAAATACACATGTATTAAAAAGGGTGGTGTCATACGTACATTTCTCAGCGAACTCTTTCTCTTTAACACTTGATACTTGAGTAATATGTGAGTGATTTGTACAAAATGAACACACGGAATCCTAATATTAAGACTCTTATTTATACTAGTTTCGACTTTAACGGTCCTACGCTAATCTAATGCCACGTTTCTCATAAGAACCTCAGGAATGCCATCTGTCTTTAGACAGTTACGAAACCGTCTTCGAATTTCAAATCCTCCCGCCTAAGTCCTTCTTCGACGCGTTGCAGTGTATTTAACATTAAAACACTACAAAAGCACGCTAAGTGTCAATACTTTACATATTTCACGAAATCTGTCTAAGTCTTCGAAGACATATACTCCTACTAGCTTCAGCATTCACTATCTTCGTTATAACTTAGAAATATTCATTCTCGAAGCATGGCCATCAGGAGCCATTTTTATCTTCAAAGATGGTCATCAGTAACCATCTTTCCTTCGAGTTTTTATCCTTCGAAGGACCATGTTTGCAAAACGAAATCTTCAGCTAACAAATTGCCCCCAATAAATGCCTGTTTCGAAAAACAAGAGAAATAGGCGTTTCTTGTCGTCATAAGATTTCGTCCCTTACTTATCTTTGAAAGTTCCAAGATTGATGACTGACGTCATAATCATTGATGACCCTGTTTCCAAAACGTCTTGTCATTTTCAAAGATGTCTTCTCATAACTTACATTCCCACGTTTTTGACCTTACTTCTTGATCATTACTCCTACATACTAGGAGTAAAGCTAATTTATTCGACCACTGTTGGTTTAAATCAATGCCAGCCGCGTGTCTCTTGGTTTTTACCCAAAAGATTTGAAAGGGTTTCCGTTAAACCTTTAAATATTAAAACCCTAACCTTCATATAACTTTCACCTCTTATTTCCTTATTCCTCCACAGAAAAGAACACTTCTGATTATATTCAAACCCATTCCAGAAAATCAAACTTACTCATGGCGTCATCTTCAAATGTTCTTCAACCAGCTTTGAAACTTCAACAATCTACACAGATGGGGAATCAAGAGTGCATACCAAACCCAAATTCTGCGGAAGTGCGCGCCATTTACGCTTCTTAGGTAATCATCCCTTTTGAACTTTCTGGGAAAACTCATGCCTTCATGGGTCCTTTACCAGGAGAAATTAACTCTTCTCTGGATAAATTCTTTCTTTCTTATTATAAGACTAGGCCGTTAGTTAGTAAGAACAAAATAGATGAAAATGGCCGTCCTATTTCAACAAAGCCTGATGATACGGAAAACGCTTCGACCGTTAACCCTTCAACCCTAGAGAAAATTAGGTTAAACTATGTAACCAATTTCGTGAAAGTTTTTAGGTCAATTCCCTTAGCGAAAGATCCTGAACTATACTATGCCTTGTTGGCAAGAGTAGAGAAACACAAAGCTTCTTTCTGGCAGGAACTGGGCATTTATGATTTAATCCAATTGTCCAAGACTGGTTTAGAATATAACCAAACTATGTTAGTTGCGTCAGTTTACTTCTGGGATGCTTCCCACAACACTTTCCATCTCCCATGTGGAATGATCACCCCTACGCTTTTCGACATAGCTGCCATTACGGGTCTTCGACCAACCGGAGAACCCTTCGACCCCAACATCATGGATACCGATACCATTAGCTTCAATGAAGCAACTGTTACGTATACTGCATTCATTCAACAGTATCATGACGAGAATAATGAGGTAGTCTCAGACGAAGAACATATTGCCTTCTTAGCCATATGGCTTTCGAGGTGCGTTTTTTGTTCTAGGTCTATACAAGTGGCGAAAAGATATCTCTGTATGGCTAATCAACTCCACGCTGGAACAAAACTAAACCTGAGCCAGTTAATTCTAGGGTTTCTCTATGAGAATCTAGGTGAAGAAACAGACCTTGTAAAGAATTATAAAGCAGGTTCTTTGCTTTTCGCTGGTCCCTTCTGGTTACTACAACTGTGGCTCAATGCTACTTTTGAGGCTCAACTCCCATTTTGAGGTGTTGTGAACGAAGAAGATCCAGACATTAAACATCAAACTGTAGAAGGAACTAGGTTGGCTTTACTAACCCCAAAAGAAGAAACTGGTAAACTTCGCGAGCACTTTCTAGCATATGCCATGATGTTTGCTCGATGTGATCAATTCAGCCCTTCGATGGCTCCGTTCGTAAACAGGACAGTGGGTCCCGAATGGTTCACTCGAAAATTTCCTCCAACATCTCAAGACCAAGAGACTGAATCTATGACTATCTGGGGAGCTTTTCTTACCCCACAGTTATTTTATCACCGCCTTCGTCCCTCCAAAAGCCAATATGCTCTACTCTGCTACCAACCAAATCTGGTATCAAGGCAATTTGGATTGGTTCAAATAAGACCCAAATGTTTTTACGAGAAAAGGAGCCACATGTGTTTACACACTTTATATCTGACTGAAGAAGAATGTGAATAAAAAATGGCTAGATATTCTGGTGTGACCAATCTTTCACCTATTCCTTTTGATCTCGCATTTTACTCTACTCCAGATTTTCAACAATGGTGGACGGACTATTACACCACGCAAATCTTTGATGCTGAGAGCCTTACTCGCGAACTAATTGAAGCTTTTGCTGATGTGCAGGAAAAGTTTCAAAAAGGTACTTTGACTCATATTAAAGAAATACAAGCCTTTCAAAAGTTCTTTGAAACTATTTACAGGCCTGATGATCTTAGTCGGACCGTTCGTGAAGCTGCAGTCACCTTGCGCGAAAAGTTTTCTGCCAAATTGGATAAGTTGAAACTGCCCTCGTCTGTTCGATCGGAACTGCGTTATGAAGTGGCTTTCAAACTTAATCCTCCAAAATTCCCTCCACTGCCAAGCGCTGATTTTGGTGTGGCTTTAAGCCCTCCTTTCCCAGACTGGTTCGTGTGTGGGAATGTTTTTAAAATTCTTCAAGAAAGCACTAAAAAACGCGTTGAACGAGTGGTCCCGACTAAGCATACCCTGGATACTTTCAAAGGACATCTCCATATAGATCTTGAACATGTTCGTGTCTTGACTCCAATACCTGAAGGTTTGGGTTTAGACAAATTTTTTTTACTAACGTTTCTTTTCCGCTAAAATACTAATTCTAGTTCCAACTGCAGTTGTTGCTCGAAAGAAAAAGATCAAACAACTCCCTGCGCAGAAAGCTTCTGAAGTTTCGCAGAGCAACAAACCCAGTGAGAGTGACTCTATCACTGCTGACAAGAAACCCACGGTATGTACACACTTTGTCTTTCATTTGCATGTTGCATGAATCACACTTTCAGAGTTCGAAGCCTCCAACACATTCGAAGCGAAAAACCTCTCCAGTAGTTGTCTCAAATGATGATGACAAGTCTCCACCTCGAACCAGACAAGCCCAAAAGAAAAGGCAGAAGGCCGCCACTCCTTTGGGAAAAGAAAAGGGATCTGGGTCCTCGAAGCTTACTTCACCAGGTGACAAGGCATCTTCTGAAGAATCACCTTTGAAAGGTGGTAGTGCCGTTTTCGTTGTCGAAAGCCACAATTCGAGCCCAGATAACATCCCAACTAAGGTATTTGGATTTCTCAACCTAATCATCTTTATGAATTTTTCACTTAAAATCATTAAGTTTAATGCTTTACCTTATGATTGTAGGATGATGTTGGCACAGCCATTTCTGACCTCAAATCCTTCACTCTTAATCTTGATCTTGACAACCTCCAAGGTAAATGCATATTATTTTTTACAGCGAAGGGATTTCTTGTAACTTTCCTTATCATAACATGTTCTAACCATTCCATGTAGGCAAATCTCATGTGCTTTCACCAGTGATTGAAAATACTCAGCCTCTTGCGACTATCATTCCTAATACAGCAGTCGAAGGGAGCCATTCAACTGATGATTCTCCACCTACCCACAAGAGCGAAAAAACAGAACAGCAATGCTCAGGTAGCAACAATGCGAATCAGCGACCAAATGGTAGTGAAGATACTGTGTCTGGACAAGATGCCATGGAGGAAATTTCTAAACCAGATAAAAACAATTCTCAAGAAACTTCAACCTTTGACACAAAAGTTGCTCCTAGGGCAACTTCAACGCCTATCTCTGAGCAACTTACTCCTTCAGAACTGGAACAGCTTAAGCAAACTGACCCCCTCAGTTTCCTGAAGGCCATGATGAATGTGAATACTACTTCTTCTTCTGAACTTGATGTCTCTCCAGCTGTTCCTGTAGAATCTGGTGACAAGGAGGACATCCCTGGTCTCCTTTGTCAGATAAAAGAAAAATTCTTTGAGACCAACCTTACGGACGTTCTTAGTCAGAATCCTACTAAGAGTCATAGCTTGAATCAACTTTTGAAGAAAGTGGACTTGTTTCAAGTCTCAAAAGAAGTTTCAGAGGTAATTGTCTTGCTAGGTTCTCTAGTCGAACAACTCCAGGCCAATATTCTTCGAAAACAAAATGTCGACGATCAGTTAAGCGGAAAAATGGCCTCTCGCAACTCTTCGTGGAACTCTGCTATGGATGCAACCAAACAAGGTGAGGCCCTCAAGCTTAAACATTCAGATAATCAGAAAGTATATAACGACTGTGAGAAGAATATCAACTCCTAGAAACAAGAGATAAAAGTACTCGAAGAGAAAATAAAGGAAGCTGAAACTCGTCAGGCAACCATTCAAAAGGCCAACCAACAAGATTTGCTCGAAGTGGCACAATTGGGAATTAAACATTTCGAAACTGCCCAAAAGTTAGTGCCAGAGATTGAAGGACTGAAGAAACAACAGGCATTACTCGAGCTTCGTATGTCTTCATGGGAAACTCAATATTTGAAGATCAAAAATAGTCTCCCTGAGGATTTTAACTAGTCACCTCAAACTCTGTATTTAGTTATAATGCTGCACCTTCATTTTGTAACCAAACCCTTCGTGGAAATATATATGTATGCTTGACTTTTATTTTTTCACTTTGTCCATATTTCCAATATTCGCAAGCACTATTTTTTCAGCAAATCTTTCAGATTCTGCCAAATATATTTTTCAGATTTTCCACAGTGTTTTCCATTAATGCAACACATATGATCTGAATATCCTTCTCAGCATCCTTACTCTTAGACTTGACGTTTCTACTCCCTTAGCCGTAATCACCATTAAATGGTGACGTCACTTTCTTCAAAACGTTTCTTTGAGACGTGCGTGCATCAGTTTTCATGATTACTTCTCAACTTCCAAGGGCGGGAAACGGCGGAAGCCATAACTTCTCTTTTTGGAATACCAAACACAGTCCAATCAATCATTAAAATTTAAACCGCCCCTTACTGCCCCAGGTCTATATAAGGGCTTAACATCACATTTATCTCTTCATTCTTGTTTTATCAACTTCCGTCTACAATTTCATTTTTCTTGCATTTCCTTAAACACTAACAACAGAAAAAGTATCCTTTTTTCCTCTAAGCTCTCTTTTCTGAAATGGCTGTACCTCTTTCTTATAACAACATCAGAGCTTGTATCAAAAAAGAGTTCAAAATTTATGAGGAAGAACTTGAGGACAACTTCATCAGCCTCAATACTCTCTTTGCTAACCAAGAGCTGGATTTCTATTATGGCGAAATCCTGGAGGGTTTTATTTACCCTAACATGCTAGCAGATTTCTGGATGTTTGCGTCTCTACGCATAGATCCCGAAGGTAGAACCACGATAGTCTCTGAGGTTCGACATGCTCATCTTAGCATCACTCCTACCACCATTGCTAACTTGATGAGATGTAACAATTCTGGGGAGACTTTTGATGATAACTGCTTCAATAGGACCACTCATCTTTTGTTGAGGACTCTCATGGACAATGATCCTTTCAGTGCCAAGGTTATAAGGATTTGGCATCAAATGCTTGTGGGTAACTTCCATCCTTGGAAGCATGACAAAAATAGCATCATGGTCGAGGACTTAGAGTTCATTCTCTGTGGCCTTCGAGGGAAGAAAATCAACTTTCCCTTGATGATTTTCAAAGGGCTCGTTGAAGCCGTTTCTATGGCTGCTGCCCGTCAAGGGAATGTGACGTGTCTTCCATATGGGAGACTCCTCTCTTACATATTCCTCAAAAAGGGTATAGTGAGGAGGATGCGCACCTCTGGATCTATAGATATGTTCGAGGCAGAAAGCTTGCCTGTGCTGTCCTTAGAAGGACTAGATCAAAGTATCAATTAGCAAGTGTTTGCCCTAGGTTTTCATGTTTTCTTTTTTTTGTAATCTCAAATGCTCTTGGGTCACGTTCTTATATCTCTTTTGTAATGCATACACTTTTTCCTTTTAAATGACAAATATTTTGTTGTTTCTCTGTCTCTTTACTTTACCTATCATATATTTTGATTATAAAGCCATTTTGGTAATGGTTTGACCATTTTGGCTTTCGTAGTACCTTGAATATCTACGTTTTTGCAATCTTTACTTCGTACATGCTTGGTTTATATCTCTTCAGATATTTCCCTTTTACTCTTAAGATCCTACGATCCTCTGCTAACTCTTCAATTTCGTAAGCATTATTCAAAAATACCTTTAAGATTCGAAAGGGTCCTTCCTAGTGTGGAAACCATTTACCAAGTGCCTAATTCTTTCAATCTATAGGTAAAATAACTTTCCAAACTAGGTCATTATTAATAAACGTTTTACCTTTCATCTTTTTGTTGTATGCTCTGGATACTCTTTCCTTTTGTCTTTTTATCATCTCCAACGCTCGAAATCTGTCTTCGTCCAAATCTACTAACTCATTCATCATTAACTCCCAGTATACGTTGGGAGGAATATCTGCCTGTCTTTGTATCCTTACTGACTGCAGATATATCTCGATTGGGAGTACTGCGTCATGACCAAACGTCAGTTGGAAAGGCGTTGTATTTGTAGCTTCTTTTGGAGACGTTCGACAAGCCCAAAGTGCTTGGTCCAAAGTTTTATGCCAATTCTTGGGTTTCTTCCCCACATGTTTTTTGATAAGGCCAATTATTATCTTGTTTGCTGCTTCAACTTGTCCATTTGCTTGAGCATAGTAAGGTGTAGACGTAAATAATTTGAAACCTATTTCTTTGGAGAAGTCTTGCATTTTCTGCCCAGTAAAGACCGATCCTTAATCAGTAGTTACACTTTCTGGGATTCCAAATCTGTATATAATATGTTTCTGAATAAACTCAATCACGGCCTCTTGATCCACATTCGCCAGTGGTATTGCTTTGACCCATTTTGTGAAGTAGTCTATTCCTACTAATATGTATCTTTGACCTTTAGATGACTTGGGATGAATTTCTCCAATCAAATCTAGTGCCCATCCCCTAAAAGGCCAAGGTTTCACTATTGTACTTAATTCGTTTGCTGGGGCGTGTTGGATACCTGCATGTTCTTGACATTCGTGACACCCTTTCGCAAACTCTATGCAGTCTTTTAACATGGAAGGCCAATACATTCCATAACGAAACAGAAGCCATTTCATTTTGTGTCCTGCTTGATATGGACCACATGCTCCACTGTGTACATTCGAAAGAGCTAAATATGCTTCTGCTTCACCCAAGCATTTCAATAATACACCTTCAGGAGTTTTCTTAAACAATTCGTTTCCCATCAGGAAATATGACAGGGCTCTATACTTTACCTTCCTGTCTGTATCTGTCGAAGGATGTTTTAGATAGTTTATTATTGGACTCCTCCAATCTGTATCTGCCAATGAGTCTATGTTTAGTATTTCGAACTCTTCTTTGTTGGCGTAACCTAATTGTGAATTCTCCAGATCACTTGGGGAAAGTTTAGTAGACATTGCTCTCCCTCTTACTTCAATTAATTCTTCTAACTTCTCTTTTGATACCTTGTATCCTGAAGCTAGCTGTGCCAAGTCATTTGCTTCTTGATTGTTGGTCCTTGAGATGTGTTTTAATTCCACATATTCGAATTTCTTGAGCAACCTATTTGCTATGACAAAGTACATGATCAAATTTTCTTTGATGCATTTGTATTCCTTTGTCATTTGTTTAATGACCAATTCAGAGTCTCCTTTAATTTCGACTCTGGTTGCCCCCAATTCTAACAAAGCTTCAAGTCCAGCGATTAATGCTTCGTATTCAGCTTCATTGTTGGAGCATAAAGGGCCTTCGATTTTATACTTAAGCTTTGTTGGAATTCCATCAGGAGAAATTATTAGTATTCCAACTCCGGTTCCCTCTCTATGAGTCGAACCATCGAAATATAACTTCCAAGGCTTTAGATCCACATACTGTTGATGACTCTCAACTACTACATGGTCGACAATGAAATCTGACATAATTTGACCTTTCATCGCCTTGAGAGGCTGAAATATCAGTGAATATTCAGTAAGGGCTAAAGCCCATTTACCAATTCGACTATGCAATATTGGCTTAGATAACATATGTTTAATAACATCACAATGAGACGAAACATAAACATCAACTGGCTTTATATAATACTTAAGTTTGATACAAGAGAAATACAAGCAAAGGCAGAGTTTTTCTATCGCGGTATATCTAGTCTCTGCATCATTGAGTACTCTACTTAAGTAATAAATGGCTCTTTCGATGCCATTTTCATCTTCTTGTGCCAACATGCTGCCTATCGTTTTATCTGAAGCTGAAATGTATAGGCGCATGTGTTTCTTCCCATTTGGGGGAGATAGAATTGGTGGATGAATCAAGTATTGCTTGATTTTATCAAAATCTTCTTGATGTTCAGCACGCCATTCAAATTTTCCCTGCTTAAGTCGTAGTAGAGGTGAGAAGGCTTGCGTGCGTCCACTCAAATTAGAGATAAATCTCCTTAAGAAGTTTATCTTTCCCAATAAAGATTGCAGTTCTTTCTTCGTGGATGGAGACTTGGTTTCCATTATAGCTTTCGTCTTATTTTGGTTGATTTTTATCCCTTTCTTGTGGACTACGAAACCCAAGAAATCACCTGCCTGCACAAAGAAAGCACATTTGAGGGGATTCATCTTCAGGCCATGTTTCCTCATTCTTTCGAATGATTGGCCCAGATGATCGAGATGACTGATATCTGAGGTAGACTTTACTACAATGTCATCTATATATACTTGCATGAATGTTTCTATAAAGTCATGGAATATAGAATTCATTGCTCTTTGATAGGTTGCCCCGGCATTTTTTAAACCAAAAGGCATTACAACCCATTCGTAAGTACCTATTGCCCCTGGGCAACGAAATGCCTTTTTGGATACATCATCTTCTGCAATAAAGATCTGATTGTATCCAGAATATCCATCCAACATGCTCAAATACTCGAAGCCTGCGGCTGAGTCTACTAGCATTTCTGCCACAGGCATGGGATATTCATCTTTAGGAGTGGCTGCATTGAGATCACGAAAATCTATGCATACTCTTAATGAACCATTCTTTTTAATTACAGGTACTATATTAGCAATCCATTCAACATACCTTGTAGTTTGGATGAACTTGCAACTTAGGAGCCTTTCGACCTCTGCTTTAATCTTTGAATGAATATCCGGCGTGAATCTCCTGGGAGTCTGCTTTATAGGTTTCTTCCCTTCTTTTATTGGTAATTTTAGTTCGACCAAATCTCTTCCTAGCCCAGGCATCTCATCGTAATCCCAAGCAAAACAATCTTTGTTTTCTTTTAACATTTTGATGATCGTCGCTTTTAGTGCTGGTTTTAGTTTCGCGCTGATGTATGTTATCCTCTTTTGACCTTCGTCTCCAAGATTTAATTCTTCGAGTGGATCTTGGGCAAACATCTTTATATTTGATGCCATTGGGTCCTTTTCGAATCCCAGAGGCTCTTCATCGTAAATTGCGTCTAACCTCTGACTCGATTCCTCTCCTATGATCTCTTCGACTTGAACCGGATCTCCAAAGGACTTAGAACTCGTATGTATCTCTGGATCTATCACTTCTTTTTTGGTTAGAACTGTGTTAATCATTATATCTGATAATTCGGCTTCGAGAGCCGCCTTTCTTTTGTTCTCGGCTACGTAAGCCGAAATATTTTCGAAGAAGGAGGACTCAGACATTATCAATGTCATCGTCCCAGCCTGTTGGCCGTATTGGTGGATAATTCTCCAAAGGTGCTGTATCTGTTGGACCATCCATGATCTCTCTGTCCCACTGGAATCCATTTGGGTGTAGAGTTAAATAGTACAGCGCATTCTTATTTGGGGTATACATCTCCTCTACAGCATGACAAGGACCTATGTTTGCCAAGTTTCTATAGAAGTTAGTTTTATTAACTTGGTTAACTTCAGCCATATAGTAACTCTGATCCCCTTCGATATTCTCTACTATACCATCTTCTCTCCAAATGGTTACCCTCTGATGCATTGTTGAAGGCACAACTGCAACTCCATGGATCCATTCTCTCCCAAGAAAAAGGTTGTAGTTTGCTTTTGCTGGTATAACCATAAACATGGTTGGCCTCGTGACTGATCCCACGGTTAAATTCACCTGAACAACTCCTAGTGTTTGTCCTATCTTGCCTTCGTAGTTAGATAAAACCATGTTGTGTGGCCTTATATCAGTATCGAGCATACCAATTCTTTTCGGCATGTATTGGGGCATTAGGTTCACTGCTGCCCCCCCATCGACTAGGACTTTATTAATGCCAACATTTTCAATTTTAGCCCTTATATAGAGTGGTTTCAAGTGATTTCGCATACCTTCATCGGGCCTCTCGAAGAAAGCGTTCTGTTCTTCAATTGTGCCATTATTCAGCACATAGTAACACACAGGTCTGTGTTTCGCCATTTCTTCGATATCAGCCTCTTCGCAGTCTTCAACTTCAGTTTCCTGGTTAAACTCATGAGGGAGCACAGACACAACGTTGCAGTTGAGGTTTATAGATGACACCCCATCAGAATCGAAATCATTTGTCATTCTATCTTCTTCTTTCCAAGAACTGGAATGCATCTTTTCTTCTTCATCCAAGATCTTTTCAGCTTCGAATAGTCTGCGTTCTACCGGAGGTTTGCTTGATTTTTCCCCCTGATGTGGGACTTGGTTGCTACTAGACTCTCCAGCTTCTCTTGGCCTATATTCCCTTTGAGCTTTTTTCATTCTCTGGTGCCTTCTCCACTGGGATCGGGACATAGGATTTTTTCCTTTGTAATTCTCCAATCGATACATCTCTCGATTTGGTTTTTGGAATTGCTTCCTATATGCCATTGCAGTCCTTCCTCCTTGGTCCCAACTTCGCCATTTGTTGGTTCTTCCACCAGCATGCACCCATCTGTCCCTGGGTACATCCGCAGGAACTTTGAATGTTACCCTTCGAGCTCTAGGATGTGGGCTATCAGGTCTTTTCGTTGGGGTCCATCTGTCGAAACCGTATAGGTTAGGACGCAATCCCTGAGTTTCTCGACCCATGTAGCAGTACACACGTTCGAATGATCGTGCCAGCATTTCATCATAGACTGCCCCACATCTGGGACAGAGTGCAACTTCAATGTTTTCCCTGTGACATCTGACCAAAAATCCCACTAAGCTTTCCTCCATCTTTGGGTACACTTGTAGCAGAGGGTTTGGTTCTCTCCCAGGGTGTTCCCATCTTTCGCGTCGAGCCCTTTCGAAGTTAGCTTCGACCCTCCGATTCAGCATGATCGAACATCTTGGACACATCCATTGTTTTCCGCCATTTCTTTCATGGCAATTCCAGAGGTAGTCCTTAAGGCTTTCTCCTTTTGGAGGAATTTCAATGCCCCCCTTTTGCCTTGTCAACCATGTCTCCAATTCGCCAAATTCAGACACTAGACGTCTCGCACTGACCATGTTAACAACTGCTGGAGGAACTTCAGAGATCTGGATTTTCTGGAGCTTCACCCTGAGGTCTTCAGTGGCCTTGCTATTCTCCCACCTCGAACCTTCAGTTATCTCTGTCTTGGATGATTATTCAACATCAGTATTGAAGATTGCATCATCATTTAGGCTTTCAGTAGCCTGCTCTCCATTGAACACCGTTTTAGTTTCCGTAACTTCGACTTCAGATGCCTCTACCATGTTGATATCCAATGGCTCACAGAGGCTAGCATCAGCAATGTTCAGAGGATTTGTGTCGACCCTCATGTGGCTCTTGGTCTTGTCAGCAAATTTCAACCTCCCATCTTTGGTAGCATTTTGAATTAAATCCCTGAAAAGAAAATATTGTGAGGTTTTATGGCCCAAAAAACCATGATATTTACAAAAACCTCTCTTCTTCCGTTGTTCTAACGGAGGAATTTTGGAATTTGGAGGCAGTATCATTTGGCCATCTTTTACTAGTAAATCAAATATTTCATCACACTTGGTGACGTCGAATGGGTAAGTTTTCTTAGGGAATCTATCGTTCTTATCGCTTTCTACTGGGTTTTTTCCATTTGCAGGGTTGAGTAGTTTGCAGGCATAAGGTGGCGCTTCCTTCAGTTCAGCCAAATCTATTTCGACTTCTTCAGGGTTGTATGAGTTGTTAAAAGACTCATCATCAGCGTCCTCCGCTTCGACGTACGCTACCCTTTCCTTTTTATAGTTTTTATTTGCCTTAGCCTTTTCTGCCTTCAAGCGTTCGACTTGTCGAACCCTATCTGCCAACTGGGCCATATCCCTAAGGTATTGAGTATCTAGTTTCTTCCTAATTGAATAATCTAGACCACCCGCAACCATTTCGACTAGTTCATGCTCTGGGACTGTTGTGAAACACCTTGATTTCAACAGTCGGAACCTATTTAAGTAATCATCAATTGGTTCTGTAAACTTCCTCTTAATACTGGCCAATTCTTTCAGACTTATCTTGGTTTGACCCATGTAGAATTGTTCATGGAACAACCTTTCTAAGTGTGCCCAAGCATCTATCGAATTTGGTGGCAAAGTAGTGAACCAAATGAAAGCATTCTTTGTTAGCGAACTAGGGAAATATTTGATCCTTAAATCCTCGTTCCCTGCTAAGTCTCCTGCCTCTGTCAAGTATCTAGCGATATGTTCCACAGTTGACTCGCTAGTTTCGCCTGAAAACTTTCTGAACTTGGGTACTTTAGTGCCTCTAGGCAACTCTGTTTGCATGATATAATCTGATATGGGGGATGTATAATTTGGACGTCGAAGTCCAGTACTAAGGCCGTTATTGGCCATAACCCTTTCTATCATGGCAGTTAGGTTATTTTCTGTAGCCAGATTTTCTCTTCTGACTCTCTGGACGATTTCATCTGGATGTTCGTTCCTACCCACAATCCTTAATCTGGGTCGATCTTCTTCCGTTTCCTGTCGAACAGGGACAGTTCTTTGATTCGAAGCCTCTAAGTTTATTACTTGAGTCCCTTCGATCGTTTTGGCTCTCTGTGGGGCACCTACATTCTTAGTGGTTGTCCCAGACAGGGGAACCACATCTTGTATACGTTCCAAAACGGGCCTCTCTTCTTGATTCAAAGGCTGCTTATCTTTTCGTCTAGGTGGTGGAACTCCCATGAAATCTTCCATTCGATTCATTTGAGATGATATCTTTTGGAAAATCTCCACGTTTTCCCGATTCATACTAGTGATATTTGTTGCTAGTGGATTCAAAATTGAAGCCAATTCTTTGGCCAAGACCCCTAACATATCATGGTTGCTTGCATCCATTTCTTGCCGGAATGCTGCTTGATTATTTGTGGTAAAATTGGGTATTTGGGCAGAAAAGCCAGTATTGTGTGCACTTCGACCCACTGAACCAACATTTGGCGAAAACGTCGCATTGTTAGTTGTAGCATATGTAGGTCCTTCCCCTCGTACGCCTGTTCCAAATGGGTATGGCATTTCGTATGGGTAATTTGGCCTCCATTCGAAAGCAGAGTTCGACCCCTGGTTAAATAAGTTATTTGCAGCATTTGTCGAGGAAAGTGGCATCTCCTCTGCGCTTGTGGATGAAGGTGCGGTGGTCGACACTGAAACTGGAATAGTCCCTGATGGTCCTGTATTATTCTCAGGCATAGCCTGGGAATTATCTGCAGGTCTCGATCCATTCGGACCCGGTATATCCCGTGCTCCTTGAGTAGAAGTCGAATTTGCCGCTCCTGATCCTGAGCCTTGTGGGGGATCTTGATCTCCCCCTGCACTGGTCGTAACGGCCATTTTCTTGTTGTACCTTCGTTTGGGAATCGGTTGTGCACTGTTCGTTAACTTACCGTTCCTAAGGTTCATACAAGGTCTTGATATTGTCTAGACAAAAATAACACAATTGATTAAAAACAATTTGCTTGACACAGTCCCACCGGGCGTGCCAATTTGTTTACGGTGATTTCCGGTAAACAACCGCTAGTCTTCCAAACTATAATAAATATGATTTGGTTACTCGCAGGATCGACTAGATTGATCCTAGGACATAGTCAAAAAGATTGTTATTGATGGTCATTCGAACCATATCTATGATTTATCTTGTCAATAAGAATTACTTCGAACGAAACAAATAAAATTAGCAATCACTTCGTTATACACGTGAGTATAACTTCAGCGAAAGGTAAGTCAAGATAAAATATGAGACGAAACTGTAAAAATGCAGAAATCTTAAAGTGCAGAAATGTTAAATACTTCAAAGATAAATAACATGAAAATAATGAGTACAAAAAAACGTAAATGGCAAGAAGTAAATGAAATGCAATAATATTGAAAGATACTTGAGAATAAAGGGAAAATACGCATGTATTAAAAAGGGTGGTGTCATACGTACATTTCTCAGCGAACTCTTTCTCTTTAACACTTGATACTTGAGTAATATGTGAGTCATTTGTACAAAATGAACACACGGAATCCTAATATTAAGACCCTTATTTATACTAGTTTCGACCTTAACGGTCCTACGCTAATCTAATGCCACGTTTCTCATAAGAACCTCAGGAATGCCATCTGTCTTTAGACAGTTACGAAACTGTCTTCGAATTTCAAATCCTCCCGCCTAAGTCCTTCTTCGACGCGTGGCAGTGTATTTAACATTAAAACACTACAAAAGCACGCTAAGTGTCAATACTTAACATATTTCACGAAATCTGTCTAAGTCTTCGAAGACATATACTCCTACTAGCTTCAGCATTCACTATCTTTGTTATAACTTAGAAATCTTCATTCTCGAAGCATGGCCATCAGGAGCCATTTTTATCTTCAAAGATGGTCATCAATAACCATCTTTCCTTCGAGTTTTTATCCTTCGAAGGACCATGTTTGCAAAACGAAATCTTCAGCTAACACTCGCACGACACGCCGTTTGCGGAGTTGATAACGTCGCTCAACACGCTATTGCAATATCCGGAAAATCGAAAGGTTGTCAAGCTCGAGTTCGCCATCGCTTAACAACGAGGGAGACATTGAGTTCACACCTTTTGAGATCAAGAACGACGAAGATTTAGCGGTTTTGTGGACAACGTTCGACCGATTTTCTTCGAAGGGTCCGATCGAGTTGGTCGCGAAACTTCAAAGATCGGGGGCCGGTGTTATCAAAATGTTGACTCATCCTCACCTATCCGTGTTTAAGAATATGTAACTTTAATCTTATGTAATGTGATCGATGTAATCTTCATCCGATTAAATAAAGCGAATTGTTCTTGTTTGTTATTTTTCTTCTGTCCAGACCTTATTTCGGAAGTACATTTCCGAATTCTTCCAAGGGGGGTGAACTCGGAGATGAACTTCCGAATATACCAATTTTCTGAAAAACAACTTTATTTCGGAGATGCATCTCCGAAATCAATGTTTTTCATTAAAAAAACACTTTTTCGGAGATACATTTCCGAAAACACCTTTTTTTTCAATAAAAGTACGTTTTCGAAAATGAACTTCCGAAACAAAGGGTATTTTAGTAAATTCACCAGAGGTGACAAGAAGGTTAGGAGGTGTGTAAAGAAATTTCCTAATTTTTTCAATGTTATTTTATTTTTTTCTCTGCATTTGCTATTTTCGCAACAAAACTTTAACTTTGAATACTTTCAATGTTTTCTACTGACATAACTTTTTGGATTTTCTAATACTCAATGAGGTATTGAGATATAGAAAAACATTTATTATTTGAGCTAAAAGGATGATACTACGTGGGAATGGGAAAATCATAAATCAACGTGAAAACTTGTCGCATTGTATGGAAAATGTTACCATGATGAAACCCGTCGCCTCCAATCCTCATTTAGTTGAAACGTCGCACCCATATGATAACCAAGTCACATAAATCAATGTGGAAAATCAAAAGTAACTACAAGATTTTTTGTGCATAAGATAGTTCCAAATCATATCCAACTACGAGTAGACTCACAGAGACCAAGACTAGTATAAAGGAAACTAGACACTCTTGTGTTTTAGTATGTACCAACCTCAAAAGTCACTTACATGGCCTCCTTTAGCTTCTTAGTGTTACATGTTTCCTTATGACGAAACAACTTATAATTTCTAAAATATATGCTCACTATTATTACCACAGTTGTTAGTTTGGAGCATAGTAAAAAATATTTTAATTATTAACAAAAAATAAAGGCGCCTATATTTTAGTGAAATAAATGGTCAAAGTAAGAAGATGTTGCGAAAAAATGAAAACTAACAAAAATAGATAACTATTTCCAAGACATGAATTCGATTTTCGCAGGAAACATACAATGAACTTTAGAATTTGTGAGCATCATATGCCATTAGTTATCATCCTAAACATGTTACAACGAGGTGTTAAAAAGCTATAGCAAACAAATCAAATGAATAGCAATACCAAAACATATTTAAGAGTATAGAAACATATAAGAACAATAATTCAATAACACATAAAAGAAAAATAATGCATGATGTGAGAAAAAAAGTTATCAGCAATGAAGTCTTTGAAGACGGATGATGTTGGTGTTATTTTCAAAGAATAATAAACGACTTGTTCCTCTAACTCTCACAATAAAAGAAACTTTCTTTATCTCTCAAAAAATTTAGCACTTTTTTTTTTTTTAATTAAAGGTAAGATATATTAACTCAAAAACAGTTATATACAAAGGTAATCAAGCTGATCTAACTCCTAAAACAACCCAAGACCTATAACATCAAAGAAGATATGGCATGTTTAATCCTTTTGGATTGCCATCCTTTATACACTATACACTCTATAATGCTATTAATAGTATTACTATAAGTATCATTTCTAAAAACTATCTCATTCCTATGCTGCCAAACACCATATATTATCTTAGCAAAAGCCATTTTCAGCACCCTGGCTCTCCAACCTTTCTTCAATAGAGGATTTCAACACCCAGTCAAGCTCCTCCTCCTAACCTTTCGGTTGATGTTCCACTTCCAGCCACTGCAAAACACCTTTCCAAATGTCATAGTTAATCCTACATTTAAAGAATAAATGTTCAACAGTTTCAGTATCCTGATTACAAATGCTACACCTGTCTTCATTAATCAGTTGAAATCTCTTCAATCTCTCCTTGGTAGGAAGTTTCCCATGGCATGTCATCCATGTGGTATGCAAAGCCCTAGGTCTCGCAACATTATTTATGAATAAGTGTCGCAAAATCACTCGATTCGTCCCTTCAGTCATAGCAACATACATTGTGCTCATTTTGAATCTTCCAGTATTCACCATATTCTCCCAAACTTGAGGGTATTGCAGCACCACCTCTCTAATATTCATGATTCTTTTCAGAATCCATGAACTTGTTTTTCCTGCTACCGCTTCCATGATATCCTGGCCCTTGAGAAAGTATTCATAAACCCATTTAACCCACTGATTTTTAGCCCTAGTGCATATGTTCCATAAGCATTTGAGCAGGTGATTTTGTTCCAAATAATTAGGTTATAAATTCCCAGGCCCCCTTGATCTCTAGGCTTACACACATTACTCCAAATAGGAAGATTCCTTGGTTAATGTTGAAAATTAACCATGGTAAATCCTTTAATAAATATTTAATCATGATTAAAGATTTTGACATTTTGCCTTTGAATTTGAATTTTTATATTTTTGCTAGAAAATGCTAAAACCCTAAATACATGATTTTTTTGATTAATAGCATTTTTGTCCACTTCTATATACGCGACTTCTGCTTTGTCACCTTGTAAATTTTTTTCTAGAAAACACTAAAACTCTAAAGGTTGGTTTTACAAAAAAAAATTATAGAGGGGAAAAGCACAAGTCGCTATATGGCAGGGGCAAAAATTCTTTTAACCCCCCCCCCCCCCCCCCCCCCCCCCCCCCCCCCCTTTTTGTAAGATTATGATGATGAGATTGAAAGCGAATGAAAAATGTGGTGGTAAATGAAATCTGAAAGACTAAATTAAAATATGTTTGTATTTTGAGGTTAATAGAGAGAATTTAACAAACAATAAAAAAATTGAGAAATTGATTTAAATCGCTTAGACAAAACTAGGGTACTATAGTTCGATTTAAGTGATTGTCAGTTAAAATCTCGAGTTCGGTTCGTGAGCTAAGTCTTGTATAAAATCTCTCATTTGATTTGGAATTACTTTATAAAAAAAGCTTTTGTTTGGTTTGGAGAATTGCCAATTTAAAACTCTAAGTTCTATTGCAAGAAAGTTCGTTGGTATAACACATGAAAAGATCTGTCATACAGTGGAACTATGAAGAAGTAATTCTTTAGGATAAGACATAGACCAAGTGGTTAGGCCAAACTTCTATAAATCTCTTATTGATTCTTCGTATCTCTTATTTTTTTCATTGCTTATTTATTTATTTATGTTGTTTTCAAATCTAACTTTCATTTTGTTCTACTTATTCATATTGCTACTTAATCTTTTCAAAATTGTTTTAAGGATTTACTCTTACAAAAAAAATTAATTAATTGGACATAATTTTATCAACTCAACATAACTCATTTTATTCTTGTGTTTGAAATCACTTGTCCAACACTTTAGTGTTAATGGATTTTAGGTGACTCAAGTTTTTTAATTCTTTAGACCACTTTAAATTACTCATTTTACTAAAATATTAAGGCTCAAGATGACTACTTTTAAAACAACAATTGCATTTATAAATAGGACAATTTTTTTTTATGACAAACACTTATAAAAAATTTAACATTATTATTCGATTGATAACATAAACCTGCTTTATTATATAAAACTCTTTGATTAACTAAAATCATATCAATGTTATCCCTCCCCATAGTGAACTTACTTAAGATTTCATCAAAATTTCAATTTCAACCTTATAAGATCACAGGTTTAACATTTTAAAAAGATTTCACATGATTCCTATAATCTACATTTTTATTTTATTTTATCATTTTTTATACACTTTCTAACATGTAAATTAATGTATGTCTTTTTTAACAAGAAAGAGTAATTACATATACGACTGTTAAAAAAAATTATGAACTGAACTGTACTGTCGAACCAAACTGTATTGAAGTTAAAATAACCAAACTGTTATGTTTGGTTAGTGAGTCAAACTATATTGTACAACTAGTTCTAAAATCGAACCAAAATTATAATCGAACTGAACCGAAGCTGAAAGTGGAAAATAGAAAAAACAAGTTTTAATTTTTTTTAAAAATAAATCAAAAATAGTTTAATGGTTCGTTCTTCAATAAACAGTTTCGTTTGGGAAAAATTAACTTTTAACGGTTCGGAATTTCAAAACGGTATATCAAACCAATTATTATGGTTAGATTCGGTTCTGAGTAAATTGAAACGGTTCGGTTCAGTTCGAGTCTATTTTTATTATACTTCTATTCGGTTTGATTTGATTTTCACTGTAAACCATACCATAAACAACCATAGTTACTTATCATTATCTTTTATAGGTAGTTTTATAAAAAGGGGTGTACATCCAACATTTTCCAAATATTAAATACAGTACATAGATGAATTACTCTTTCTAATTTTATGTCTAATTAATTGTCTACTCTCGTACTGAAGTTTTGTGCACCAATTGCTATTATATAATTTGAGAAATTAACTAGAATTATTTGAGTACAGTTTGTTACAGCAATTTAGAGTATCAAGATTCAGTCAAACAACACATAAAAATCATAAAACTCTTATTCATATAATAATAATTTGGAGTACTATAAAGCACCATTTTCTTATATTCTATATTACATGCATTCTCATTATTGTCATAACAATATATTGCATATTCTAAGAAAAGGATTGAAATTAAGACCCCAAGATTCTTAAATCCTTTTCTTAATTAGCATATTTTCTTAAATAGCATATTTTCTTAAATAGCATATACTATATAGATAAGTTGCTTCTCATATGGAAGCTTGTAAACCAGTTACTTCTCGACTTACGGCTTATAAGTTGAAGGTTTCTCAAGTCTCAACCTGTGGCTTGTAGACCGGTGTATTTTCGCCTTGCTTCTTCACTGAAGGCGTGTGCACGGCCTGTAACTTCTCCCTCGGTGGTCCATACGGGATCTCGCCATAAATAGGAGGATCATTCTTAGGGGGATGCCCGTACCCGTACCTGTACCTATAATCTGCAAGCCCTTGAGGGATGGAAATAAGAGTTACAAGGAGTAACAGTACTAGAAACTTAAAGGAAGCCATGTTAGAGATTATTGAGTTTGGTGCATAAAACACAAGAGTGATAAGCTTCTTTTATAGTACAATTCTTGGTCTTTACGAGTCCACTCGTAGATGCATATAATTCTATCTTGAATAGGGAATGATTTGGCATGTTCATTGTACCAAAAAGAAAAATTATATGGTTACTGTTTTTTTAGTGACAAATATTTGTTGTAATAGATAAAAATCATGTGGTTACTGTTGATTTTCCAAAATGATTTATGTAATTTTGTTTTCATATGATTGTGATGTTTCAAATTATACGTGGAATGGAGGGGACAACATTTATCATGGTAACATTTTTCCATATACCTTGCCAAATATTTTAGCTAATGTTGCATAATTTTCCATATCTTGCGACATATAATCAGTATCCCATTTCGACGTAGTTTCCGACTTTCAGCTCATCTATCTAAATTTTGAAATCTTATTTAATGTGTATTTTTTTTTTTTTGTGTAGTTAGGTAAAATTTTATTTTACTTTTTGGAAGATTCCTTTTTGATATCCGTCTTGGCGTTTCAATTTTGTTGTTGTAGTCGGAGTTTGATGAACAATGTTTTAAAATCCGGTTCAATCTAACTGATTAGATTGGATTGGTAGGATGAGATGAAAAGGTCAAAAGACTGGATATCCAATTGATATGGTAGAAACTGGTGTAACCTAGCTGGCTAGTTTAGTGATCAAATAAGTTAATCTGTGGGTGTTTATTGTGGAAATTGGTAAATAACCGCTGGTCCCCCAAAGTCCTACATTAAGGGTTACTTGCAAGATCGACCAGTTGATCTTGAGACAAGTGCTAAGGTTTTGATATTGTACCAGTTCTGCCGATGATGCCAGCCTAAGAAACGGTTTCCTAAGACCAGAGGAACAAGTACAACGACTTTCCACACGATAGATTAGGTTCGATCGACAGGTGACTCGTGACCGACGGAAACAGACCTAAACGTAATAACTAAACAAATCTGAGTATTCACTAATCTTGACCTACTATGGTGACTCGTGACCGACAGAAAGTCGTGAATTCAGGTTTGTTCTACACGAAGTAAGGGTCGACTGACTCTTTTGTGAACTCGAGACTAGTAATCAAAAGAGTGTCAACGTACACAAAAACGTAGAATGAGTGTTGATCAATGAATAAAATGCACGTAAAAACTTCAAAGTAAATAATTGAAACGTAAAGGTTTTGCATTGAAATAAAAGTGGTGATTCACGTACATCAAACACTTAGTAACTCTTTTTTTCTAAAGTCGGAAATTAGGTAGAATTTGGCAAATAGTTTAAGTATACCAACGAACACACCAAATCCTACATCAAAATGACTTATTTATAGTAATTTACAAAGATAACTGCCTAAAGCAATCTATGGCTGAAATTGAAACTAATAACAGCCGCTTCACGATATCTTTTCATATATTTGGCGCCTACAACGCACGACCTCTCGAAGTAACCGTCTATGATCTTGAAAATTGAAACTTCCCGCCTTTGGCTCTTTACGAATTAACCGCTCCAAGCTTCGATGCTTGCATTTGTCAAAAACATAAACATGATAATTTTTGCTAAGTATGGGAAGCCTCTATGGTCGACAAGACTACTCTCGACCATTACCTCTGATCCACATCATGGTTGATTCGACCTATATGCTCCTTTGATCGCCTGGAGCGCCTTTATTTGTAGGAATCTTCCCTTAACCCTTAAGGCTATCAGTTGGGAATACACGTTCCTCCCTATTGTATGCAATTTTAAGGTAACAAAATGCCCCTCAAATATGCCATTTTCGAAATTAGTATTTGTCGACTTATGAGACAATGGCATCTATGAAGCTTCGGACCTTCATTTCGACCTAGTCGTTCCAACTACCCCATAAAGTGGAGTTACTATTCCGTCTTTTCTGTGACGTCACGCAATCATGATTCCGTATCATGTTTTTTGCTTCGAGATGTGGGTCCATTAATTGCGTCATGATGGCATTTTGGATGGCAGAAGTGGTCCCCCACGCTATTGCAACAATCCAACCACATGTGTCCCAAGCTTTTGACACGATCTGGCACTTGGGAAGAATCAAAACTTTCCCACTTCTTTCACCATGATATGTTGGCTATAAATATCCTCCTCTCTTCAAACAAAATTCTTCTTCTCTCTCGTTTCCTGCTATTCTCGTTTTTTCAAACTCAGAAACTCTAACCTCTTCCACTATTCTTCTTCTCCCATTTTCAATGGCAAACACTCAAATGCGAACTGCTCCGGCCAAGGCTTACAAAATCCGGCACGTTGATGGCAAACCCTACGTTCCAGAGCCACCCTTTTCAGACGAGAAGGCAGAAATCGGGAAATCTCAGGTACTAATCCCTTTCCAACTTGAGGATAAATTTAAGAAAATCCGGTCATTACTGAAAAGTGTGGAAGTCAAAAATTTAAAAATTTAAGAAATCAAAGTTGATATGCAACTGTGAAGACAACTATGTTATGAAGATGTTTTGACGAAGACAAACTAGTAACAAACATGTGCATACGCACGGGTTACTTTCTATTACGCACATTTGGATACATCATTTATTTTAAATAAAATGTTTAAAAAGAAGAAAAAAATATTTAGATAAATAATTAATTATTTCGTATATAAAAATATTTAGATCAATAATAGATTTTTTCCCGTATACCATTTTTGGATAAAAATATTTGATCATAAATACCTTTCTCGTATATAAAAATATTTAGATCAATAATATATTTTTCCTTGTATACATACTTCAATTTTGTTTAGGTATCATTTACAAAAATATTTGTTAAAATAGTAAATTTCGTATATAAAAATATTTAGATCAATAGTAGATTTTTTCCTGTATACCATTTTTGAATAAAAAATATTTGGATCATAAATACCATTTTTCGTAAATAATAGATTTTTTCAGTATACAAATCTTATTTTTGTTTAAGTATCATTTACAAAAATATTTGGATCAATATTAAATTTTTGTATATAAAAATATTTAGATCAATAATAGATTTTTCCCGTATACCATCTTTTGATTAAATTTTTTTTATCATAAATACCATTTCTCATATATAAAATATTTAGATTAATAATAAATTTTTTTCCCATATACAAACTTCATTTTTGTTTAGGTATCATTTAAAAAAATATTTGGATCAATAGTAGATTTTTTCCAGTATACTATTTTTGAATAAAAAATATTTGGATCATAAATACCATTTTTCGTAAATAATAAATTTTTTTCTGTATACAAATATTATTTTTGTTTAGATATCATTTACAAAAATATTTGGATCAATATTAAATTTTCGTATATAAAAATATTTAGATCAATAATAAATTTTTTGGCCTATACCATTTTTGAATTTAAAATATTTGGATCATAGATAATATTTTTCGCATATAAAATATAAAAATCTTTAATAGATCTTTTCCCGTATAAAGACTTCATTTTTGTTTAGGTATCGTTTACAAAAATATTATGATCTATAGAAAATTTTGAATATAAAAATATTTAGATCAATAGTAGATTTTTTCTCGTATACCATTTTTAAATAAAAAATATTTGTATCATAAATACAATTTTTCTTAAATAATAGAATTTTTTCATATACAAATTAATATTATTTGTTTAGGTATCATTTACAAAAGTATTTGGATCAATATTAAATTTTCGTATATAAAAATATTTAGATCAATACTAGATTTTTTGAATAAATTTTTCCCATAAAACATTTTTGAATAAAAAATATTTGGATCATAAATACAATTTTTCGTATATAAAAATATAGAGATCAATAATATATTTTTTTTGTGGAAGAAAGATGTGAGAAAGTGATGAAAGAGAAGAACAAAAATAGAGAATTGAGAGAGATTTGATAAGTTTGATAAAATATGAGGATTGTATTATTTTAATAATAAAATGAAGAACTTTATTGTGGAAAGACCAAATAAAGACAATTTTAATGTGGTGGCAAAAAATCAAATAAGGGTATTGTAGACTTTTCCACAATCATTAATTTTCTTATATTATAGATGTGTTGGAAAAAAGAGAAAGTGTCAAGATTCAAGAATTCGATTTTCACAAGTTTGATTTTAATCAACCGATCAAGATACGGTCTCTCAAAAAACTAGGTCATTCAATAAACAATTATGCATTTTGATCATTCAATAACTTGTTTTTAACTTAAAAAATTTCAAGCTTTCTTTTTACAACAATCTATTGTCATAGATGACCAATAGATTGTCATGTAAACTTGTTTTAACTTAGAAAATATTTCAAGTTTTCTTTTACTGCATTCTATTGTAATAGTGAATAATAGATTGTCATGTTGCCTCAGCCTAAATAATTTTTCATAGTCAAGTTTGCAAATATTGATTGTACATCCCTACACTAATCGATTGTGACACATTCATTTTTGAATTTTTTACCGCTGCATTTTGAAATTTTGTGAAACTTTTACACACAATTTCATTACCTCTTTTCATGGCATCCATTTCCTAAACATTTCAACATATTTATGAACTTTCTCTAAAGCATTGCCATGGTTTTTCAAAAGGTATCATGTGTCATATAAATAGTAGTAAGTTTTAGATTCAAAGTTACCTCTTTCAATATCAATTTTCTTGCATAACTTTCAAAACACTTAAAAACTTTTCTGCATAACCTTTTACATTAAAAAGAAAGTTTCTTGAGAAATTAGAGTGTACTCTAATAAATTGTTATATTGAACGGAAAGAAGTTATTGGAATTTTGTTGTGTTATCAAATTTTACTTGTATTCAAAATCACTATATCTTTGTATTGTTACATGTTTCATAAGTTTGTAAGAACAAGTGTGTTAGAGAGAAAATATGTTTCTTTCTCTTGTGTTGTAAAATTAGAAGGTGGTGTGCCTTTGTGATTGTGTTAGAAAGTTAAGAGAGCCTGGTGGATTGGCTGTAACGATTCTAATATTGTGTAATCTCTCATGGGGTGAGAGGGAACTAGATGCACCTTTGATTGAAAAGGAGAACTAGTATATATATTGGTGTTCTTTACTTTGAACATTTATTTTTATGTACTTTACTTTTCAAAGTTCATCCAAAATAAGAAGACGCGAACCATAATCTAAAATCGAGAAAATATTGATAAACCTAATTCTCCCCTTTCATTATATCTTTTCATGGCATCCATTCCCTAATCATTTCAACATATTTATGAACTTTTTCTCTGAAGCATTGCCACGGTTTTTCAAAAAGTATCGTGTGTCATATAAATATAGTAGTAAGTTTCAAATTCAAAGTTACCTCTTTCAATATCAATCTTCCTGTAGAACTTTCAATTCACTTAGAAACTTTTATGCATAAACTTTTACATTAAAAAGAAAGTTTCTTGAGCAATTAGTGTACTATATTAAATTTTTATATTGAACGGGAAGAAGTTGTTGCAATTTTGTTGTGTTATCAAAATTCACTTCTATTCGAAATCACTTAATATCTTTGTATTGTTATTTGTTTTCTAAGTTTGTAAAAACGAGTGTGTTAGAGACAAAATATCTTTCTTTCTCTAGTGTTGTAAAATCAGAAGGTGGTGTGCCTTTGTGATTGTGTTAGAAAGTTAAAAGAGTCTGGTGGATTTACTGTAACAATTCTAACATAGTTAAATCTCTCATGGGATGAGAGGGAACTAGACGTACCCTTGATTGGAAAGAGAAACTAATATATATTTTGGTGTTCTTTACTTTACACATTTAATTATTTTTTTTACTTTACTTTTCAAAGTTCATCCAAAATAAGAACACGCGAACCATCGTCTAAAATTAAGAAAATGTTGAAAAACTTAATTCCCCCTTCCCCCTCCCTTAGGTTGCTTCTATACTTACAACTACTTGAATAGATAGAACGCAATTAATCTTCATGTTTAATTTCGAGAGCTCTTCATATGATGAATTATGAGATGATGAATTAAAAAGTGAACTGATGAATCAAAGAATAAGCATGAGACTATGAAAAACACATGAATTAGAAGTGAATTCTCACATACTACACCACTATTTCACCGCGGAACCAAAAATAGATTAAGAATTGGTCACTATTGATTTATTTAACTGAATTAACTAAATTTTTATACTAAATTGAACTATTTATTCAACTGAATTAACATCACTTTTTTATGATTAACCATGTGTTGAACAAATGTAAAAAAAAAAAAAAAAGACGGAACTTAATTAATCTCAATTTTGCATGTGAATTGAAATAATGATTTATTCAACTGAAATAAACAAAATTTTTGTAATGAATTGAACTATTAATTCAACTCAATTAACAATTTATTTTATATTTTATATGATTAACCATGTGTTAAACAAGTGTAAAAAAAACTGAACTTAATTAATCAAAATTTTGCATGTGAATTGAAATAATGAATTATTCAACCAAATTAACCAAATTTTTCTAATGAATTGAACAAACTATTTATTGAACTGAATTAACAACATCACATCACAACCATAAAACTCTTATTCATAATTTGCGAACGCACCATAAGGCACCATTTTCAGATGTTCCATTTTACACTGGCATTATCGTCTTGTAAACAAAGGAATGAAATTAAGATGCCAAGAATCTAAAATCATTCAGAGACTTCTCTACAGGTGGCTTATAAATCGAAGATTTCTCCACCGGCGGCTTAAAGTTGGAGGTTTCTCAACTGGTGGCTTATACACTTCCGTATTTTCCCCCACTGGCTTCTCCACCGAAGGTGTGTGTGCACGGCCGGTAACTTCTCCGGTGGTCCATGTGGAGAATAAACCGGGTGTCCAGCGTAAGAAGGAGGAAGCCTAGGGGGATCTCCATAATCGGCAAATCCTTGAGGGATGGAAATAAGAGCAACAAGGAGTAACATTACTAGAAACTTAAAGGAAGCCATGTTAGTGATTTTTGAGTTTGGTACATATAAAACACAAGAGTGACTAGCTTCTTTTATACATGTGGTGATTTTGTTTTCATATGATTGGAGGGGACAAGTTTCATCATGGTAACATTTTTTTCATATACATAACGACATATAATTAGTACTATCTTGCTTAATGATGTTGCATTATCCCATTTCCACGTAGTTTCCTACTTTCACCTCATCTATGTTAACAATTTTGAAATTTTAGTTATTGTAAGGTGAAATAAATTTTAGTTCGAGGAAGATTCCTTTTTGATTTTGTTTTGTTGTCGGAGTATGATGAGAGTGTTTTAAAATTCAGCTCAAGTAGGCTTCACGGATTTTTTGAATCAAAAGGTAGGGTGGACCGGAAAGGGAAAAAAATATGTAACATTAATTAGTAGGGTTAAACCAAACCCAAGTGTTTATGGTACAGTTGTTGAGAAAACTGAATCGAACCGAATTAAATTATAGTAAAAATTCATTTGAACGGAATCGAACTGTTTTAATTTACTATAAAACCGAACTTGACTAAAATCATTGATTTGTTATGCTGTTTTGAAATTTTGAACCGTACCGAACTATTAGAAGACAATTTTTTCCAAACCAAACCGTTTATTAAGGAACCAAACCGTTAAACTATTATTTTTATTTAAAAAAAATTAAAATTATTTTTCATTTTCAATTTTGTTTTGGTTCGCGTTCAGTTTCAGTTTAGTTCGATTTCAGTTTTGGTTCGTTCTAGAATTGTTTGTTCATTTTAGTTTAATTCACTAACCAAACATAACGATTTGATTATTTTAACTTCAGTTCGGCAGTTCGGTTCAGTTGGTAGATTGTTTGAACAATCCTACGTCTGAGTAGTTTATGTCACTTTGGATTAATTGCGGGGAGTTTAATTATCGGTTATGTACACTCCATCAATTTCTGATTGTCATTTGACAGGAATATTAGTTCTTCAATTTAGTCTCTAATTATTCTAAAACGTTTCACTAATTTACAAATATTACATTTCCACCTCTCTCCACAAACTGCTCAGCATTGGTGAAAACTCCATGTTAGTTTAGGTTTGTGCAGTTTTGTAAATTCAAAATCCAGACATACAAATGATTTTTCATGCACCTTACTAACACAACGAGGGAATTGACAAGAATAATTTTAGTACAGTTTGTTTAAGAAATAATGTAAACTAACAATATAATAAGTCATGATTAGTCAACTCACATAACGTCTCATAATGTTCTTATTCATAACTTGAAATACAACTGCACCATTAATTTCTTTCTCTATCACACACTCGTGCACATCCACTAGGCAATAGCATTGCAAACAAAGGATTGAAATGAAGGTTTCAAGAATAAATGTAGCCTTGCTTGGAAAACTTTACAGATCACTTATTTTACATATTTACTTATAACAACATGTACTAAAAACGAGTAGCATCATCTGCAGGAGGATATTTTGGGTAGTGAGGCGGCTTCTCGAATGGAGGCTTATAAACGGGTGGCTCCTCAAATGGAGGCTTATAAACAGGTGGCTCTTCAAATGGTGGCTTGTAAATTGGTGGCTTTTCATAAGGAGGCTTGTAAATTGGTGGGTGTTCGAATGGAGGCTCCTCAAAAGGTGGTTTATAAATTGGTGGGTGTTCATATGGAGGTTTGTAAATTGGTGGGTGTTCGAATGGAGGCTTATAAAAAGGGGGATTCTCAGTCGGTGGTTTATAAATAGGAGGTTTTTCAACTGGAGGCTTGTAAATCGGGGGATTCTCAACCGGGGGCTTGTACACTGGTGGTTTTTCGATTGGTGGTTTATAAACTGGAGGTTTTTCAACGGGTGGCTTGTACACTGGTGGTTTTTCTACAGGTGGCTTGTAAGTAGGAGGCTTTTCGACTGGTGGCTTGTAGACGGGTGGTTTCTCTACCGGTGGTTTGTAAACTGGAGGATTTTCAACTGGTGGTTTATACACTGGTGGTTTTTCCACAGGTGGCTTGTAAGTAGGAGGCTCCTGAAATGGTGGTTTGTAAATTGGTGGGTGTTCATATGGAGGTTTGTAAATTGGTGGGTGTTCGAACGGAGGCTCCTGAAATGGTGGTTTATAAATTGGTGGGTGTTCATATGGAGGTTTGTAAATTGGTGGGTGTTCGAATGGAGGCTTATAAACAGGGGGATTCTCAATCGGTGGTTTATAAATAGGGGGCTTTTCAACTGGAGGCTTGTACACCGGAGGCTTGTAAATCGGGGGATTCTCAACTGGGGGCTTGTACACAGGTGGTTTTTCGATTGGTGGTTTATAAACTGGAGGTTTTTCAACTGGTGGCTTGTACACTGGTGGTTTTTCTACAGGTGGCTTGTAAGTAGGAGGCTTTTCGACTGGTGGCTTGTAGACGGGTGGTTTCTCTACCGGTGGTTTGTAAACTGGAGGATTTTCAACTGGTGGTTTATACACTGGTGGTTTTTCCACAGGTGGCTTGTAAGTAGGAGGCTCCTGAAATGGTGGTTTGTAAATTGGTGGGTGTTCATATGGAGGTTTGTAAATTGGTGGGTGTTCGAACGGAGGCTCCTGAAATGGTGGTTTATAAATTGGTGGGTGTTCATATGGAGGTTTGTAAATTGGTGGGTGTTCATATGGAGGTTTGTAAATTGGTGGGTGTTCGAATGGAGGCTTATAAACAGGGGGATTCTCAATCGGTGGTTTATAAATAGGGGGCTTTTCAACTGGAGGCTTGTACACTGGAGGCTTGTAAATCGGGGGATTCTCAACTGGGGGCTTGTACACAGGTGGTTTCTCGATTGGTGGTTTGTAAACTGGAGGTTTTTCAACTGGTGGCTTGTAGACTGGTGGTTTTTCTACAGGTGGCTTGTAAGTAGGAGGCTTTTCGACTGGTGGCTTATAGACGGGTGGTTTCTCTACCGGTGGTTTGTAAACTGGAGGATTTTCAACTGGTGGTTTGTACACTGGTGGTCTTTCCACAGGCGGCTTGTAAGTAGGAGGCTCCTGAAATGGTGGTTTGTAAATTGGTGGGTGTTCATATGGAGGTTTGTAAATTGGTGGGTGTTCGAACGGAGGCTTCTCAAAAGGTGGTTTATAAATTGGTGGATGTTCATATGGAGGTTTGTAAATTGGTGGGTGCTCGAATGGAGGCTTATAAACAGGGGGATTCTCAATCGGTGGTTTATAAATAGGGGGCTTTTCAACTGGAGGCTTGTAAACCGGGGGATTCTCAACTGGGGGCTTGTACACAGGTGGTTTCTCGATTGGTGGTTTGTAAACTGGAGGTTTTTCAACTGGTGGCTTGTACACTGGTGGTTTTTCTACCGGTGGCTTGTAAGTAGGAGGCTTTTCGACTGGTGGCTTGTAGACGGGTGGTTTCTCTACCGGTGGTTTGTAAACTGGAGGATTTTCAACTGGTGGCTTGTAAATAGGAGGCTCCTCAAATGGTGGTTTGTAAATTGGTGGGTGTTCGAACGGAGGCTCTTCAAAAGGTGGTTTATAAATTGGTGGATGTTCATATGGAGGTTTGTAAACCGGTGGATTATACTCGGGAGGTTTATAGTAGTTGGCAAGACCATGAGGAATGCTAAAAAGAGCAAAAATGAGCAACACTAAGAAGTTTAAAGAAGCCATGTTAGTGACTTTTGAGTTTACTGAATAAAACACAAAACTGGTTATCTGCTTTTATACTAGTCAAGGTCTTGAGAAATCCATACAGCTGCATGCCACAATCTTGAATTGGGAATGACTAAGCACTTTCTTGTACCAAAAGTCAATATAGTTGTTGAAGATTTTCAACATTGTAACCGCTTATTTGTTTTCATAGAAAAGTGCTGTTTGAAATTATGTGTAAATTAGAAAGAACATATTGCATCAACATAACATTTTAAAACACACCGACAGAATCAATAATATTATATGCCAAAAATGAAAATTATGATCTTCTTTTGACGTGTAAGTTGCTACAAATGATATAACTACTACAAAAGATACTATCTTACAAAATTTTATGGATTTTAAAAAAATATAAATATATAACAAGTAAATCATTATTAGAATTATTAGAGTAGTACCATACAAGATGAAAAAGTGGGTAACAGCTTGACCTTTTTTTAATGTTATGTCAAATCCATGTTGAAATTTTAGACATAACCAAAATTTTGATAGAAATTATATCAGAATGCCAACAAATGATTAGAATTAAGATTTAGGTCTAATTGTGTATTTTTAATGACGAAGCAAACTAGATATATAGGTTCCGTTTGGTAAAAACAACGGTCGGCTGATAAGTTAGCTGATAGTTTATAGTTTATGACTAATGACTAATAGTTTATAGTTTATAGCTGATGGCTGATAATTTATGACTAATAAACTAATTGGAGTGTTTGATAAAACTAGTCATTAAACTAGCCGTTATCAGTCATTACTTTTTTCAGTTTACTTCCGTTAAGTATTGTACTGACAATGTTGGAATTTAGTTTCACCGATTTGTGTTTACAAATTTCATTATTGATACTTTATTGTTTCTCTCACTTTACTTTTTCCTTATTAGGAAGATTCTAAAGTCTCACATTGGTTGGAGATAGAGCATTGAAAGAGTATATATAGAGGGACACTCCTCACCTTACCAACCGGTTTTGTAAGGATGAGTTAGGTCAAACTCTAATATGGTATCAGAGCCTATCGATCGGAACATGCGCCGCCCACCATTAATATCCACACACCAAGCCTAAAAAGAGTGTTGGGCGTGAGGGGGTGTATTAGAAAGATTATAAAGTCCCACATTGGTTGAAGATAGAGCATTGAAAGAGTATATATAGAGGGACACTCCTCACCTTACCAACCGATTTTGTAATTATGAGTTAGGTCAAACTCTAATATTTCTAATTTTTATATACCCTTTAACTCACTTCTTTGTTGGTGAAAATTTTGACTTAATATGCATTAGTTGAAACTCAAGATTTATATAAAGGATTCAATGACTATTAACAATTTTTTGGTAGCAAATGGGAATTCTTAACATATCGAATTCCTGCCGGCACATCTAAGTTTACTTAACTCTTTGTGCTGTCTCAATCTTCGTGTTAAAATTAGTAATTATTGTGCTGTTTCTACTTGGTTGAGTTTTTAAGTCTGTAATCAAATTCTTAATTAGGATCTTTTACAATACTCATTAAAATAGACTAGTTTTCTATTAGTTTTTCAATTAAAGTCTATATAATTGTATTAATAAAAGGAGTAATAATCATATCAATAAAATTATTTTCAACAGATTGGCATCAGAGCTACGGATCCGATAGCTGCGAAAAATAACATTTTTGCCACTTACATCAATGTCAAAGTTCTTCTATTTAAAGGAGAGAATAATGATTTCTGGTTCATCAATGCCACTTACATCATAATCAAACTTTTTAGAACCCCCGAGCGCCCATTTCCCCTTTCTCCTTTTGTTCCGTGCCTCGCACGGGTATACACACTAGTGTGTATATATATATATATATATATATATATATATATATATATATATATATATATATATATATATATATATATATATATATATATATATATATATATATATATATAAAGTCTGGCGCTGCCTGGTTGTATGATCATGTACAACATATTGACCAGTTATCAATAATTAATTTGAATTGATTATCTAGACATGCCTTGACAAATTAGAATACCATACAAATATTTCTTATTAACTTCTTTGTAATATCTAGACATGCCTTTGAATAAGAGACACAAAGTCATTGTCATTTTATAACCTTAAAGTCTTGTGTGAATTGTTATCAAAAATAGTTATAACTCATTTTTCTTCCAACCAACATGATTCCAACAAAAACAACCCCGCCCTAGAAGACAGCGATAAGCTTTGGCGATAGCGAAACTCTGGCGCGCCTCCGTCTGATGGCAAATCTGTAGGAATCAGACGAATTCAAAGGGGGTTCTTGTTAGAGTTAACTTCTCCTCTCTGATTTCGGTTTAAATTCCTGGTCTTAGGGCCAGGGACCTTGTTGGAGAGGGGCTCGATTTTCTCTGATTTAGGGCTTCTCCTTCTATACGCTTTCTTTTTCTCTATTGTTTTGGCTTAGGTTTTTGTTCAGATGCAGAAGGGTGGCTGGTCTAGGGTGGACTATCGTAAGAGTTCTCTGTTGAGATGGGACACTTTCCCTTTTGGTGGCAGAAATCAGAATCCTTCTACTCCGAGGAAGGAGATTACTTCCATGTTTGTTTCTGAGTTTCCTGATGAGTCTTCAGCTAAAGACTTGTTTGATTTGTTTGGGTGTATTGGCAGTGTGGTAGAGGTCGCAATATCTCCGAGAAGGAACAAAGTTGAAAAGAGGTTCGGGTTCGCTCGGTTTGTGGATGTGTTTGACGGGAGATTGCTAGTGGTGCGGCTGGACAACATTATTATAGCTGATAAGAAGATTCATGTTAATTTACCTAGATTTAAGAGGGGTGTTTGTGGGGTTGCTGGTAGGTTCGGAGGGAGGGTCGAGGGGAAGTCTGTAAATGTTAGGGATAAGAATTAGGTGGCTGCTAAGGGTAAGGAACGGATGTGGTCTGAGTCGGGAAGGAATGGTAAATATTATGCAGCGGCTGTGGGTTACGGATCAGAATTGATCGGAAAGAAAAGGGAGACAAACTATTCGTTGTGCTTTAACTCGTGTGAAGAACGGAGAAAGAGATTTGTTAAGGCTTATGTTGGCAAAGTTTGTATTCCAGGCTCGGCGTTTAATATCCAAATACACTTAGAAATGTAGGGTGTTTTTGCGTTAAAAGTTTCGCCGTTAGGAGGTAATTTGTGTTTGCTCGAGGAAAATGAGGAGGGTTTTATAGAAGATTTGATTAGCGAAGGCGAATGTTGGTGGCGGAATTGGTTTTCGGAGATTAAGAAGTGGGAGGAAGGGATGGTGGAAGAAAGTAGAGATATGTGGATTAGAATCTACGGTATTCCGGTGCTCGTGTGGCAATCAGAATTTTTCGTTGCTTTAGCTGAATTGTGGGGGAGATTTATTTGTATCGATGAGAATACGTCGAGAGGAGTAGCGTATGATATGGCAAGGATGATGGTGAATGTTCCTATTTCGTTTAAGTTACCCGACTGTGTTACTGCAAACATTGATGGGAAATGTTTCAATATTTTTCTAAGGGAAGATGCTATGGGACAGATTCTTCTCTGTTCTGATAAGCAAACGTTGGCTTCATCCAGTTGCGATTTCTCCGAGTCGGAAGGAGGTTGGAGTGAAGAATTGATCGGTAATGAATGTACAGAGGAAAGCATAGATCAATTCTCGAGTAAGGACATAATGGAGGCTATTACGGTTAAAAGCGATGTTGTTGGTCTATCGCAAAAAGGTGTGAAATCGAAAGGAGGAATACTTTCGGCTTATAAAGGTGTCACTTTGGCAGCAGAGGCGGAAGGAGAGGATGTGGAGAGCTCGTAGGTTGGGATCGGAATGTTTGAAAATTCTTTATCCTTGCTCCGTGGCAGTACTGCTTACAACTTTAGCTGGGCAGGACCCGAATGGTGGACAGCAGTGTCTCTGTCGTTGGAGGAGAAAATGGGGCAGATACGGATCTTAGTAAGGAGCATGGCAGGAGTGTTATGGAGGTACTGGCTGTTGCGAAGAGTGTATATAATGCTGAGAATAAATCTGATTCTGGTTTGGAAGTAGACTCTGGAAATGCAGTAACTAGGGCTTTCCCTAAGAAAGTGAGATGTAAATCATTGAAAGTCTTGGGAAAAAGAAGCAATGGAGATGATTTTAAAAGGGATAAGCTTAGGGGAAAAGGAGATAAAGTCATAAAAGGAGTTGGAAATAAAAAAATTTATTGGAGTAACAAGAAGTCTTTGAAGGTAGTAGAGGTATCGGATTGTCAGCTTAGTGGAAATTCGTTGTTACGTTACGGAGAACAAACGGAGGAATCAGATATTCATCGAAGTAATGTGAGGCAATGGAAGCTTGTGGACAAGAATTTTAGTGGAAAATTGTGGGAGGCTATTGAGGCATTGGGGGTGGTGGACATGGAGGGTCGGAGAAAATTAATTAGTAGAATAGAAAGTTTGGAACAAGGGGGAATTCAAGAAGGGAGGGTTAGGAAGGATTCAAACAAAGAGGTGCAATGATTATTGGTACTTTGAATATTAGAGGGGGAATAAATGCACTCAAAAGAAGAAGAATCAATTCTTTAATCAATAAAGGTAAAGCAGATATTTTTCTTATTCAAGAAACTAAAATTTCGAGTATGAATGAAGTGATGGCTAAGAGTTTTTGGAGTTCTTCGGAGGTAGATTTTTCTTTTTCTAACTCAATGGATAGATCGGGGGGGGGGGGGGGGGTTGGTTACAATATGGAAGAAAGAGAATTTGGAGGTGTTGAGTAGTTTTAAAGGAGAAGGCTTTTTGGGGATTCATATTCGTTGGAAAAATAATTTGTACTATGTGGTGAACATATACTCTCCTTGTGATTTGAGTAGGAAAAAAATTTTGTGGAGCGACTTATTAGCTTTGAAGGAATCGTTTAAAGATGGCGAGTGGGTTATGGGAGGAGACTTTAATGCTACAAAAAATTGTAGGGAAAGAAAAGGAAGGGCGGTTGTAGTGAATAATAGAGAGTCGGATCTTTTTACGGAGTTTATCAACAAGAGTGAGTTGGTAGATATCCCTTGCAAAGTAAAAAAGTTTTCTTGGTTTAGCGGTGATGGTAAATCTATGAGTAGAATAAACTGTTTTCTTGTGTCGAGCAATGTGATTGATAGGTGGGAAATTATCGGTCAACTTATTGGAGATAGAGACATCTCGGATCATTGCCCAATTTGGTTAACGAAGGATGATTCTAATTGAGGTCCTAAACCTTTTAGGTTTAATAACGAATGGGTCTCTTTTGGCTCATTCGTTCCTTTTGTGGAGAAAGAATGGAAAAGCATGAAGGTGGAAGGGAGAGGGGATTTTGTATTAAAAGAGAAACTTAGGCTTCTAAAAGACAAAATTAGAAGATGGAATAAGGAAGTGTTTGGGAAGATTGATCTTGATATGGAAGAAGGTGTCCGCGATATGAACAAGGCCGGTGAGAGGTTAGTATCCGTTTCCAATTCTTCTTCTTTTGATGAAAATTTCGTTTTTAGAAAGGAAGCTTGTAGTAAATTTTGGAGGAATTTGAGGATTAAGGAGAATATGATTCTTCAAAAGTCTAGATGTTCTTGGCTTAAAGAGGGAGATGCGACTAGTGGTTTTTTTCACAAGGTAATGAAGCAAAGAAGAAGTCGTAATCATATTGGTCCAATATTTTCTTTAGGAGATATGGTAGAATCGGTGGAAGGAGTTAGAGAGGCGGTTTTTAATCACTTTGAGAAGAAATTTGTTGAAACGGAGGAGGTGAGACCTTTGTTTGAAGGTATCCCGTTTAAATGTATTAGTAAGGAGGAGGCGGATGGTCTTGAGACACCTTTTCTTGAAAGAGAAATTAAGGAGGCGGTTTGGGAGTGCGGTGGAAATAAAAGTCCGGGACCAGATGGTTATTCTTTTCTCTTTATTAATAAGTGTTGGCATTTTCTTAAAGATGATTTCGTTCGCTATTTCAATTACTTTTTTGTTGGAAGATCCATCTCTAAGGTCATTACTTCTTATTTTTTTACTTTAGTTCCGAAGTCCCCTAATCCTATTGGTTTGGATGATTATAGGCCTATTTGTTTGGTGGGTTGTATGTATAAGGTGGTGGCGAAGCTCTTGGCGGGGAGACTTAAAGTTGTCTTTATTTCTATTATTTCCTCTTGTCAAAGTGCCTTTGTCTCCGGTAGGCAATTGCTTGACGGAGTGTTAGTGGCTAACGAAGTGGTGGATTACGCTAGAAAAGAATAAAGTAAGTGTATTCTTTTTAAAATGGATTTTGAAAAGGCTTATGATAAGGTTAGTTGGAGGTTTTTGAGATATATGCTTAAAAGGATGGGATTTGGGGAAAAATGGATGAAGTAGATGGAGTCATTGGTGTTTACAAGTAATATGTCGGTGCTTGTAAATGGGAGTCCTACGAAGGAGTTTTGTGTTTCTAGAGGTTTGAGGCAAGGAGACCCTCTCTCTCCTTTCCTTTTTCTGATTTTAGCGGAAGGTATTTCGGGTCTAATTAGAAAATCTACCGAAGTGGGGGAATTCCAAAAATTTGCTATTAAGGGGCCGTGTAGTGTGGATGTTCTCCAATTCGCGGATGACACTTTAATAGTAGGAGATGGTAATTAGAAACATGTGTGGGCGATAAAAGCAATGCTTCGGGTTTTTTAAATAGTCTCCGGGCTTGGTATCAATTATCACACAAGCAAGTTGATTGGCATTAATACTAATAGTAGTTTTTTGGAGGCATCCTCCCTCTTACTTTCTTGTAAGGTGGAGGATTTTAACTTCTACTTTCTTGGTATTCCTATAGGTTTCAACTCAGGGAAGGAAGCCACATGGAATCCTCTTTTGTTAAAGATGAAGAATCAGTTGAAAGGATGGATGAGCCGCTTAGTTCCTTGACCATTTTCGCTTTGTCTTTTTATAGAATGCCTAAAAAAGTGGTGAAAAGGTTTAAAGCTTTGCAAAGTAAGTTTTTATGGGGGGTAGTGGAGGAAAAGAGGAGGATCCATTGGGTGAAGTGGGAGGATGTTACTTTACCTTTTGAAAAGAGGGGATTAGGAGTTAAAAATATTGAGTTGTTCAATTTGACTCTTCTAAACAAGTGGGGGTGGTGGATTCTTCAAGGGCATGATGCTTTATGGTTAGACGTGTTGAAAGCTCGGTATGGAGACATATCCTCAATTTTTTTTATGGTGGCAAGGAATTTAAAGTTCCTCCCTCTTGTTCATTTTGGTGTAAAGACATGATAAAGGTTAGTGTATCTTCTTCTTCGGATCCTATTGTAGAATGTAGTAGTTTTTCTATTCATAATGGCTTCATTACTTTGTTTTGGGAATCAAAATGGTTGGAAGGTACCCCTTTGAAAGAAGTTTTCCCGGTTTTGTATGAATTTTCTTGGTTGAAGAAAGTATCGGTAGCGGCTATGGGAGGTTGGTCGGAAGGTGTTTGGATTTGGGGTGACTTTGGGGTTCCCGAGTCTCTATTGGCAAATCCCGAAATTGAGGAAGAATTTGGCAATTTCAGGAGGAAGTTGGAGGAGTTTAGGGGGTGGAAAGATGACAAAGATAAGGTGGTTTGGTCCTGTAGCCCGGAATAGAATTTTTCGGTGGCTTCGTGTTATTCGTTTTATGATTCTCTTAGAACTCCTTATGGCCCCCCAAATATTCATGATGGATTTTTTGGTTTAATTTGGAAGATGGAGGTCCCTTTGAAGATAAAGGTTTTCGGTTGGAGATTATACCTTAATAGGCTACCAACAAAGGACCTCTTAGAGATTCAGGTATGCATCTCTGATCGCGACAAAATGGGTATGTCTATGATTATGACTGCAAGTGCACAGTCTATCGCGTAGCTTTAAAGATTATCGAACCCAAAGGACTAAGAATCGACCTACAGTATTTAATTGTTACTTCGTAAATCTAAGGCTAATATCTGATTGATTAGGATCAGACGGAAGAAATAGGGAAATAGAAATTGAATAAATTAATTGGGAATTACACCGGTATGTAATGGTCGTACATTGGGAATCTAGTTAACTATCAGCGCGATTCGTAATTTTAAATATCTTTCTGTAGAAATCAGTAGTTTAAAAACCTTCCTCTCACACTCTCATGTTTATTGATTTCGATCTTATTATTAAACTTAAGTGAGTGCTCTCGCTGTGTCAATTAAAGTTTAAAATAATTTTTGGAAGCAAATGAAAACTAATTAACCTTAAAGCCCTCTCGCTGTATTTAAGGTTAATGCCTAATTTCTACTGTCCAGTTAAAACCTCAAACTCTCGTTTATCTTAATTTTAATTTCAATTGTTTTTAACTCTCGTTACAAAACAGTTTAACTAAGTGCTAGAAATTATAACCAGGTAAATTATTTTTCAACGACGAATCGTGTTGACGGTATTTCTAGACTCCCTCAGTTTTGTGACCTTACATACCGGTGATATAAATCTAGCCGGACATAATTTTAATTGACAGGGAAGAACAAATAAAACAGATAAACAACATTCCAGACATCAATTTATGGTTCAGCATAGACAATAAATAATAATGAATACAAATAAAAATAATAAATACTAAAAATTGAAACCTGAATTAAAATTGCAGAACTGAAATTGCTAAACTTTTAGTACCAAGTTTTAATCCGGAAATGGAAATAATTTGCAGAAACAAAACTACTCCTAAAACTAAAACTAAGTTCTGAAGCTGAAAAAGGAAATTGAAATGCAATAGTATTTCCGGTGTGGAAATCTATTGCTGAGACTGGTTGGGAAAAAGACTTGAAACTGGATGCAGAAAAAAATGGACGGCAGTGGAGAAAAATCTTCGTCCCTTAATTAAAATCTTTTCTGAGTATTTATATCAAAGCTTTATGTTTAGGTTGAATCTTGAATTTGTTTCAGAGCTGACTTTTCGGAGGAGAAAAAGGAGGAGAAAGTATAGGGGTTGACGACGAAGCTCCTCTTCTGAGTGTGAGTGTGTGACTCACGTGACACACTAATTAAAGGAGTGTGTCGTTCAACAGGGGGGAGGGGTGCCGTTCATCAGGGCCTCCTGATAGACGTGCAACCTCATATCAAACTCCCCTACACTTGAACTTTGCTTTCCTTCAAGCAAACAATCAGAAAAAAATTTAATTATGGGCCAAATACATATGCATGACAGTCCTCTCCAGTCGTACGTGGTAATAGTGAAACTCCGCTAGAGATACAGAAGCTTAACAGGAACACCAAAGATACAGTGGTGACACTAGACAACTCCAACTTATGCAAACCAATTCGAATCATGCTATTATAGCTCATCTAGTTATTTTCGCTAAATTTTACCTGTTTTCATTCGAGCGCAATGTTGAATGCAGTATAGGGCAAGCAACAAAAAAAAGATTTGGAAATATTGATCCGGGAATTATCGTCCTCAGAGATGGAGAGATGCCATTCAACAGTTTCTATGGTTTCGAGCTTGGGTTTGAATGAGCAAAAAGTGAACAAAGATATAGACAGGAAAAGAATAAACACATTCTTAGAAGAGAAATAACTTATCAGGAATGTAAATATATTCACTCTTCACAAACATACACTTACCAACCCGTTATACTCAACCTACAATACTCATCTATGTCATCACGCATCTCTCACATAAGCGTCCATCTCTGGACCACAAACGAGATCATCTCACAACTAAGATTATCTCTAACGCGAAGTCGTGAGAACATCCGTATTCTCGCGTCGGCGATCTCTCGCGCGCCGCTCAAACACGAAAGCATTAAGTACATATACAAACGGTGAATGCTAGCTCTATATCTATCTCTAGAGTTCAGAACCAACAGATTATCATCCTAGATAAGGATTCAAGAAGTTTATCTCTAAAGCACCCCAAATCCCCATCATAGAGCAAAAATTCAGGATAACATCAACACAGATTTGTAAAGCAAGTTAAACATAACATTATAATCGGTAAATATACATAAGATTCGAGTAAATATACAAACAAAACCCAACACAAAAGAAATACACAAAGAAGAGAAGAGATAAACTAAAAGTCTTGCGAGTTGTCAGCTCCAGTTGATGAGAAATCCACCTCCGGTCTTCCAAGTGCATGACCTGGTGTTATTTTCTAAGCCAATCCTACTCTAAGAATGAAAATGATGGAGTTGGGACTAAAACTTTCCCAAAACCATAACCCTAAAATGTCTCAAATGAAGAAATATAAAGAAAATTCTACACAGGTCCGCTCAGCGGACCCAAAATTGCATCCAGCCTCTGCCTTGCTCCGTGTCGCTACCGCGAAAATTAACAGAGTCGCCACTAACATATTTATCCTGAAAAGGAAGGGAACGCCAGCAAACCACAAAACAAAACAACGGTCTCACGACCAGAGAAAAAGGGTAAGGGAGTCGGTTATGCGAGGGGAAGGTGTTAGCATCCCACGCGCCCATCGTACTCGATGGTATCCACGCTTGTGTCTAAAACTATGGGTGTGTAACAAATCTACGCTAATCTGGACTAAAATGAATGCAGAATGTAGGGAAAAGAAAGTGTTATGCTCGCACGGGCCCTACCCCGCTGCCTACGTATCCGTTTTGCGGAATCAGAGGTACCGTAGCTCGGCTAACTAATTTCTGTTTGTTTTGTGTTTTTTAGGTGAACGAGTTACATTCACACTCCGCTGCTCGACCTTTGGAGACTTAGGCTTGGGAATGGAGCGGAAATAACAAGCTCTTGAGAAAAGAAAATCAAAGAGTGTGGTTTGTGTTTTAAAGAATGCATGAGGAAAACCAAACTTAAGGGGGAAAGCTTTCTACCTAATACTATCATACAAAGGGTACAAGTCTAAGCTAAGCTATCAACCTACGAGAAGAAAGGGGAATCAAACAAGAATATCACACAAACGAGCATCCGCTCGTAAAGCAAACAAACCAACGGTACTGACCGAGTGGTAGAAAAGCGGTCCCGCCATAGCCAAGGGGAGCAGCTCAACCCAAGTCAACCAAGCATTAGACCTCGGGAAAATGATCGGGCCATAGACAAGAGGGCGGACCCCTCTCAGCAACCAAGCCGTCACGGATCATAAAGGAAAACGGTGCGTGCGTACACCGAGAATCAACGTCGAGCGACGCGAGCTATAGGAAAAGCGGGGGTCCGGCTACATGAACCCATTTCCTGACATACTCGATAACAAGATCTTGTGCAGGTTCAGAAGCGACCAACGCGTAGCGTGCGCTTACTGAACAGACTCGATGAGACTAGGCGGGGGTTGATTGCTAAGCCTTTCCGCGTACCTTCCAAGAGGACTTAACGGAGTGCCATATAGGACTTATTACACCGTGACTCCCTGCCGCAAAGCACAAATATAAACACACCAACAAAAACAGAGCCTCTTTCGAGGGCTTGGCCAGATGCATGTCTAGGTCCTACTTCTCATGTTAAAAGATGATGCGAGAAAGCGGTAAAAGGGACAAGGAGACAATACTGAACGGATAGCAAATCCGCAATGAGCTAGCAAGTGCAAGCAGAGAAGTCCGGAATACTTCGCGTATACCATCATCAAGCAAAGCGAGTCAGAAAGCGTCGTCGTGAAAATAAATCACGGGCGACATGTGGTACGCGTCGAGCATAACCATGCAAGGAACCTGCAAGAGAAACACAAGCCAGACAATACCGGAATATACATCTCAATGAATGAGAGACCAGATGAATCGATCGGAAATATGTTCGTGTCCCACAAATAAAGTGGAACACGATGCAAATCAAGTCGCATCGAAAGCGAAATCGTGTCCCACAAATAAAGTGGAACACGAAGCAATCAAATCCCAATCGAACCCTCTCAAAGTACCTCGCACATCTCAACAAACAAATCAGTAATAACAAGGAGACACGCACCCGTCATAGAAAATAATAGAAGTTAAATTCTAAGTAAATTCTAAAATAAAATCTAATAAGATTGAATTGTTTTTTATGACATTTCTATCAAAAAGTAATAGAACAAAACTATGTACAAAACAATTAAATTCTAACAAGCAAGAGATATTACATATTTTTGTATTGCATTTTCATATGGAAATAATAGAACAACTATGTAACAAAACAATTGAAGTCTAACAAGCAAAAGATTACATGTTTTTTGTTATTTCTTTTTATCAATGCGAGAAATCTAATCAAACATAATATCTTCATGGTATTTTATCAAAGAATTAAAACTAAACAATAAATTCTAACAAGCAAAATATTACATGTTTTTATATTCTTTTATCATGCAAAAGTTTAACAAAACAATTGTTTTTATGGCATTTTTATTACTACAAAAGAAATGAAAAAAAACTAGTTCTAAAGCATGAATTAAAATGGGGTCAGAAGGTTTAATGTTGAAAATAGTGGTGGCAGAAGCAAGGCGCAGGGGCCCAAACAAAACTTGGCCCAGAGTTGTTTTTATTAGTTTTTTAGCAATCTTTATGTCAAAAATGAATGTGATTGGACTCATGGGGGGTGCATGAACAGCCATTTCGTCTTGGGCCAAGGCTTTGATTCAATTTTTGTTTATCCAGATTTTCTTTTAATTGACATCAGATTTTATTAATTCACACTTGATACACACTAATCATGGCATTATTTCAATTAATTACAATTAACACAGAAAAATTAAAAAGGGAAGAGGATTAGGGTTTACGTTTTGTGACTATCAGACTCTCTTCGCTTCTTCACGTGCGACGGCCGGAACTCCCTCATCTCCGTTCAAACTCACGGCGCCGACCGGCCGCTCTCCTCCTCTCTCGCTCTGGTCAGATATCAATATCTCTCCTCATGTGAGCGACGGCGGCGGAGACTTCATTTCTCCGACGAAAACACGGTGGTAGCAACATCAAATGGCCGTGCGATAAATAGAGGTCGCTTCTCTCATCTCTCATCTCTCTCGATCTTAATCTCTCGTTCGAACTCTCATCCCTCTCGATTCACAACCTTTTCTTCTTCTTCTTCTTATTGATTTCTGTTGGTGATAACTTTGCCACGAAGACGATGAAGCAATGATGATTTTCGTCTTTCTTGCAGATTTAGGTGAAGGTGATTCTCTCAGATTATGAAGAGAAGATCGAATTGATGATAAACGTTGAAATTGTTTCAATTGTGTAAATGCAGGTTGAAGATTGTTTGGTGATTAGCGATGATGCCGAGTGAAGATTCTGGAAAATTGCTGCGTGAATGAAGGTTTTGTCGGTGATGATTTTTCTGTGTTATTTTCTGGAGTGAGGTTGTTACGATGGAAAACGAAGAGAAATTGAAGAGGTGTTGTTGCGATGTTGATGAGGTGATGGATATGATGATGAACGCGTTGAAGGTTGGTGAATCCAGGTTCTGAGATGATGAAGATTGATTGATGATGAAGAACGGTTCAGAGAAAGATCATTGGTGGTGAAGATGAAGGTTCAAGGGATGATTGAAAGAGAGGTTGAAGAAGTTTGTTGAAGTCGTAAATTGAGAAAGAAGATTGAGAGAGGTTCGATGATGAAGAACGATGATGGAGAAAATTTGTTACCTTTTTTTTCTTATGAGGTGAGTTTTTGATACCGGTTTTCTCCTCTCCCAATTTTCTGTTACTGAACTTTTTTTTGTCAGAGATTATGTGTATTTTTTCTTATCTCTGAATCCCCTCGTCTCGCTAGTCTGTCAATCCGTTTTTTGGTTATGCCCTTAGCTTATCTTGTGAACCGGTTTCATCTTGCTGCAGGTTCGGTTTTCCTTGGTTTTAATTATGCAGGTTTTCACATGATGGAAGTATAAGAGATGTGGCTCCTGGAACTGTAATGAAACGATTTTTCTTTTGATGTAATATGGATATTGGATGATGTAATAGTAATGGAATCTGTAATGTATTTGGGCCTTGAATGGACTTTGTATGGATATGATATGGATTTATTTCATAATGTATGGACTTGAACATGTAGAAATTATATTTTTGTATCTTGTAATGGACATGTTTTTGAAACTTGAATCTTGAAACTTGTGTATTGAAAAACATATGAATAAATCTTCCACTTTAGCAAGCTCAAATTAATTCTTGGTAAATCACATGCTTGAAAATTAAGATCTAATCAATTAATCTCGAACACAATATGAATTTATGGGATCACTTGACTCATCTTCAAATCCGAATTAATTTGCATTCTTAATGAACCTTTAAATTCAATCAATAGTCCAAGTCAACTCGAATTATAAGCCACATGCAATTGAGAGAATAAACATGCTTTGAACAAAATGAGCCCACAAGCTCATCACTCACACCATGACACGCACTGTACCTCAAACTGCCATAACAATAATGCCTTGAGGAATTCTTGAGGAAGATAAGCATTGAAGCACATAAGAACACCTTGACATGAAATTCCATGATTCTCAGTTGAATTAACGATTGCAAACACCATGTAGAAGAAACTCTTTATTATTTTTCTTTTGATTTTCGAACGACGAAATAAACGCCATTCATAACTTATGGCACAAAGAAAGAGGGCAAATTTTGGGGTGCAACAGCTGCCCCTATTCAAACTTCTTGAACCTGACGAGTGAGAAACGAAAGTTTCGAACCGTTGAGGTGGAAGGAGATTGAATACCAGAATGAACTCGAAAATTTGCACTCTTAATCAATAGAAGATTCCACCTTGCAATAAGAAGGAATGTACCACCCCGCAAGCAGGGAGAAAAAACTTCAATCGATCTAGATAATAAATATGTTCCAACTTGTGATAAGAGGGAACGGGCACCCACAGGCAGGGGAAAAACACTTCCAATGATCTGGGCATCAAGAGAAGGAACATCTCGACTGATCTAAATATCAGACGTAGCAGATGTCTCCGAACATGCATCGGGATAGATGTCTTAGGTCGATCTGGGAATCGAAGGAAATACATCGGTTGATCTGAACATCAACGGGTAATAAGTATCTCTGATCTGGGAATCATGATCTGGGAATCTGGGCAGACATCTCTTCTGATGCAATTAAATCATCAGGTAGATATTCCTACTAATCTGGGAATTAGCGGCTAGCTCCATCGTAAGACCACGGGGATCCGGAGGCGGTTCCTTCAACCGAACTGGAAATCAGGATAGGAACAATATCTCTTCCGAACTGTGTACGCTGGGGAAAGAATGCCTTTAAACTGATCTGGACATGATGCCAGAAAATAAGTAGGACAATCTTCATCTGAAAGACAAAGTCGATCAGGCAAACATCTCCATCTGATCTGATGATATCAGTGGCTTGCTCCTTCGTAAGACCACGGGGATCCGGAGGCGGTTCCTTCAACTAATCTGAATCTGAATATTAGGATAGGAACAGATGTTTCTTCCGAACTATGTACGCCGGGTAAAGAAAGCGTCTTCAACTGATGGTTAGGCATCAGGACTGGGCAAACGAATTTCTTCTTCTGAACGAACTAAATTGTCAGGGAGTTGATATTTCCGACTGATCTGATGTATCAGAGGGCTTGCTCCTTCGGAAGATCTATAGAGATCCGGAGGCGGTTCCTTCAACTAATCTGGATATCAGGATAGGAACAAATATCTTCCACCGATCTGGGGGCATCGGGAATAGGAATGTCTTTGAACTGATCTGAGCTACGCCAGAAAATAAGTAGAACAATCCTCTTCTGATTCAAAACATCAGGATAAGCGCCTGTAATGACTAGGCGAATATTGTTCTCTAGGGAGCAATTGAATCTGGATAACTTTCCTGCAGAAAGAGACAGATATGATATGATTTATGCATGATGCATGTATGAATGTTGTTTTATGGAGTAGTATCCTGATAATGGAAATACTACACGCTTATCGAATGTAATGTGAATGATGCATGATTCGGACGCTGCTTGGGGAAACAACGGAGGAGCACGAAATTGCTGAAGAAGTCCTGAAGAGATTATGGAACTCTGCGGGGAGAACAAAATGAGTGACCAAAAGTCACAACTGCGATCTGGCAAAGATGGATCAGAAATATGCTGGAGACGATCAAATCTAGATGCAAGCTCTAGCTTGGGAATAAATCCTGTTTAGGGATAAGAAAATCCCGACTGACTGCTTGGGGAATACCCTGGCAACTTCACAGGAGAAGCAAATTCTCGACACACTGGGGATGAGGAGATAAGAGCAAGTCATGGAGACAACTCTGGTGGAGAGTGACCAACTTGCTTGTGTAGAACGCATTCCGCTGGGGAAGTTCTAAACGAGAACAGATTCTGCCGAGGATGCATGTGAATCTCTGCTGAGGAAAGAAACTCAGTGGGGAAGATGAATACTTCTGCATAACGATCCGCTGAGGAGATACGAGATCTGCTGGGGATAAGGAACTTAGCATAAGAACCTTTGTTAAGACCACTCCATTGGGGAATAAGATGACTCTCTTGGGGAAACATATCAATATGTTGGAGAGAGCAACGCTCTACTGGGGAAAATGAGGTATTTGGGCAAGGAACCTTATTCATAGCTTGTTGGGGAATCAGATACCATTCAATCATCATCCAACTGGGGAGAAGACATTCCACTGGGGAATAAGGCTTCTGAAGCACGGAGAATGCATCGAGATGTGCTTTGCTGAGGATATGAGAATCTTGGAATAAAGAAAGTCTCATATGAATGTACTCAGCTGGGGAATGAGAATTTCTCATTAGGAAGCACTCGGCTGGGGAGTGAGAATCTCTCATTGCTAGGTCCGTCAATATGCTGATGCGAAGCGCTTGCAAGGACGTACCTGCGAGACAAACAGATGAAAATTCCCCAGGATATAGCATGACGTCTTCGAGGTTTCCTCACATGGAAGAGGATAGTGATGCTCACTCACAATGGGCAAATGCAAGAGCTAACAGATTGTCAGACATCTTGGCTTTGAAACTTTCCATAAAGGCAATGGATTCAATGAGTTGATAGGCAAGTAGTGATTAGAATACCAAACGAGCATTGACCGGAGTATCAAACATGCATTGATTTTCTGAGAGAGTGCCACCAGGAAGTGGGCTTAAGAGGTCAAACAAGTGTTGACTTCAAATGGACCAAACAAGCATTGACTTTCATAGTGTTCTGAATATTCTCCTTGATTGTAAGGATGCCAACAAGTATTGGACTTTCAGCTTCTAACTGTCGAGGATGACGACCCTGACGGTTCTCAAGTTAACAAGTTAATTAGCTCACACCTGAACTTAAACTGAACACCTCCTGATGAGGAAAGAATGCCACTGCATATTGCTTTGCCCCAGCCTGTAAGGACTTTGCAGAATTCATCTCGTAAGCTACCATAGGTGATTTGCCCCAGTATCATGAACTTTATGACCACTCCCCTGATTGACCAGTGTTGGAAGTATCTTCAAATGCACTTGGGTGAATGCCCCTGATTGCTTAACACTTTGAGAGATTCTTCGAATCTTGACCTGATTGTCTCAGATTGATTGAAAACTTACTCGACAGAGTATTCAAATGCTTATGTGCCCCTGAAGGTGATCAGACTTTGAGATATTTGTGCTTCAACTCAACGGAGTTCTGAAGACAACTTGTCCTTCGGGAGGATAAAACTTTTCATCTGAAGTTCATGATGGAAACTTTCTTGACGTCAAGCACTCGTTCATATGCAAAGAATGTTTATTATGAGAAATATAATTCTAATGCAAAGGGTATGTTCGTCTTGAAGTTTAAAGAAACTTTATGAAAGGATGTCGTAACATCGAGTTTTTATGAAAGAAAGAAAAGATGGTGTGATACCAACTCAACAGCTATAGCAAATCTCCTAGGAGTCAGCTTACCGTATTCTCGTGTATAGTTTGCTTTCGAATTAACCCTGCTTCAATTAGGACTTTTCAGGGTTGTAACGTGGCCAGGTTCACGGGTTTTTTAGAAAAAAAAGATTTTTAGGCTCAAATTATTTAGTGCCCACCCCCTTCGTGATGTTCTCCAGTCCTAAATTCAGTTAACTTGACATGAGCATTCATCTTTCAAGAGGAGTTGGAAATGATTGAGGAGTCAATGAAGTCTTCTGGACACGACAATCACTTCACCTTTCTTGATCCCCTGATTTAACATCACACGACTTTGTCCTTAATTAACAATTTCATTATCATTTCCTCTTTTTTCCTTTTTTTTTTCTTTCTCTTTTTTTTCCTTTTTTTCTTCTTTTTTTTCTTCTTTTTTTCTTTCTTTTTTTTTTTTGACAAGTCGTGTGATCCCGCACTACCTTTGCTTTATTGGAAGTGATCGTGACTGCCTGACTCTATAGTTGATGAGGAATTACCATTGTGGTATTATCATTCTTTGACCTCCTGATGTGAGGGATAAACCACCACGGTTTTGATGTCGGTCTCGACCTCTGAATGCGAGGGATAAATTTGATGTCTCGACCTCCTGAGGTGAGGGATAATCGTTGTGGATTTGACTTTCCTCAATCTTTTGAAGGATAGCCATTGTTGTATCCTTAGCTGCACACTCCTGGTGAATTCCGAATGCTTGATCAGGTTAACTGAATACTACCCTGCCCCAGGGTTAAAATAAGGGTTTTTTTCTGCAAAGAAAAGAAACTCCTACTTCGAAGGCTCAGAGGGGTTATCGAGGGTCTATCTCCCTTATATCTCCAGTGTTTGGGAATTTGAAACAATGCCTGTACATCATCAACAGGGTTCTACTCAAAAGCATACCATTTGAGGTTACAGGTATTATGTTCATCATTCTCCCTTTGGAGTTGTCATGCTTTGTTAACAAGAGTTAAGTATCACAAAAACCATAGAAAAACATATAAGAGCAAAAGCGAATGGATTTTTTCAAGACAAACATATCCAATGCATTATGATTATAGTTCAAAAACAAACAAGTTTTACATACAAACAGTATTGAACCAAACAAGAAAGCTTAAACATGAACATGCGTTATGATTTAAGAAATTGCCAATGTTGAGGAGATCCTCTCCGTATGGACTTATTGCTTCAGAATATCCGCTGAGTCGGAGGACTTCAATTCTGGCCTTCGGGTGCGAATGTGATAGCCTTTGAGTCAATCAGGTCTTGTACCTTGTCCCTGAATGACTTACAATCTCCAATCAGATAACCAAATGCCCCCAGAGTGGAAAGCACACCAAGCATTACGTCAAAACACTTTAGATCACTTCTTGGAAGAAGATTTCGGCGAGGCCATACAATAGTTGTAATTGTCCAGCTGTCATACCTCAAAATTTGCCCATACTATTTCTCCTACTCAAAATCAAAGTCAAGGCACCTCACATGGCTTATGATACTTTAGACTATCTCCATGACGAAGTTCAGGCTCAAATCAAAAGATTTCCGTCTCAAGCATGTTCATAACCCATTGTAAGACCCATGAGGCCACTCTTTTATTTTTTATCATTATTATTTTATTTGGAATTTATTTATTTAAATTCTTAAATAAAGTAAACGAATAATGAAAAACATAGAAGATACAATATTGGTTTATTTTGTGATCAAATCTCGAGTAAATACCCGAGTTTACTATAGGGAAATTCGCGAGGAATGGTTGACACAAGTTAGGCTCTCTGAAAAAAATTTGTATGGAGCAATATTGAATAAACGGGCCTAATTGATGGGGTGTAAACATGAATAGCAAAAGATCTCCAAGCCCATTTGTGCATCATCTTGATTTTGGATTTATTTATTTTTGATTTTATCTAATTTAAATCAAAAAATAAAATAAATTAAAGAAGGCAATTGTGATGTACGAAATCTTTTTCTTCTTCTAATCAGTAATGAATCAAAATCGAATTAAAGTTGGATTGAGTTCAAAACAGCAACTTTCAAATCTCTTCCCAAATCAAATCTCTGAGTGATTTCAATCACAAGGATTCAAAAAGATTTGTTTCACCTTTAGTAACCTAAATCCACCTATATATATACTTAATCCTAATCAGAAGAGGAGGAGAAATTCGGCCACAAAAAAGCTCTGTTCAAACTGAAAAAACCGTTCATAAGAGGGAGACGGAGATTGAAGTTCGAGGTCGATTCAAGCCAAACCAATAATCTCATTCAATTCCCCAACACTTTCTAGGCGTGATACGATCCCTCTCATCGACTGAAGCAAGCCAATTTGCGTGTATTACCACTACGGTTTGCCAAGACTTTTTCTATTTCAATCACCATGATTCATGCATCATACACATGTTTTAAAGCTATATTATTGTTCGTATGAATTTGTAGATTGTTTCTGTGCTATTTTTGTTGAGGTTTGATGCAGGGACCGCGAAACACCATGGTTAGGGTTTCGAATGCTCCAAAAAGGGATTTTTATTAGAATCAATTTCAGGTCGAATGGATGAATCCAATGGATTCGCAAGGCTCCCTATAGTCGATCCGCAATATTTTTATGCATTTATTGATGTTGATTTATGGGTTGGGACGATGCGAGTCTATGGCCACTCTAAAAAAAAAAGCGTTGCCGAAAGTTGCAGAATTCCATGAAGAAGACGATACACTTCTGGGCGCGCAAATGTTTTTTTATTTTTCAAATGTTACTTGTTTGTGGATATGTTGTTTGTGTGTTGCAGGAATACCAACAAACGTAAAGTGGCTCAGTGGAAATTGTGAGAGCGCATGGTTTGAGTCACCAGGGGTGTGTTCGATCCCTACTCCTGTCACTTTTTTTATTTTGATTTTCCTGCTTGCAGATATAATATACACAACATGTGAGTCCCTACCACGCACCCTCATATGTCAGCCATTAGTTCATGTCCACAATAAATCCAACGCTCATCGACTGCAAGTCTACCATGGACTTCTCCAGCGCATCACACAGAATCAATCCCGCTAAGTTTTTGTTTTCTTGTTTATTTAATTCAGTTTTACTATTTAATTATTTATTTTTTTTACTATTTTTATTTATTTTTGTATCCAAATTCTTTTTTTTCTCTAACAACAAATTTTTTTCTCTTATTTAATTAAAATCAAGTTCTTATTTTCATTAGATAATTAAATTGAATTAGAATAATTAAGTAGTTAATTTAATTTAATTATTAATAAAAATGTTTAATTATTTAATTAGGTTAATATTTTCATTAATTGATTAAATTGATTATTAGGTTAGATAATTTAATTGAAAACCTTTTGGCGCCGATTTAATTAATTAGGTTGAAAATCAATAATTAATTAATTTAGGTTTTATTTATTCTATTAATCATGGTTAGCTTGTGCCCTAATCAGGGTTTACGAAGATCATGCCCTACACTGAATTTTTTTCTGTGCCTTTCAGGATTGTCTTTCTAGGCACCTCCCGACGATGCGCCCGATCAAGATTCAAAGCTAAGTATTCGACGCTAAAAATTGAAAATCTATTTTATTTCCTGTTTTTAGGGTTTGTCTTCTTACATGAACATTGCCTACATTCAATTTTTCTGCCTTTGCCTTTTTCAGGGTTACCCCGAGGCTTTCCGCCAACCATATCAGATCAAATTCGAAGCTAAGTGTCTTTTGTTATTATTTTATTTAGTAATTTCATTATTTTTATTTTTACGGTTAATAAAGTTCACCTTCGAACCGATGATGCACTCACTCTCTGTTTTCTGTCTCTTCTTTTTTCCTTTTCAGGGTTTGTCAAATGCCAAAGCTACGAGTTTGGTAACCCTAAAACCTAACTTCAATATTTTATGCTTTAATTATTATTACTTATGTCAAACCCTATTAAGGGATCCGCTGGTTACAATTTCCCTCCCCCATATCTGTTTTGATTATATGCGTGGTTAGTAATCCTAGGGAGTGCAACCTTTGAATTGAACATAGAATCACTAAATTTACAAGATAATATATTTAAATATAATCACATGATTGGTGCACACACGCACGCTTTTGGGTAACCTCTCTGTTGCCTTGTTGCCTTGTTGCCTGTTGCCTTGTTGCCTGTTGCCTTTGTGTTTTTGCAGAATAAGCCATGTCCCTCGAATTTGAAGATACCTCAGTCGTGCTGCCTCGAATATTAAAGGTCATATGACCCTAAATGATGCTGCCTTCGATACACAAATATGACCTCGACCCTCGGAAGTTGCCTACGGAAAAAGGCTGAGGTATCTTCTGGCTGCCTACGAATAAGGCTTATTCTGATCCTTGCCTTAGACTACCTGCCCTCCTATGGCAAGGGACAGTCTTATGGCAAAGGATATTTCAATGACCCTTCTACCTCCAAACGAAAGGCTTCCTGCCCTCTTATGGCAAGGATTGACCCTTTCATTCTGAAAGGCTAAAAAGAGACCTATCATCTGAGTTTAAGGTAATTGCCCCTAATTGCCTTGCAATGCTCAATTTTCATATTCTTTCTCACAATTCTTCAAAAACTGGCTACGCTCATTTACGAGCTAAAGTCCACTTTTTTCTTTCATCTACTTTTTCTAAAGACAAACGAGCAAGCAAAGCAATTAAGAGCCCATGGAAAACCATGGATGCAAAGGGTGCCTTACACCTTCCCTTTGCATAAATTACCCCCCGAACTTAGATTTCTTTAAAAAGGTTTTTTTTCTGTTTCTTTTTGCCTTTCCGAATTTGTTTGGATAAAATAAAAGTCGGTGGCGACTCTTGCTTACCGCGACATTTCGATTGATAAAAAGTCAGTTCACCGTATTACACCAGCTTTTAGGGATTTGAGTCATGCAAGTGGTGCACAAACTCAAGAAACAAGGCGTCTTGCTTATCCCTCGGTCGGGAGCCCTAAACATAGTGACTGGAGTTTGTGAATGCTTTAGGGATTTGAGCTGCCAATGATGCAAACTCAAGAACACGGAGTCTTGCTTATCCCTCGGTCGGGAGCCCTAAATATAGCTGCTGAAACAGAAAACACCATCATGAATGGAGGAAACTTGTACTACTATCGGCGAGCAACAATAACCTCTGACACTTGGATATCAAAGTCATTACTTGGAACACACAAGAGTTGTTGGGAAGGAAGCCTCTGGCAGTACAAGTTGCAAGTGATTCACATGAGCTACTTCCTCGAGGAAGAACAAACATTCTACTTACAACAGATGAAATGGGATTGACCAGTAGGAACCATTATGAATAAACTTGAACATCACTGCATCGAATAGGTCTTGGACTCTCTGTACCTCAACACCTTGTAAGGCTTGACATTATGATCAGGTGCCCCGGAATGGAAAGCACTGAGTATAGTCATCGAAATCAGGAGAGCTATCTGTGGTGAGAAACACCCAAAGCATGAATCTTAACCAACTGAAATTTCAATAAGAATGAAAGCAACTGAACACTAGGCATGGGGATTATATCAACTTGCTTCTTACTTTCTTTATGTCTCTGTTGACAAGCAAAGACTACTGAATAGGAAACTCCAGGAAGAAGTGACTCGGGATATGAAACAGAACCTTGAGAATGAGAGGCGTCTCTGTAGAACACTTTTGATTACTGTCTGGCAGAAGATTCTGGCGAAGTCACACAGAATTTGTAAGTGCTTTAGGGATTCGAGCAATGCAAATGATGTAATGCTCAAGATAGACAATGTCTTGCTTATCCCTCGTGCGGGAGCCCCAAGCAATTTCAAAGACTTGTAGATACTAACATCACGACCAGGTGCCCCAGAATAGAACTCACACCTAGTGTCATTGTCATCAAACAGAGAATCTGTAGACATCCATACAGTGCGGAGCTTAACCAGTTGCAAATAAAGCAAGCATGGAAGCAAATGAGCATAAGAAAAGTCTTCAAAAAGAACCCCAAACTGAGCTTTCCTCTCGGTAAAATCCCAACAAAGTTGTTCCATGACTAATCTCTGAACACACAGTAAGAACAAGTCGAGTCTTTGAGTCTGGTGAAAGTACCAAGTCTGAATAAAAGATCCTCGATCCTGAACACCTGTTATGCATGGAATGTATGAGATGCATGATATGAATGCAATGCCATGTTCATTCGATTTCCAAGGAATCCTCGTACTTTTGATTTTTGGCAAGCAAGAGATGGAAAAGCTCGGCACGAGGCTTAAAGATAAGATTCCTTGGAAATGGAAGGAATATGTATGCTATTTATTTTTTGTACATCATTTTTTGGAAAGTAAATATGCAATGATGCAAAGTGGTAGGACTTTTGATGTCTCCCACCGGACAAGTCTGGATTTCCTCAAAGTAGCACGATCTAGGTTCAAAAGTTCGGCACAAATTCGGAACACCCCGTAGATCACGGGCCATAATCAATAGAAACAGAACCACAATCACCATCATGGAAATGGAACCGCTCGAACAAGAACCAAAGTAACCCTCGAACAAGAACCACGGTAACCCTCGAACAAGAACAGCGGTAACCCTCGAACAAGAACAGCGGTTACCCACGAACGGGAACCAAAGTCACCATCAATGTACCTGTTAAGCAATGATTGATTCCCGCCCCACTCACGGGTAAATCTAGGCCAAGGTAGGTCAAAAAGCCAACAGAGGATGGAATGTAGGCGTTATCATACGATGTTGCCTCATTCCACCAAGCTCTGCCCGTGGATACGTGATCAGATCAATCAGGAATACGCCTTCTGTCCGTCACGGCCACTCTAGTCCTAGTTCCTATGGTATCACTCATGACCTGTGTATTGGGTCTTTTACCTCTTGAAACACCCACCCACAGATAGAAATCCAGACAGTCCAGAATATGATGCAGAAAAGTAAAAGCGCACATAGAATGCAATGCAAACAGGTAAATATGCAAAGCAGTAAAACACCCAAAGATAAACACACAAGCGCTAGGATCGACTCGCTAAGTCCAGACCCGCAATAGGTCGAGACGTCCCCAGCAGAGTCGCCAGCTGTCGCTACCGCGAAAATTAACAAAGTCGCCACTAACATATTTATCCTGAAAAGGAAGGGAACGCTAGCAAACCACAAAACAAAACAACGGTCTCACGACCAGAGAAAAAGGGTAAGGGAGTCGGTTACGCGAGGGGAAGGTGTTAGTGAAGGATAGAAAAACACTTAGAAAGGGGGGGGATTGAATAAGTGTGACTTTAAATCTTGAACGATAAAAATAAATTGCACAGTTATTTTTATCCTGGTTCGCTGTTAACGAAGCTACTCCAGTCCACCCCCGCAGAGATGATTTACCTCAACTGAGGATTTAATCCACTAATCGCACGGATTACAATGGTTTTCCACTTAGTCCACGACTAAGTCTTCCAGAGTCTTCTGATCACAACTTGATCACTCCATGAACAACTGCTTAGTTCACTCCTAAGACTTTTCTAGAGTCTACTGATCAACACGATCACTCTAGGCTTAGTTCACTCCTAAGACTTCCCTAGAGTATTCTGATCAACACGATCACTCTAGTTACAAACTGCTCAGCCAACTGCCAAGACTTCCTAGAGTATACTGATCAACCGATCACTCTAGTTCTTACAACTTAATGTAATTGTGAAGAGTATTACAAATGCTTCTTACAAGCGATAATCACAACTGTGATATTTCTCTTAACGTTTAAGCTTAATCTCACTAAGATATTACAAAAGCAATGTAGTGAGTTGATGAAGATTCTGAGCTTTGATTGAATAGCGTTTCAGCAAGTTTATTTTCGTTCAGAGTTGTTGAGAATTGGTAACCTTGCTTCTCATCAGAACTTCATATTTATAGGCGTTGAGAAGATGACCGTTGAGTGCATTTAATGCTTTGCGTGTTCCGTACAGCATAGCATTTAATGTTATACGCTTTTGTCAACTACCTCGAGCCTTGTTCACGCTGTGTCTACTGACGTTGCCTTTAGTAGCTTTAACGTTCCTTTTGTCAGTCAGCGTAGTCTGCCACGTGTACTTCCTTCTGATCTGATGTTTGTGAATACGACGTTTGAATATCATCAGAGTCAAAACAGCTTGGTGCATAGCATCTTCTGATCTTCTGATCTTGAAGTGCTTCTGAGCGTGATACCATCTTCTGATCTTCAGTGCTTCTGATCTCATGTTCTTCTGATGCTTCCATAGACCCATGTTCTGATTCTGCTTCGACCATCTTCTGATGTCTTGCCAGACCATGTTCTGATGTTGCATGCTGAACCATTTGAGACACATCTTCTGAGCGCTGAATTATGCGTACTCTTTATATATTTCCTGAAAGGGAAATTGCATTGGATTAGAGTACCATATTATCTTAAGCAAAATTCATATTATTGTTATCATCAAAACTAAGATAATTGATAAGAACAAATCTTGTTCTAACAATCTCCCCCTTTTTGATGATGACAAAAACATATATAAATGATATGAATTTGCGATCAGAAAGAGTAGACGGCAAAAGACAAATTTCACAGCTATAGCATAAGCATATGAATATGTCTCCCCCTGAGATTAACAATCTCCCCCTGAGATAAATAATCTCCCCCTGAAATAAATACTCGAAGAACTTTGATAAAAGACTTCCCTGATTATTTCGGTAGAGACGATCATATAAGCTTCTGCCTTTAGAGAATTCATAGCTTCTGACTTCTGCTTCCATTGGACAGCTTCAGAACTTGAATTTCTTTAGATCCTTAGAACACTCACAGCTTCTGATTCCTGCTTCCATCGTGGACAGCTTCAGAACTTGAATTTCTTTGATCTTCAGAACATTCACAGCTTCTGACTTCTGCTTCCATTCAGGACAGCTTCAGAACTTGAATTTCTTTGATCTACAGAACATTCACAGCTTCTGATTTCTGCTTCCATTCAGGACAGCTTCAGAACTTGAGTTTTCTGGATCTTTTAGAACATTCACATCTTCTGATTTCTGCTTCCCTCGGATAGCTTCAGAACTTTGAATGTCTACCAATCATCACTTCATGCTAGATTTGTATCAGAACATTGTTGAATGTACCAGAGCATCATCAGAGCATCTCTACATCCTGAAATGTTACAGAACAAAAACTAAACGACAAAAGTCAGCATGAACGAGTTAGAACATAAAATGTATGTTTGAACACATTATATGAATCAGAGCCAAATGTATCAGAGCATTTAGGCTAAAAACGTGTATCAGAGCAAATAATGTATCAGAGCCATAACATTATATGTATCAGAGCAAATAGAATTTTGTCAGAACAGGATAGACAAAGATATTAAGATTCTATTCTCAGTGCTTCTGATCTTGCTTCTGATTCCTGAAGCTTGACAGCACTCAGCTTGCTTCAGTTTCCAAGAGCTTATTCCTTTTACAGAATAACGCTTCTTATGGTTTTGCTTCTAGTGTTTGCTTCTGAAGATTCTTCTTTCTTCTCTGTACCTGCAAAACACTTAAACCATATAGAACTTGCAAGTTCTTGTTAGTGAATGTGTGGGAGCCTTTACCCAGCAACTGATAGATTTAATCAAATCATTTATCATTTATCTTCTCCCCCTTTTTGTCATAACATCAAAAAGAATATGTAAAAAGATTCAGATGAATAAAACGACAAATAGAATCACTGGAATGTAAAACAAAGAAAGTTTCCATTGATAATCAACAAGGTTTACAAGACATGAATGCAGGAAAACAGATGCAACAAGGAAAGGAAACTACAAAGACCAAAAGACTAAGATCCTAGCCTACGCAAAATCCGCGCCAGAACATCATGAATCCCGTCAGTGCTTGTAGCTTGCCTTGTCATGAAGGAACGAAACTCAGCATTGGCTGCTTCTTGCGCATCCAAACGAGAAGCCAGCATAGCTTGATTCTGATGAAGAGTTTCCAAGGTCTCCATCAGAGCTGAGGTTTCACCAGAAGAAGAAGCACCAGTATTTCTGCCCAGAGGGACAGCAATCTCAGCAGGGTGATCTTCTGGAAGATCTTCAGCTTGAGCATCTTCCATTTTCTCATCTGAGTCTGACTCAGAAGGAGCCTTGGCATATTCTGGTTCAGGCAGCTCAGAAGTTCCATCTTCCAATGCTTGAAGAATAGCTGCTAGGGATCCTTGAGTCGGGACGAACAACACTATAGGGATTAGGTGTTCTGGTGGGAAAAGGGTGTGAGAGAGGTGAAGAAATATCGGATGGAAGGGTTGAAGGAGAGGAGATATCAGATGGTGAAGAAGGTGGTTCCGAGAGGATGAATGAGGAGGAAGAGGTGGTGGAGGTCTTTGAAGAGGGGGTTGATTGAGGGGAACCGTCAAGGGGTTGATACACTTTGAGAGGGTCATAGGATATCCTAACTCTTTTAGATTTGGTTTCTGGTTCAGCAGATGCCTTTCTCTTCTGTTTCTTATCATTGTCTTGATTCCCAGAGCTTGACGATGGATTCATGATGAATTTTCAGATGTTGGAAACTGCTAGGGTTTAAGATATGAAAAGAGAGAGAGAGACGAAAAATAAACCGAATGCAGAGAGAGAGAAATATGAGAGGGAAAAGAAACGTTTGAAGAGTATAAAAAGAAAACTGAAAGAGAGTAAATGATGAAAAGCATTTAATGTTACGTGACATGAGGAGAGATAATAATGACAAAAGACGTGATTTGCACAGTTACCTAAGTAGACGTCCCCTCAACTGCACGCACGCTTGTCCAGGAATAGTGAACACGTGTTTACCATCTGAATAGCCAGTTACAGCTGTTTTGCTTTTATAGAGATCAACTTAGACACTGAAACGTTAGTAATAACTGAATCACAATTTCTAATTGATTTCTATCAGAACTTCTTTAAAAAAAATTCATTTCAAAGGATACTCAAACGTAAGAATTTCTCATCTTCTCATTCTGAGCTTGTTTCTGAAGACCCATTTTGTACCAATTATATTGAATCCATCTGGTCTAGGAACAAGATCCCAAACATCATTCCTTGTAAACTGATTCAGTTCTTCTTGCATAGCAATTATCCAGTCTGGATCTTCTAGAGCATGATCAACAGAAGTTGGCTCGATCAAAGATACAAGACCTAATTGACAATCTGCATTGTTCTTAAGGAATGCTCTTGTTCTGATTGGATCATCCTTCTTTCCAAGAATGACATCTTCTGAATGACCAGAGATGAGTCTGGATGATCTTCTGACAGATGGTTCTTCAGAAATGCTTAGATCCTCCAGAGAAGCTGATACTTGATCTTCAGACTCTTTGCTTCTGAGAAGCTCTGCTTCTGATGCGTTGCTTCTTGGCTCAACAACTTCTGATATATCAATATCACAACCTGCAAAATTATCAAACTGCTTTGGTTTTTCAGAACCAAGCTTATCATCAAACCTGATATTGATTGATTCTTCTACAATCAATGTTTCAGTATTGTATACTCTGTAGCCTTTTGAGCGTTCAGAATATCCAAGAAGGAAACATTTCTGTGCTTTGGAATCAAACTTACCAAGATAATCTTTAGTGTTCAGAATAAAGCATACACATCCAAAAGGATGGAAATATGAAATGTTGGGCTTTCTATTCTTCCACAATTCATAGGGAGTCTTATTTAGAATAGGTCTGATAGAGATTCTATTCTGAATATAACATGCAGTGTTTATTGCTTCTGCCCAGAAATGCTTAGCCATATTGGTTTCATTGATCATGGTTCTGGCCATTTCTTGCAGAGTCCTATTCTTTCGCTCTACAACTCCATTTTGCTGTGGAGTTCTAGGACAAGAGAAATCATGGGCAATACCATTTTCTTTGAAGAATTCTTCAAAGGATCTGTTCTCAAATTCACCACCATGATCACTTCTGACCTTTATGATTTTACATTCTTTTTCAGATTGAATCTGAATGCAGAAATCAAAGAACACTGAATGAGTCTCATCCTTGTGTTTCAAGAATTTTACCCATGTCCAGCGACTATAATCATCTACGATGACTAATCCATATTTCTTTCCTCTGACAGATGCTGTTTTGACTGGGCCAAACAGATCAATGTGCAAGAGTTCCAATGGCCTTGAGGTAGAAACAACATTCTTAGACTTGAATGCAGGTTTGGAGAACTTGCCCTTCTGACATGCTTCACAAAGAGCATCTGATTTGAATTTCAGATTAGGGAGTCCTCTGACAAGATTCAGTTTGTTAATCTGAGAGATCTTTCTCAAACTAGCATGACCTAATCTCCTGTGCCAGACCCACTGCTCTTCAGAAACAGACATAAGACAAGTCACCTTCTGACTCATAAGATCTTGCAGATCTGTCTTATAAATGTTATTCTTCCTCTTGCCTGTAAATAGGATTGAGCCATCCTTCTGATTTACAGCCTTGCAAGACTCTTGATTAAAGATTATATCATAACCATTGTCACTTAATTGACTGATAAATAAGAGGTTATGTGTTAATCCTTCTACAAGAAGTACATTAGAAATGGAAGGAGAGTTACCAGACTTTATAGTTCCAGAGCCAATTATCTTGCCCTTCTGATCTCCTCCGAACTTGACTTCTCCTCCAGACTTAAGCACCAGGTCTTGGAACATAGACCTTCTTCCTGTCATGTGTCGCGAGCATCCAGAGTCCAGGTACCATGACATGTTGTGCTTTGTCCTTCTTGCAGCCAAGGATATCTGCAATAGGAATAATCTTATCCTTAGGTACCCACATTTTCTTGGGTCCTTTCTTGTTAGATTTTCTCAAGTTCTGATTGAACTTGGGTTTAACATTGTAAACAATAGGAGAAACAGCATGATAATTTTTAATATGAGTTTCATGATATTTCCTAGGTTGTGTCACATGCTTCTTGGTGTGTGTTATGTGAAAACTTTGTGCATGTGAAGTGTGCCTAATATCATGAGAGTGGCCATACTTGAACTGATCATACAATGGCTTGTATGTGATTTTCATTTCATCAACAGGTTCAAGTTTGTATGGGGTTTCACCCTCATAACCAATGCCAACTCTTTTGTTTCCAGACACAGCATATATCATAGAAGCTAGCTGACTTCTGCCAATACTTCTAGATAAGAACTTCCTGAAACTTAAATCATATTCTTTCAGAATATGGTTTAGACTGGGAATGGATTTTTCTGAATCAGAAGGAGATCCAACATTATTGGATAATTTTAAAAGTTTTTCTTTTAATTCAGAATTTTCCAACTCAAGCTTCTTTGTTTCAAATTCAAATTGCTTTTTCAGCTTTTTGTATTTGAGACTAATCTGAGACTTGAGTTCCAGTAGTTCAGTTAGACCGGAAACTAACTCATCTCTAGTAAGTTCAGAAAATACCTCTTCAGAATCTGATTCTGATGTAGATTCTGATCCGTCATCTTCTGTCGCCATCAGCGCACAGTTAGCCTGCTCATCTTCTGAATCATCTTCTGACTCATCCCAGGTTGCCATAAGACCTTTCTTCTTATGAAACTTTTTCTTGGGACTTTCCTTCTGAAGATTTGGACATTCATTCTTGTAGTGTCCAGGCTCATTGCATTCATAGCACATGACTTTCTTCTTGTCAAATCTTCTATCATCAGAAGATTCTCCACGTTCAAATTTCTTTGAACTTCTGAAGCCTCTGAACTTCCTTTGCTTGGTCTTCCAGAGTTGATTTAGCCTTCTGGAGATTAAGGACAGTTCATCTTCTTCTTCAGATTCTGATTCTTCAGGATCTTCTTCTTTGGCCTGAAAAGCGTTAGTGCATTTCTTGATATTTGATTTTAATGCAATAGACTTACCTTTCTTTTGAGGCTCATTTGCATCCAGCTCAATCTCATGGCTTCTCAAGGCACTGATCAGCTCTTCCAGAGAAACTTCATTCAGATTCTTTGCAATCTTGAATGCAGTTACCATAGGACCCCATCTTCTGGGTAAGCTTCTGATGATCTTCTTCACATGATCAGCCTTGGTGTATCCTTTGTCAAGAACTCTCAATCCAGCAGTCAGAGTTTGAAATCTCGAAAACATCTTTTCAATGTCTTCATCATCCTCCATCTTGAAGGCTTCATACTTCTGGATTAAGGCTAGAGCTTTGGTCTCCTTGACTTGAGCGTTTCCTTCATGAGTCATTTTCAAGGACTCATATATGTCATAGGCCGTTTCCCTGTTTGATATTTTCTCATACTCAGCATGAGAGATAGCATTCAGCAAAACAGTTCTGCATTTATGATGATTCCTGAAAAGCTTCTTCTGATCATCATTCATTTCTTGCCTAGACAGCTTTACGCCACTAGCATTTACAGGATGTTTGTAACCATCCATCAGAAGATCCCATAGATCACCATCTAGACCCAAAAAGTAACTTTCCAGTTTATCTTTCCAGTATTCAAAGTTTTCACCATCAAATACCGGCGGTCTAGTATAACCATTGTTACCGTTGTATTGCTCAGCAGAGCCAGATGTAGATGCAGGTGTAGGTGTAGACTTTTCACTTTCATCAACCATCTTTTACTGAAGCGTTTTTCTCTTCCTGAATCTTTTCTAAACACGGTTAAGTGCTTGCACCTTAGAACCGGCGCTCTGATGCCAATTGAAGGATAGAAAAACACTTAGAAAGGGGGGGGATTGAATAAGTGTGACTTTAAATCTTGAACGATAAAAATAAATTGCACAGTTATTTTTATCCAGGTTCGCTGTTAACGAAGCTACTCCAGTCCACCCCCGCAGAGATGATTTACCTCAACTGAGGATTTAATCCACTAATCGCACGGATTACAATGGTTTTCCACTTAGTCCACGACTAAGTCTTCCAGAGTCTTCTGATCACAACTTGATCACTCCAGGAACAACTGCTTAGTTCACTCCTAAGACTTTTCTAGAGTCTACTGATCAACACGATCACTCTAGGCTTAGTTCACTCCTAAGACTTCCCTAGAGTATTCTGATCAACACGATCACTCTAGTTACAAACTGCTCAGCCAACTGCCAAGACTTCCTAGAGTATACTGATCAACCGATCACTCTAGTTCTTACAACTTAATGTAATTGTGAAGAGTATTACAAATGCTTCTTACAAGCGATAATCACAACTGTGATATTTCTCTTAACGTTTAAGCTTAATCTCACTAAGATATTACAAAAGCAATGTAGTGAGTTGATGAAGATTCTGAGCTTTGATTGAATAGCGTTTCAGCAAGTTTATTTTCGTTCAGAGTTGTTGAGAATTGGTAACCTTGCTTCTCATCAGAACTTCATATTTATAGGCGTTGAGAAGATGACCGTTGAGTGCATTTAATGCTTTGCGTGTTCCGTACAGCATAGCATTTAATGTTATACGCTTTTGTCAACTACCTCGAGCCTTGTTCACGCTGTGTCTACTGACGTTGCCTTTAGTAGCTTTAACGTTCCTTTTGTCAGTCAGCGTAGTCTGCCACGTGTACTTCCTTCTGATCTGATGTTTGTGAATACGACGTTTGAATATCATCAGAGTCAAAACAGCTTGGTGCATAGCATCTTCTGATCTTCTGATCTTGAAGTGCTTCTGAGCGTGATACCATCTTCTGATCTTCAGTGCTTCTGATCTCATGTTCTTCTGATGCTTCCATAGACCCATGTTCTGATTCTGCTTCGACCATCTTCTGATGTCTTGCCAGACCATGTTCTGATGTTGCATGCTGAACCATTTGAGACACATCTTCTGAGCGCTGAATTATGCGTACTCTTTATATATTTCCTGAAAGGGAAATTGCATTGGATTAGAGTACCATATTATCTTAAGCAAAATTCATATTATTGTTATCATCAAAACTAAGATAATTGATAAGAACAAATCTTGTTCTAACAGTTAGCACCCCACGCGCCCATCGTACTCGATGGTATCCACGCTTGTGTCTAAAACTATGGGTGTGTAACAAATCAACGCTAATCTGGACTAAAATGAATGCAGAATGTAGGGAAAAGAAAGTGTTATGCTCGCACGGGCCCTACCCCGCTGCCTACGTATCCGTTTTGCGGAATCAGAGGTACCGTAGCTCGGCTAAATAATTTCTGTTTGTTTTGTGTTTTTTAGGTGAACGAGTTACATTCACACTCCGCTGCTCGACCTTTGGAGACTTAGGCTTGGGAATGGAGCGGAAATAACAAGCTCTTAAGAAAAGAAAATCAAAGAGTGTGGTTTGTGTTTTAAAGAATGCATGAGGAAAACCAAACTTAAGGGGGAAAGCTTTCTACCTAATGTTATCATACAAAGGGTACAAGTCTAAGCTAAGCTATCAACCTACGAGAAGAAAGGGGAATCAAACAAGAATATCACACAAACGAGCATCCGCTCGTAAAGCAAACAAACCAACGGTACTGACCGAGTGGTAGAAAAGCGGTCCCGCCATAGCCAAGGGGAGCAGCTCAACCCAAGTCAACCAAGCATTAGACCTCGGGAAAATGATCGGGCCATAGACAAGAGGGCGGACCCCTCTCAGCAACCAAGCCGTCACGGATCATAAAGGAAAACGGTGCGTGCGTACACCGAGCATCAACGTCGAGCGACGCGAGCTATAGGAAAAGCGGGGGTCCGACTACATGAACCCTTTTCCTGACATACTCGATAACAAGATCTTGTGCAGGTTCAGAATGGAGCAACGCGCAGCGTGCGCTTATTGAACAGACTCGATGAGACTAGGCGGGGGTTGATTGCTAACCCTTTCCGCGTGCCTTCCAAGAGGACTTAACGGAGTGCCATATAGGACTTATTACACCGTGACTCCCTGCCGCAAAGCACAAATATAAACACACCAACAAAAACAGAGCCTCTTTCGAGGGCTTGGCCAGATGCATGTCTAGGTCCTACTTCTCATGTTAAAGGATGATGCGAGAAAGCAGTAAAAGGGACAAGGAGACAATACTGAACGGATAGCAAATCCGCAATGAGCTAGCAAGTGCAAGCAGAGAAGTCCGGAATACTTCGCGTAAGCCATCATCAAGCAAAGCGAGTCAGAAAGCGTCGTCGTGAAAATAAATCACGGGCGACATGTGGTACGCGTCGAGCATAACCACGCAAGGAACCTGCAAGAGAAACACAAGCCAGACAATACCGGAATATACATCTCAATGAATGAGAGACCAGATGAATCGATCGGAAATATGTTCGTGTCCCACAAATAAAGTGGAACACGATGCAAATCAAGTCGCATCGAAAGCGAATTCGTGTCCCACAAATAAAGTGGAACACGAAGCAATCAAATCCCAATCGAACCCTCTCAAAGTACCTCGCACATCTCAACAAACAAATCAGTAATAACAAGGAGACACGCACCCGCCATAGAAAATTATAGAAGTTAAATTCTAAGTAAATTCTAAAATAAAATCTAATAAGATTGAATTGTTTTTTATGACATTTCTATCTAAAAGTAATAGAACAAAACTATGTACAAAACAATTAAATTCTAACAAGCAAGAGATATTACATATTTTTGTATTGCATTTTCATATGGAAATAATAGAACAACTATGTAACAAAACAATTGAAGTCTAACAAGCAAAAGATTACATGTTTTTTGTTATTTCTTTTTATCAATGCGAGAAATCTAATCAAACATAATATCTTCATGGTATTTTATCAAAGAATTAAAACTAAACAATAAATTCTAACAAGCAAAATATTACATGTTTATATTCTTTTATCATGCAAAAGTTTAACAAAACAATTGTTTTTATGGCATTTTTATTACTACAAAAGAAATGAAAAAAAACTAGTTCTAAAGCATGAATTAAAATGGGGTCAGAAGGTTTAATGTTGAAAATAGTGGTGGCAGAAGCAAGGCGCAGGGGCCCAAACAAAACTTGGCCCAGAGTTGTTTTTATTAGTTTTTTAGCAATCTTTATGTCAAAAATGAATGTGATTGGACTCATGGGGGGTGCATGAACAGCAATTTCGTCTTGGGCCAAGGCTTTGATTCAATTTTTGTTTATCCGGATTTTCTTTTAATTGACATCAGATTTTATTAATTCACACTTGATACACACTAATCATGGCATTATTTCAATTAATTACAATTAACACAGAAAAATTAAAAAGGGAAGAGGATTAGGGTTTACATTTTGTGACTATCAGACTCTCTTCGCTTCTTCACGTGCGACGGCCAGAACTCCCTCATCTCCGTTCAAACTCACGGCGCCGACCGGCCGCTCTCCTCCTCTCTCGCTCTGGTCAGATATCAATATCTCTCCTCATGTGAGCGACGGCGGCGGAGACTTCATTTCTCCGACGAAAACGCGGTGGTAGCAACATCAAATGGCCGTGCGATAAACAGAGGTCGCTTCTCTCATCTCTCATCTCTCTCGATCTTAATCTCTCGTTCGAACTCTCATCCCTCTCGATTCACAACCTTTTCTTCTTCTTCTTCTTCTTCTTCTTATTGATTTCTGTTGGTGATAACTTTGCCACGAAGACGATGAAGCAATGATGATTTTCGTCTTTCTTGCAGATTTAGGTGAAGGTGATTCTCTCAGATTATGAAGAGAAGATCGAATTGATGATAAACGTTGAAATTGTTTCAGTTGTGTAAATGCAGGTTGAAGATTGTTTGGTGATTAGCGATGATGCCGAGTGAAGATTCTGGAAAATTGCTGCGTGAATGAAGGTTTTGTCGGTGATGATTTTTCTGTGTTATTTTCTGGAGTGAGGTTGTTACGATGGAAAACGAAGAGAAATTGAAGAGGTGTTGTTGCGATGTTGATGAGGTGATGGAGATGATGATGAACGCGTTGAAGGTTGGTGAGTCCAGGTTCTGAGATGATGAAGATCGATTGATGATGAAGAACGGTTCAGAGAAAGATCATTGGTGGTGAAGATGAAGGTTCAAGGGATGATTGAAAGAGAGGTTGAAGAAGTTTGTTGAAGTCGTAAATTGAGAAAGAAGATTGAGAGAGGTTCGATGATGAAGAACGATGATGGAGAAAATTTGTTACCTTTTTTTTCTTATGAGGTGAGTTTTTGATACCGGTTTTCTCCTCTCCCAATTTTCTGTTACTGAACTTTTTTTTTGTCAGAGATTATGTGTATTTTTTCTTATCTCTGAATCCCCTCGTCTCGCTAGTCTGTCAATCCGTTTTTTGGTTATGCCCTTAGCTTATCTTGTGAACCGGTTTCATCTTGCTGCAGGTTCGGTTTTCCTTGGTTTTAATTATGCAGGTTTTCACATGATGGAAGTATAAGAGATGTGGCTCCTGGAACTGTAATGAAACGATTTTTCTTTTGATGTAATATGGATATTGGATGATGTAATAGTAATGGAATCTGTAATGTATTTGGGCCTTGAATGGACTTTGTATGGATATGATATGGATTTATTTTGTAATGTATGGACTTGAACATGTAGAAATTATATTTTTGTATCTTGTAATGGACATGTTTTTGAAACTTGAATCTTGAAACTTGTGTATTGAAAAACATATGAATAAATCTTCCACTTTAGCAAGCTCAAATTAATTCTTGGTAAATCACATGCTTGAAAATTAAGATCTAATCAATTAATCTCGAACACAATTTGAATTTATGGGATCACTTGACTCATCTTCAAATCCGAATTAATTTGCATTCTTAATGAACCTTTAAATTCAATCAATAGTCCAAGTCAACTCGAATTATAAGCCACATGCAATTGAGAGAATAAACATGCTTTGAACAAAATGAGCCCACAAGCTCATCACTCACACCATGACACGCACTGTACCTCAAACTGCCATAACAATAATGCCTTGAGGAATTCTTAAGGAAGATAAGCATAGAAGCACATAAGAACACCTTGACATGAAATTCCATGATTCTCAGTTGAATTAACGATTGCAGACACCATGTAGAAGAAACTCTTTATTATTTTTCTTTTGATTTTCGAACGACGAAATAAACGCCATTCATAACTTATAGCACAAAGAAAGAGGGCAAATTTTGGGGTGCAACACTCCGCTTAGCGGATGACAGCAAAAGTGAAATCTTGTTTTTGCCATAAGTTGAGAACCGTAACTCCGAATTGCGTCCGGTTCGAAGTGTTGGAAAGCTTATTCAATGCTCTATCAAATAATGAATGAATGGAAACCAAAATGATTATTTTGTTCATCCTTATTTTGAGCTTATGGAAGTCCGCTTGACGGTGGCTAAGCGGGCTTGTACCAAAACTGCGAAATCGAAGCCGTGTCTTTGACACTTTATTCCTCAAGGCTCCAATAAGCATGAGTACCTATAGAAACAAAGGAAAAACTATCAAATGGTATAAAAGTATATGAAAATACAACTATTCACAAAGTATACGTATTTATAAACAAAACGGGGAATTATTCAAACGGTATTAACAAAAGTATCGATAAGTGCCACTATTTACATACACAAAATAAGTACATTTTGGCACTTATCAAACTCTACCCAACTTGAAACTTTATTTGTCCTCAAACAATGTCAAATAAATCAAAGAATCAAAAGTAATAATCCAAAGAATTGTGAATCAACAAGTTTTGAAAAACCAAAAACAAATGTATGGTTCAACACAAAAATGTATAAACAAAGTAAGTACTTACCACTATCCTACAACGACAACATGTAAACGAAACGAATCCTAAGTACAAAAAGCAGACAAAACATTCTAACACAATACATGCTCACATCATGAATCACACCTAGCAAAAATTCATCAATGGATGAAGAACACACAAAGGTGAAGGACTTTTAACACTCATCCAACAATCTTGCAAACAAAAGATTAAATTATGCATTCATCCAAAAATCACATTGAAGATACAAAAGCAAGAATCACAAGGACTTTTCAAGGTTGTAATGTGGCTTGGTTAACAAACAAAGGATAAGTCCCGAGGCTAATCGAAACAAAAACTTGCCTAAACCTAAGGGAGTGATCAATCCACAAAGTTCCAAGCAACAAAATCTCAATTAAACTTCTTCCTTAACCACAAGTTTCTCAAACCAATCACAATACTTATTAGCACAATTATTCGCTTTTCTTTTCTTTTTGTTTTTCAAAACTTTTTCACATTTTTTTCTTTCTTTTTCTTTTCTTTACTTTTCACATTTTTTTTCTTTTCTTTTCAACCTCATAGCATCAACCAAATAAGTGCACAATCATTTTTCTCCCCAACTTGAATTCAACCACATCATCATGTGAATACTCCCCACTTTCTAAGGCAAGGTAAAAATTCATACCAAAAATCATGGTTGAGGGTTCAAGAAAACAAAGAATCAATCATCCATGCAAAAATGAGAACTAAACACTCAAAGATAAGCATTTAGCAAAAACAACATGGATATTGACAAAAAGGCACAAAAGGGTTAACAAATGATCACACACTCACAAGGTGAATTGACTATTTGGTTATGGTGGTTGTGCTCAAAATGAAAAATAATGCCTTGATCCTTTTCATGCTTTCATAAAATCAACATAAACAAAAGATCAAGCATAATAAAATCCAGTTAAAACAAAGATTGTGGCCTTAAGCATATATGAACAATGGAAAGCTTCCTCACATTTATGGTTTGGGAACTAAAGTGATTCAATCAACAAGCAAGTAATGCAAAAGAATGAATGGTATGGTAATTGTACAAATGAGAAGTGTCCTAAACATGTTATGCTATAGAAAGTGATAAATAATTACCTTGAGTGATAAAACTTCAAAAATAATATCCTACCATACATCCGCAAGTTGAAACACTCAAGCTTTGGAAAATCACCTCAAAAATCTTCGAATTACCGACAAAATTCGAGTACAAACAACCAATACAAGAATTAGAAAAATAAAACTAGTATCTCCTACTAAATAGCCTTGGTGATAGTGGGAAAAGGAGTGAACCAAGTGGAATAGGAACCCCACTGGTACAGAGCAGAAAAACAAAATTCTGCTATGCTCGCTTAGCGGGCACATCAGAACTCAGAAAAATCAGAATTGCACCAACTGTTCTAATCACTCACCACTTCACCTAAATACTTCATAAACAGAAATATAAACAATATTTACAACCGTTGGGGTGCCTCCCAACAAGTGCTTGTTTTATGTCGTTAGCTCGACGCCTTTATTGTTTTGGTGTTTGGAAAGTAGCTTCCTCCCGTCATGCCATGGTAACGTCTCACCGCGCAAACCTAAAGAAAGAGTCCTAACCAACCACTCAACAAACGTTATGGGTACAAATATATACAACAATTATACGAACATAAAAGAAAACGCAAGTATACAATTATTTACACAAACCAACACATATGCACAATTATGGAACACAAACAACTATTATCATGCAAAAAGAGAAAAGTTGGTGAATGATGGATTCACAAGTTGAAAAGTCAAGATTTTGAATAACAAACTAGTCCGATCTCAACGTGTTTCACCAACATTCACCAACAAAAGTATACTTGTATGCAAACATATACAAGTAAACCTATATGGTGAACATAAACAAGTAAACATGTACAAGCAAATATATACACGTGAAACTATACAATATATACGTTATATACAAAGCTAAAAACCACGAAAACTAATGCGATGAAATCAAAACCATCCCCAGCAACAACGCCATTTTGTTGAATGCAGTATAGGGCAAGCAACAAAAAAAAGATTTGGAAATATTGATCCGGGAATTATCATCCTCAGAGATAGAGAGATGCCATTCAACAATTTCTACGGTTTCGAGCTTGGGTTTGAATGAGCAAAAAGTAATCAAAGATATAGACAGGAAAAGAATATACACATTCTTAGAAGAGAAAGAACTTATCAGGAATGTAAATATATTCACTCTTCACAAACATACACTTACCAACCCGTTATACTCAACCTACGATACTCATCTATGTCATCACGTATCTCTCACATAAGCATTCATCTCTGGAGCACAAACGAGATCATCTCACAACTAAGGTTATCTCTAACGCGAAGTCGTGAGAACATCCGTATTCTCGCGTCGGCGATCTCTCGCGCGTCGCTCAAACACGAAAGCATTAAGTACAGATACAAACGGTGAATGCTAGCTCTATATCTATCTCTAGAGTTCAGAACCGACAGATTATCATCCTAGATAAGGATTCAAGAAGTTTATCTCTAAAGCACCCCAAATCCTCAGCATAGAGCAAAAATCCAGGATAACATCAACACAGATTTGTAAAGCAAGTTAAACATAACATTATAATTGATAAATATACATAAGATTCGAGTAAATATACAAACAAAACCCAACACAAAATAAATACACAAAGAAGAGAAGAGATAAACCAAACATCTTACGGGTTGTCAGCTCCGGTTGATGAGAAATCCACCTCCGATCTTCCAAGTGCATGACCCGGTGTTGTTTTCTAAGCCAATCCTACTCTAAGAATGAAAATGATGGAGTTGGGACTAAAACTTTCCCAAAACCATAACCCTAAAATGTCTCAAATGAAGAAATATAAAGAAAATTCTGCGCAGGTCCGCTCAGCGGACCCAAAATTGCATCCAGCCTCTGCCTTGCTCCGCTTAGCGGATGACAGCAAAAGTGAAATCTTGTTTTCGCCATAAGTTGAGAACCGTAACTCCGAATTGCGTCCGGTTCGAAGTGTTGGAAAGCTTATTCAATGCTCTATCAAATAATGAATGAATGGAAACCAAAATGATTATTTTTTTATCCTTATTTTGAGCTTATGGAAGTCCGCTTGACGGTGGCTAAGCGGGCTTGCACCAAAACTGCGAAATCGAAGCCGTGTCTTTGACACTTTATTCCTCAAGGCTCCAATAAGCATGAGTACCTATAGAAACAAAGGAAAAACTATCAAATGGTATAAAAGTATATGAAAATACAACTATTCACAAAGTATACGTATTTATAAACAAAACGGGGAATTATTCAAACGGTATTAACAAAAGTATCGATAAGTGCCACTATTTACATACACAAAATAAGTACATTTTGGCACTTATCAAACTCTCCCCAACTTGAAACTTTATTTGTCCTCAAACAATGTCAAATAAATCAAAGAATCAAAAGTAATAATCCAAAGAATTGTGAATCAACAAGTTTTGAAAAACCAAAAACAAATGTATGGTTCAACACAAAAATGTATAAACAAAGTAAGTACTTACCACTATCCTACAACGACAACATGTAAACGAAACGAATTCTAAGTACAAAAAGCATACAAAACATTCTAACACAATACATGCTCACATCATGAATCACACCTAGCAAAAATTCATCAATGGATGAAGAACACACAAAGGTGAAGGACTTTTAACACTCATCCAACAATCTTGCAAACAAAAGATTAAATTATGCATTCATCCAAAAATCACATTGAAGATACAAAAGCAAGAATCACAAGGACTTTTCAAGGTTGTAATGTGGCTTGGTTAACAAACAAAGGATAAGTCCCGATTCTAATCGAAACAAAAACTTGCCTAAACCTAAGGGAGTGATCAATCCACAAAGTTCCAAGCAACAAAATCTCAATTAAACTTCTTCCTTAACCACAAGTTTCTCAAACCAATCACAATACTTATTAGCACAATTATTCGCTTTTCTTTTCTTTTTGTTTTTCAAAACTTTTTCACATTTTTTTCTTTCTTTTTCTTTTCTTTACTTTTCACATTTTTTTTCTTTTCTTTTCAACCTCATAGCATCAACCAAATAAGTGCACAATCATTTTTCTCCCCAACTTGAATTCAACCACATCATCATGTGAATACTCCCCACTTTCTAAGGCAAGGTAAAAATTCATACCAAAAATCATGGTTGAGGGTTCAAGAAAACAAAGAATCAATCATCCATGCAAAAATGAGAACTAAACACTCAAAGATAAGCATTTAGCAAAAACAACATGGATATTGACAAAAAGGCACAAAAGGGTTAACAAATGATCACACACTCACAAGGTGAATTGACTATTTGGTTATGGTGGTTGTGCTCAAAATGAAAAATAATGCCTTGATCCTTTTCATGCTTTCATAAAATCAACATAAACAAAAGATCAAGCATAATAAAATCCAGTTAAAACAAAGATTGTGGCCTCTAGCATATATGAACAATGGAAAGCTTCCTCACATTTATGGTTTGGGAACTAAAGTGATTCAATCAACAAGCAAGTAATGCAAAAGAATGAATGGTATGGTAATTGTACAAATGAGAAGTGTCCTAAACATGTTATGCTATAGAAAGTGATAAATAATTACCTTGAGTGATAAAACTTCAAAAATAATATCCTACCATACATCCGCAAGTTGAAACACTCAAGCTTTGGAAAATCACCTCAAAAATCTTCGAATTACCGACAAAATTCGAGTACAAACAACCAATACAAGAATTAGAAAAATAAAACTAGTATCTCCTACTAAATAGCCTTGGTGATAGTGGGAAAAGGAGTGAACCAAGTGGAATAGGAACCCCACTGGTACAGAGCAGAAAAACAAAATTCTGCTATGCTCGCTTAGCGGGCACATCAGAACTCAGAAAAATCAGAATTGCACCAACTGTTCTAATCACTCACCACTTCACCTAAATACTTCATAAACAGAAATATAAACAATATTTACAACCGTTGGGGTGCCTCCCAACAAGTGCTTGTTTTATGTCGTTAGCTCGACGCCTTTATTGTTTTGGTGTTTGGAAAGTAGCTTCCTCCCGTCATGCCATGGTAACGTCTCACCGCGCAAACCTAAAGAAAGAGTCCTAACCAACCACTCAACATACGTTATGGGTACAAATATATACAACAATTATACGAACATAAAAGAAAACGCAAGTATACAATTATTTACACAAACCAACACATATGCACAATTATGGAACACAAACAACTATTATCATGCAAAAAGAGAAAAGTTGGTGAATGATGGATTCACAAGTTGAAAAGTCAAGATTTTGAATAACAAACTAGTCCGATCTCAACGCGTTTCACCAACATTCACCAACAAAAGTATACTTGTATGCAAATATATACAAGTAAACCTATATGGTGAACATAAACAAGTAAACATGTACAAGCAAGTATATACACGTGAAACTATACAATATATACGTTATATACAAAGCTAAAAACCACGAAAACTAATGCGATGCAATCAAAACCATCCCCGGCAACGACGCCATTTTGTTGAATGCAGTATAGGGCAAGCAACAAAAAAAATATTTGGAAATATTGATCCGGGAATTATCATCCTCAGAGATGGAGAGATGCCATTCAACAATTTCTACGATTTCGAGCTTGGGTTTGAATGAGCAAAAAGTAATCAAAGATATAGACAGGAAAAGAATAAACACATTCTTAGAAGAGAAAGAACTTATCAGGAATGTAAATATATTCACTCTTCACAAACATACACTTACCAACCCGTTATACTCAACCTACGATACTCATCTATGTCATCACGTATCTCTCACATAAGCATCCATCTCTGGAGCACAAACGAGATCATCTCACAACTAAGGTTATCTCTAACGCGAAGTCGGGAGAACATCCGTATTCTCGCGTCGGCGATCTCTCGCGCGTCGCTTAAACATGAAAGCATTAAGTACAGATACAAACGGTGAATGCTAGCTCTATATCTATCTCTAGAGTTCAGAACCAACAGATTATCATCCTAGATAAGGATTCAAGAAGTTTATCTCTAAAGCACCCCAAATCCTCAGCATAGAGCAAAAATCCAGGATAACATCAACACAAATTTGTAAAGAAAGTTAAACATAACATTATAATCGGTAAATATACATAAGATTCGAGTAAATATACAAACAAAACCCAACACAAAAGAAATACACAAAGAAGAGAAGAGATAAACCAAACATCTTGCGGGTTGTCAGCTCCGGTTGATGAGAAATCCACCTCCGGTCATCCAAGTGCATGACCTGGTGTTATTTTCTAAGCCAATCCTACTCTAAGAATGAAAATGATGGAGTTGGGACTAAAACTTTCCCAAAACCATAACCCTAAAATGTCTCAAATGAAGAAATATAAAGAAAATTCTGCGCAGGTCCGCTCAGCGGACCCCCTCCGCTCAGCGGACCCAAAATTGCATCCAGCCTCTGCCTTGCTCCGCTTAGCGGATGACAGCAAAAGTGAAATCTTGTTTTTGCCATAAGTTGAGAACCGTAACTCCGAATTGCGTCCGGTTCGAAGTGTTGGAAAGCTTATTCAATGCTCTATCAAATAATGAATGAATGGAAACCAAAATGATGATTTTGGTCATCCTTATTTTGATCTTATGGAAGTCCACTTGACGGTGGCTAAGCGGGCTTGCACCAAAACTGCGAAATCGAAGCCGTGTCTTTGACACTTTATTCCTCAAGGCTCCAATAAGCATGAGTACCTATAGAAACAAAGGAAAAACTATCAAATGGTATAAAAGTATATGAAAATACAACTATTCACAAAGTATACGTATTTATACACAAAACGGGGAATTATTCAAACGGTATTAACAAAAGTATCGATTAGTGCCACTATTTACATACACAAAATAAGTACATTTTGGCACTTATCAAACTCTCCCCAACTTGAAACTTTATTTGTCCTCAAACAATGTCAAATAAATCAAAGAATCAAAAGTAATAATCCAAAGAATTGTGAATCAACAAGTTTTGAAAAACCAAAAACAAATGTATGGTTCAACACAAAAATGTATAAACAAAGTAAGTACTTACCACTATCCTACAACGACAACATGTAAACGAAACGAATGCTAAGTACAAAAAGCATACAAAACATTCTAACACAATACATGCTCACATCATGAATCACACCTAGCAAAAATTCATCAATGGATGAAGAACACACAAAGGTGAAGGACTTTTAACACTCATCCAACAATCTTGCAAAAAAAAGATTAAATTATGCATTCATCCAAAAATCACATTGAAGATACAAAAGCAAGAATCACAAGGACTTTTCAAGGTTGTAATGTGGCTTGGTTAACAAACAAAGGATAAGTCCCGAGGCTAATCGAAACAAAAACTTGCCTAAACCTAAGGGAGTGATCAATCCACAAAGTTCCAAGAAACAAAATCTCAATTAAACTTCTTCCTTAACCACAAGTTTCTCAAACCAATCACAATACTTATTAGCACAATTATTCGCTTTTCTTTTCTTTTTGTTTTTCAAAACTTTTTCACATTTTTTTCTGTCTTTTTCTTTTCTTTACTTTTCACATTTTTTTTTCTTTTCTTTTCAACCTCATAGCATCAACCAAATAAGTGCACAATCATTTTTCTCCCCAACTTGAATTCAACCACATCATCATGTGAATACTCCCCACTTTCTAAGGCAAGGTAAAAATTCATACCAAAAATCATGGTTGAGGGTTCAAGAAAACAAAGAATCAATCATCCATGCAAAAATGAGAACTAAACACTCAAAGATAAGCATTTAGCAAAAACAACATGGATATTGACAAAAAGGCACAAAAGGGTTAACAAATGATCACACACTCACAAGGTGAATTGACTATTTGGTTATGGTGGTTGTGCTCAAAATGAAAAATAATGCCTTGATCCTTTTCATGCTTTCATAAAATCAACATAAACAAAAGATTAAGCATAATAAAATCCAGTTAAAACAAAGATTGTGGCCTCTAGCATATATGAACAATGGAAAGCTTCCTCACATTTATGGTTTGGGAACTAAAGTGATTCAATCAACAAGCAAGTAATGCAAAAGAATGAATGGTATGGTAATTGTACAAATGAGAAGTGTCCTAAACATGTTATGCTATAGAAAGTGATAAATAATTACCTTGAGTGATAAAACTTCAAAAATAATATCCTACCATACATCCGCAAGTTGAAACACTCAAGCTTTGAAAAATCACCTCAAAAATCTTCAAATTACCGACAAAATTCGAGTACAAACAACCAATAAAAGAATTAGAAAAATAAAACTAGTATCTCCTACTAAATAGCCTTGGTGATAGTGGGAAAAGGAGTGAACCAAGTGGAATAGGAACCCCACTGGTACAGAGCAGAAAAACAAAATTCTGCTATGCTCGCTTAGCGGGCACATCAGAACTCAGAAAAATCAGAATTGCACCAACTGTTCTAATCACTCACCACTTCACCTAAATACTTCATAAACAGAAATATAAACAATATTTACAACCGTTGGGGTGCCTCCCAACAAGTGCTTGTTTTATGTCGTTAGCTCGACGCCTTTATTGTTTTGGTGTTTGGAAAGTAGCTTCCTCCCGTCATGCCATGGTAACGTCTCACCGCGCAAACCTAAAGAAAGAGTCCTAACCAACCACTCAACATACGTTATGGGTACAAATATATACAACAATTATACGAACATAAAAGAAAACGCAAGTATACAATTATTTACACAAACCAACACATATGCACAATTATGGAGCACAAACAACTATTATCATGCAAAAAGAGAAAAGTTGGTGAATGATGGATTCACAAGTTGAAAAGTCAAGATTTTGAATAACAAACTAGTCCGATCTCAACGCGTTTCACCAACATTCACCAACAAAAGTATACTTGTATGCAAACATATACAAGTAAACCTATATGGTGAACATAAACAAGTAAACATGTACAAGCAAGTATATACACGTGAAACTATACAATATATACGTTATATACAAAGCTAAAAACCACGAAAACTAATGCGATGCAATCAAAACCATCCCCGGCAACGACGCCATTTTGTTGAATGCAGTATAGGGCAAGCAACAAAAAAAAGATTTGGAAATATTGATCCGGGAATTATCATCCTCAGAGATGGAGAGATGCCATTCAACAATTTCTACGGTTTCGAGCTTGGGTTTGAATGAGCAAAAAGTAATCAAAGATATAGACAGGAAAAGAATAAACACATTCTTAGAAGAGAAAGAACTTATCAGGAATGTAAATATATTCACTCTTCACAAACATACACTTACCAACCCGTTATACTCAACCTACGATACTCATCTATGTCATCACGTATCTCTCACATAAGCATCCATCTCTGGAGCACAAACGAGATCATCTCACAACTAAGGTTATCTCTAACGCGAAGTCGTGAGAACATCCGTATTCTCGCGTCGGCGATCTCTCGCGCGTCGCTCAAACACGAAAGCATTAAGTACAGATACAAACGGTGAATGCTAGCTCTATATCTATCTCTAGAGTTCATAACCAACAGATTATCATCCTAGATAAGGATTCAAGAAGTTTATCTCTAAAGCACCCCAAATCCTCAGCATAGAGCAAAAATCCAGGATAACATCAACACAGATTTGTAAAGCAAGTTAAACATAACATTATAATCGATAAATATACATAAGATTCGAGTAAATATACAAATAAAACCCAACACAAAAGAAATACACAAAGAAGAGAATAGATAAACCAAACATCTTACGGGTTGTCAGCTCCGGTTGATGAGAAATCCACCTCCGATCTTCCAAGTGCATGACCCGGTGTTGTTTTCTAAGCCAATCCTACTCTAAGAATGAAAATGATGGAGTTGGGACTAAAACTTTCCCAAAACCATAACCCTAAAATGTCTCAAATGAAGAAATATAAAGAAAATTCTGCGCAGGTCCGCTCAGCGGACCCCCTCCGCTCAGCGGACCCAAAATTGCATCCAGCCTCTGCCTTGCTCCGCTTAGCGGATGACAGCAAAAGTGAAATCTTGTTTTCGCCATAAGTTGAGAACCGTAACTCCGAATTGCGCACGGTTCGAAGCGTTGGAAAGCTTATTCAATGATCTATCCAATAATGAATGAATGGAAACCAAAATGATTATTTTGGTCATCCTTATTTTGAGCTTATGGAAGTCCGCTTGAAGGTGGCTAAGCGGGCTTGCACCAAAACTGCAAAATCGAAGTCGTGCCTTTGACACTTTATTCCTCAAGGCTCCAATAAGCATGAATACCTATAGAAACAAAGGAAAAACTATCAAATAGTATAAAAGTATATGAAAATACAACTATTCACAAAGTATACATATTTATACACAAAACGGGGAATTATTCAAACGGTATTAACAAAAGTATCGATAAGTGCCACTATTTACATACACAAAATAAGTACATTTTGGCACTTATCACGCAATCACATTAAGCCCTTTATCTTCACACCCAAATAGTAGAGTATTCGGTTAGTGATTCTGATCCTTATTAACACGGATGGGGCTCGGGCACATTTTTGTGATTCTGATCCATAAGTTGCGGGGGATCGAACTGTAATTCGCCCTACCAAGTTCAATACCAGATGCTTTTGAACCAACCGACAATAGGCTTCTTTATTGTAATCCGTGAGATACACATCCTTTGGGTTAAATGACCGTGTGAGGGTCACCTAGCTTAGTCGGTGTAATCTTTTAATTTTCACTAAAATTTTTTTCAGGATTATTCACTTATATTCATCGGCTCTATACGTAGTTTGTGTTTAAGACGGTGCCGACTGCTGAATAAACTACTCGAAGCTACTTTAAAGCTAGAGGTTAAAGATTTGGGGTAATAGGTACTCAAATTGATCTTGCATAATTCGGGGTTCTAGAGTGTCAAGACTGTAGCAATTTTGTTTAATAGTGCTTCAGTTTCTAACATATCTTTAAATTGTGTATCCTTGTACTTTTCGAGCGTGTCAGGCTATGCATATAAAAAGAATTTATGGTTCAAGTAGATGGAGTATTCGAAAAACGGAAAGATACTCGCATATATGAACTTAAAATACATGGATAGAAATGACAGAAAAGTAAAATATTTTTTTTAAGGTAATAACTAGAAATACTAGAAATTTAAATCTACTGAAAATATAAATTAAAGCAGAAAGCTTCCTCCCCCACACTTAAACTTTGCGTTGTCCTCAATGCGACTTTGTGTGGTATAAATGGTAAAACTCACTCCTCGTTTCCTCTTCCTCGCGCTCGGCCTCAGGTACGTGCTCTACCTCCCCTTCGTCCTTCCTCGACGTCTCTAGGCAGAACTATCCCAGCCTGATACACATAATCATGTAAGCGCTGATCCGCTGTTGCGCACAGATCAAAAACGAGTATTTTGTAAAACAGTAGTTTAGCGGTAACGACAACTCGAATATCGTTCTCACAAGGATTCTTGTATTATATTAACTAACAGTAACAATTTATGGGGGGTTTGGTTTAGGATCGATATAATAATAACAGAGTGAAAAAGTGATTAAAATAAGTGATTATGTAAATAAGCTAAAACGACAATTCTACTGATTCGGTTACCGACTTATCACTGGTTCAATAAACTTCAATCCCCTAAGCGGATTCTATTCCTTTACCGATTACAACACCAAATAACAAGCGAACTTGATATTATAAGATTTCATTCCTATTATCCGAATTAAGCAAACGGATCAGCGCAATCACGAATTAAGCAAACGTGATTCTAACTTACGTAGTTTAACGATTAAGCAACGATACAATACGATAAAGGTAAAGGAACATCAACCAATCGGTATAAATCAATAATATTCTATACAACTCGAATTAAGCAAACAAGACATATAGATTAATATCAAAAGGGAGAAGAAATTGGATTAAAGATTAAAAACCTCAAAGAATTGGAAATCGTAACCAGCAGAAATTGCCTTCGGGGATTAGTTCCTCATCATTCGTACAAAGCTTTCAAAATTATTTCGTGAAAAGTAAAAAAAAAAACGTGAACAATGTTTTCGGCTGCTAGGGTCTAAGGGAAAAACAACCCAACCGGTTTACAACCCAACTGGGTCAAAAACAAAACCCAGACCCACTACTAGCGACCCGAAACTGAAAATATAAAGTGCTGCAACTTCAAACTCAAATCTGGGAATTATAGGCTCCGAACCTGACTTTGACTCTGCAATGAAAGTCATAGCTCTCTCTCTTAGCTTTCCGGCGATTATTAGAACGCCTCAATCGGACTCCTGGAACTCCAGTTATGATCGTTTCCGTGCAGACTGCTAAAGTTGAAAAATAAAGTGCGAAAATTAAATAAAGCTAAAAATAAAATAAAATATAAAAACACATTAAGACATAAAAATAATCAAAACAAACCAATGAAATGCTTGAGTACAAACATGAAAGGATGTGCATAAAAATGCACTGATCAAGCCCTTAACACGGTATGTCAAACCACGCATTTCTTCCATGAGGTTTGCAATGCTTTGATCATTCCAATATTGATAATCGTGATGATCTCTTTGCATCTGACGCATCAGCGCCATCATTTTATTTTGCCCCGCTTCGATCCTCTGATGACACTGAGTTTCTTCCTCCTCGTTGCGCATCATCTCTCTATACACGTCATCAAGTGTGACTGGGTGATTCCTTCCTTGGGGTTGATGTCCAGATGATCCAGTAACATTCTCAAGATTAGGTTGGGGGTTTTCATTAGGCTGAGGCTCTTGTTGATCCATTTCATGTTCGATTTCATCAACATTATTTGCATTGTTCTGATTATCTTGTATGTTCTCATCAGGAGCAGGTGCATCAAGGTCATAGAGCCAGTTGTTTTTACGGTCTATTATGGTGATCTCGTTGTTTGGCAATATAACACTGTAAACTTCCTTGTTTCGTACCATGGGGTTGGATCTTCCGTCCTCTCTTGCCTTGATGAGGCGGCCAGCCCGACAGTTATTGATGTCCATAAAAACAGTTGGTAAAGACGGTAGATTTTGTATCCTATCTCTTAAATCGAGGGCTCGAGCTAAACCGGTAACAAGCCATCCTACACAAAATGGTGTGTTTCCTTCTCTTGACACAAGATATTGAATGTGAGCCATGAGGAAAGTACTGGCATTGATCCGATTGTTGGAGAAATCAAATAAAAGAAGTATAACTCCTAGGCATTAACCTTGTTGTTGTTGGTCCTTCTGAAGATCGTGTTGGCTAAGATGCGGTAGAAGTAACGCATGACCGGATTATGAATGTGAGAAGAAAAATGCATGTCAGGAGCGACATTTTCGTTACCGGACACTCTCTTCCATACAGCATACGATGTTCTTTGCCAGTCAAACTCAGGCGGAATTCTATAATTGACTCCCATCATCACGTGTGAATTGAAAAATCGCACTTAAGTTGTCTTGATTTATGGTGTACTCTTGGTTAAACAGTCGGAAGGTAGCGGTTCCGATGAGACTATGAGAAGCGTCGATAGGTGTGTTGTAAATATATGAACTTAGAAATTCCAAGGTTAACGCCTCGTATGTGGGCAAGTTCAGTGTGCTTACAAATGATAAACCCATTTTATTGAGCAACATTCGCACACCGTTGAACAGCCCCAAACTTTGCAAACTTTCAACATGGGCGAATCTTGTTGACACTACCCCTCTCTGAGAAAAACTTCGGTAACGCATGCGTTGAAGTTCACCCGCTTCTCCATTCCGAAAAATAACACCTGGGAATTCAGCTTCTCCTTCGTTTTGTTGGTTTCTATTTGCCATAACAATTACTCTGCAGAGAGTATGAAAAATTGGTTATAGGAATAGCAGGAACAGAAAGGTTGATGCTTATGGCTCTGTTGCAGTGAAATTTATATAGGAATGTGAAGTTTGGAAATGAATTGAGTGGGTGGTAAATGGAAATTAATGAGAGGGTTGAAAGAAGATGAAAAGAATGGAGTAAATGAGTAACTCGGTGGAGGAAGTTTGAACAGAACCGGAAAAATGAAGTGAGAATGCAAGCAAACATTTTGCTGCACGTAAGGCAAGTGACAAACGTCACTTTATGGCCTGTGACGGTCGGCATGGTGCCCCTCCTGACATACGGCGGGCATGCGTGAAAAAAGGAAAAATACACCTCTGTGTGTTGGTTCAGTGTGCAGAGATTCCATTCAGCCTTTTGACCAATGCTGCATGCAATTTTATTGGACCAACATGAAAATGGCATGAATAGCTTTGACTAGGAGTCAAAGTATATAGCTGAGTGTATATATAAACTCAGTAGCCAATATAAAAACAATCTAGCCTATAGCAGTGATATTTAATAGCAGTAGCAGTGTATAGGTATTGGACTAAAAAATTGTGTTTAAGCAGATATGGCAATGCAGTATAATTTATCTATAATAATAGCAGTAATTAGCAGCAAATAGTTTTGTCATATGAGCAGAAAAAGAAAATTTTAACAATGCACACACACAATAGATAACAGAAGAAATATAGCTGAGGAAATAAAAACCAGAGTAAAGAAAACTGCTGAATTCAATTTTATTAAAACCAAAAACTTCAAATTAAAATTAGTCTCAAAATTAAAATACTAACTAAATAAAATACTAAAACTAAAATACTGAAAAATAAAACTACTAAAAACGGGAAATCCTAACTAAGTGTTTCCTTCCCCTACACTTAAACTAGACGATGTCCTCATTGTCAAAATGTAAGAGTTAGAAATCTAAACTAAAGGTCTTCAGTTAGCCACTTTTAGGAGCCGGTATCGACTGGAAGTGCTGATACAAACTATCGAGATTTGCCGTGACTAAATCCATAAATCCATGGAAATATCCTCGGAGTATCCCTAAGTCAGTACGAAGTACAACAACATCGTTTTGAAGGGTCTCAATAGCAGCAGTATGGTCAACCATAGGCACATCTTCATCAGGTGTAACATCAATATCGTGGTAGCCAGGCGGTGTCATTGGATCACTTTCTTCCTTCTCGAGATCAGTTTCACCTTGTCCTTCCAAGTCATATAACCAGTTTTCTTTCTTGTGCACACTTGTGTACCTAATGCAAGGTAAGGCAAAATGATGAACAGGCTCATAGTTCACTATAAGCTGATAAGGCGGAGTATCATAATTACTGATCAGGCCTTTGTTGAAGCAAAATTCGACGTCCATGGAATTGAATCCTCCATAAGGAATCAATCTCGCAAGCGGTGTTCTTAAGGACAGGGCACGGGCGATCTTAGTGACTAGACCACCTACAAGGATAGTGTCATACCCCAAAATTTTCCCATCCCATTTCACTTTCAAACTCATACAATAACTCAAGGCTCAATGGTTAACTCAAGGCACATTCTCCTAACCAAAGACCTCTTGAACTAGGGTTTTGCATTCTAATAAAATTGATGAATCAAGGTCTCCAATGAATTTCATATGGCTTATGGGGTTTCAAACTATCTCCATGCCAAAATTTAAGCTTCAATTCCAAAGATTGTTCATTCAATTGCTCAGATAGTCAACAGTTAACTAGTTTGACTTAAAAGTCAACTATGGTCAAATCACAATCAAAACTCCTGATTTTTGGTTAAACATCCTTGTTTTGAAGTATCATTTATCATTTGATCAAGGTTTGATCATGGTTCGTCAAGAAAAGCTTCAAAATCAACAAGATTCAAAGTTGCTAAATTAGGGTTTTGATCTAAAAGTCAACTGAACTTTGACCAGCCATAACTTTCACATGGAATGCTAGAAATTTCTCACTGAAAGCCTATTTTGTTGGAAATTGAATTCTCTACAACTTTGTCTATCACATGCCAAGGCCAGAAATGCTTAATTTGAGAGATATGGTACAAAAGATTATAGGTCCTTTTCAAAAGTCAACCAAAAGCAGTTTTTTATCAAAGGCCATATCATCAAGATAAAATATTCAAATGGGAAAAAGGTTCCAAAGTGGCTTATAGAGGACATCTTGAGGTTTCCAAAAAGTCCTAGAAATCTTCCATATCTTAAAAATTGAGGGAGATATGCCTTGTCAAAGTTGGATAATTTTGAAGGCAAAATGTGAAACAAAAGTGATTCAAATTGGATTTTCTTGCAAGTGAGCCTAACTTTTTAAGATCTAATCTTGATCCACAAGTTATCTAAGTAACCAATTTAATTTTCCACGAATTATTAGGTTTTATTTGATTTTATATGGTCTTTTATTCATTTAAAAGTAATTAAATTCAAATAAATCAAGGAAAAAATCAAATAGTTTATTTGGCTCTTCATTCCAATCATATCCAATCACAATTATACCTAATGTGCAACATAAAATCGTGCAAGTCAAGATTGGAAAGAAAAGGTGTAAATTGGAGAAAATTAGAAGGTTTTACAAATCATATTTCTTCAAATTGCATTCTCAAGATTTATCAAGATTTACTTCAATTTTAGTGACCTAAATCCATCCTCTATAAGTACCCAATTAATTCAGAGATTCAGGGGACGAGAGAATTGGCCAAGGATTAGGGTTCCAAAATACAAAACATTCAAAGAAAAGAGAAAATTCGTTTTCCTAGTTCCAGCGTTTTTCAGGTACAAGCAACCATCCAAACTTCTTCCCAAGGTAATATGGAGTGGTAATGGATCATTGACTGAGTCCCATAATGCCCAGGACGTATGCTTCATGTTCTTCCTATTCATTCATATTTAATTTTCGTTTTGTGCATGCTATCGCGTTTTGAATTAATTTAACCATACATATGAGTTCATGATGATGTTTAGAACAATTTTCACGTGTTACATGTAACCTGCAAGACCTAGATCTCAAAACGCCATTGTTAGGGCAAGAGATATCACTCTCTTCGATTTCGCATGTACAGCCACTTTCAGGACTTAAAACCTATGCCATTGAGTTCGTAAGGCTTGTTTTAGGTGATCTGGGTGGTTCTTGTTTTTCGCTCCGTCTGTTTTTGCAGGTTCCAAAGCTGAAGAATTAACCATGGAGATTCGTCGTGAAACTCGCAGCAGATTTCGCAGGAGATTCCCCGGCAGAATCCGCAAGAAATCATGGGGAAGGAGATGAATAGTTCTTGAACCAAGTGATCACACGCGTGGCTTGACTTGGTTGGACGGTCAAAATACTTCTCTCTCTCTCTCCAGATGCATGGGGCAATATAATTGGCTGGTCAAATATTCCAGACCTTTTCTCCTCTTTCTATTGGTCTACGACATTACCATGGGTCCCACATTTTGATTCTTTTGAATTTCTATTTAATATTTTTGTTTTATATTTAACCTTCTTTAACTATTATATTATCAAAGTAGCATAAATAGCATAGCTGGCTGAGGCATGATGTTGTTAACTTGAGAAACCTGGGCTCGATCCCTAGTGGTGTAATATTTTTTTACAGATTACGTGATTGAAGATCCAGCGCATTCCTCCAACGCCCGCACGCGTAACACCTTCCATCCAAGCCATCAGATTTATCAAGTGATCAAATCCAACGCCTAGGAGTGCTCCTCAATGGTAGACCTCCAGAGGGTCACAACACTGAATTGCAGCGCCCTCACCAGGTTTTTTATTCCTTTTTTTTCTTTATTTCTATTTTTTTGTTTATTATTAAATCATGGTTAATTAACTTAATTAATTTTGGACAAATCAATAATTAACTAACAAAATAGGATTAGGTTAACTTAATTAGGTAATTGGGATTTAAAAATTAATTAGTTTAATTAGGATTAGGCTTCCCTTTTAATTTATTCAATTAATTATTAATAAAATTAATATTAGGATTTATTTATTAATCGTTTTGATCGAATTAATCGATCACAATGATTAATAATCAATTATTTAATTAATTATATAATATATTCAAATAGGTTTATTTACTAAGGGTTTTAACCGATTCGATTTGTTACGATGATTAGTAATCCCTCCTTAATTCGTTTATTGTTTTAATCAAACCTATTGATTACGATGATTAACGATAAATAATTTATTTAATAAAATACATCAATTTGCTAACGGTGATAATCGAATCAATCGATTAGAATAATTAGCAATTCTTCATTTAATTTGTTAATTATGTTGATCAAACCCATTGATCACCATGATTAATGAAACATATAATAATCAGGGTTATACGCCACATCAAAACACATCTCTTTCACAAACTGCGAATTTCAAAACTGCGACAATTACCAAACTGCGTACGGTAATTTAAAACACAGTTTCAACATTCATACTAAATCTAAAGCGTACAACCCTGCCCCGAACTACGTTGACTCTAATCCTCCATAAGGAGGTACGTAGGCACTTGGATAACCAAGGTGAGTCCCCTTCCCCAAAACCTCAATTAGGCTTAAATCTCGCTTTTAACCCTATTCACTTTCTGTCATTAGCTATAAACCATAAACCTTACCATAATACTCTTACAAACCTTAAATGCAAACCTTAGGAAATGGTTAAGGGTGCCTAACACCTTCCGTTGACCTGAATATAATAACTTACCCAGAATTCTCTAAAACTTCGTAGGGTTTCCTATTCGCCCTGGCAGAATAGGTGGCGACTCTAAATTCTTTAATTTTTAGAGTAGGTTGCTACAGATAGGACCAAGGGTATCTTGGGCTATAAAGGCCATCCTAGAAAGCATGAAAGATACGCCTACAACTGGTCTGGATTGGAAAACACACATCATGATGCACAGTTCATCCTTAGTCACCGAGGTATCGCCTAAAGGCTTTCCAAAAAGAGTAAAAGCTAGTATCGTGTGGAAATACCTATTGGCGGGATTATGGATTTCCGAAGAGACTCGTAGATCATTCTGATCTTTACCAGATATAGTACTCCAAAAGTAGTCAACTATGTTATCAGGGAAGTATTCATCATCAACTTCCATTAAAGTATCCATGCTTTTAGGAAATCCTAGTAACTCAGCCAGCTGACGGGTGGTGAAACGGTAGGTGAAACCAAACATCCTGAATGAAACTCTTCCTCTATTGAATCCTAATCCAAGCCCAGGCTCATATCGAAGGGAACTCAGAAACTCTAAAGTCAGGTTACGGAAAGTGGGTGTACGGCTCGTAAGGATATCTCCCCAACCAATCTGATGAAGCATAAAGTGCACACTTTCCCTAATACCTAGAACAGTCAGAGTCGCATCATGCGAAAATGTAGTGAACCCTATCTCACGCTGTGTCAGAATCTCATAACGTCTCTGCTGAGCCTCACTCCCAAAAGTAACTACCATATCATCAGTAAAGTCCATCTCTAAAGTCATAAAAGAGGTTAGTACCCTGGAAGTTTTTAAAATCAGAATGAACTTTAAGTTAGTATCATTTATTAAAACAAATGGAGTTAGTATTTTGAAAAATAAATGTAGAATAAAAAGGAAATAATTTTTAATAAAAAGAATTATATTTAAAACAATTTAAAAGAAAGTTAAAGTTAAAAGGTGGGTTGTCTCCCACGAAAGCGCTTTGTTTAACGTCGCAAGCTCGACGAATCGATGATTAGTTTTTCGACTCGATGGTTAACTCTGCGAGTTTAAGACTATCAGTATAGTCTTTGTTTTCAACAATGTGATAATATTTTAGTCGCTTCCCGTTTACAATGAAGTTATCGCTTGATTTTCCTTTAATTTCAACAGCGCCATTTGGATATACCTTAGTAACTTCGAATGGACCAAACCATCTTGAACGAAGTTTTCCTAGAAATAGCTTAAGTCGAGAATTAAACAATAGCACCACATCTCCTACGTTGAATTCCTTCCTAGAGATGCGCTTATCGTGCCACTTCTTTGTTATTTCTTTGTAAATCTTAGCATTCTCGTAGGCATCTAATCTAATCTCTTCCAATTCGTTGATATCTAATAGTCTCCTTTCGCCTGCGGCAGTGTAAATTAAATTTAAGGTCTTTATGGCCCAGTAAGCTTTGTGCTCGAGTTCTACCGGTAAATGACATGATTTACCGTACACTAATTTGAAAGGTGTGGTTCCTATAGGTGTCTTGTAGGCGGTTCTATATGCCTATAATGCTTCGTGTAGCTTAGACGACCAATCCTTCCTAGATGTGGCAACAGTCTTTTCAAGTATTTGCTTAATTTATCTATTCGAGACTTCAACTTGTCCACTCGTTTGTGGGTGGTAAGGTGTTGCTACACGGTGTCGGACTCCATACTTTATTAAAAGTTTTTCAAAGATTTTGGATATGAAGTGGGATCCTCCATCGCTGATAACCAATCTTGGTACACCAAATCTCGGGAAGATTATATTTTTGAACAGCTTAATTACTACGTGTGCATCGTTTGTTGGTGAGGCTATAACTTCTATCCATTTAGACACGTAATCGACAGCAACAAGTATGTAGTTATTTCCAAAAGAAGACGGAAAAGGTCCCATAAAATAAATTCCCCATACATCAAAGATTTCTACTTCCAAAATACCCTTTTGAGGCATCTCATCTCGCCTAGATATGTTCCCAGTGCGTTAACAACGGTTCAATTTTTAACAGCGATGTGAACATCCTTCCACAGGTTGGGCCAAAAGAGACCAGCTTGTAAACTTTTTGCGCACGTCTTTGATGTGCTTGCATGCCCACCATAAGGGGCATCATGGCAATGATGTATTATGCTTTCTATTTCTCCTTCCGGAACACATCGGCGGAAAATTCCATCAACGCCTCTCTTAAATAGTAAAGGTTCATCCTAATAGTATTGTTTAAGATCATGGAAGAACTTCTTCTTTTTTTGATAAGTCATGTCAGGCGGAAGCACTCCCACCGCTAAGTAATTCACAGAGTCAGCATACCATGGCAGTGTGGTTTCGGTGCTTAACGTTTTAACGACTTTGGTTTGCGCTTTAGGTTGTTCCAATGTATCGCTTTTGGATTCTAATTGTGCTATTAAGCGTTCATAAGGGAAATCATCGTTAATTGGTGTTTCTTCAGGTTTAAGACCTTCCATCCTAGATAAATGATCAGCTACTACGTTTTCGGCTCCCTTTTTATCCTTGATTTCCAAATCAAACTCTTGCAACAGTAGGATCCACCTTAACAGTCTAGGTTTTGCATCTTGTTTAGCTAGTAGATACCTAATGGCTGCATGATCAGTGTAGACTGATATCTTTGCTCCTATCAAATAGGAACGAAATTTATCTAACACGAAGACCACGACCAAGAGTTCTTTTTCGGTTGTGGCGTAATTCATCTGTGCAGGGTCCAAGATTCTACTTGCGTTGTATATTGCGTGGAGTTTTTTATCTTTCCTTTGGCCTAAGACTGCTCCTACGGCATAGTCACTTGCATCACACATAACTTCAAACAGTAACCCCCAATCGGGTGGTTGCATTATGGGTGCCGATATAAGGGCTGTCTTTAATATTTCAAAGGCTTTTAAACATTCATCATTGAAATTAAACTCGATGTCTTTCATTAAGAGGTTGGTCAGAGGTTTAGAGATCTTAGAAAAGTCCTTTATAAATCGTCTATAAAAACCGGCGTGTCTTAATAAACTCTGTATTTATCTAAATGTTTTTGGGGGTTGGAGGTTCTCTATAACTTCGATCTTTGCTTTATCGACTTTAATCCACCTTTCAGAGACGACATGTCCAAGTACAATTCCTTGTTTAACCATAAAATGACACTTCTCCCAGTTTAGGACGAGGTTAACGTGTACACATCTGTCCAATACTTTTTCTAGATTTGAAAAGCATCCCTCAAAATCCTCCCCACATACAGAGAAGTCGTCCATAAATACTTCCATGATGTTGTCTATGTAGTCAACAAAAATTGACATCATGCATCTCTGAAATGTTGCAGGGGCGTTACATAATCCGAACGACATTCGTCTATAAGCGAATGTTCCATAAGGGCATGTGAAGGTTGTTTTCTCTTGGTCATCAGGGTGAATTGGGATTTGGAAGAATCCTGAGTAACCATCCAGGTAGCAGTAATAAGAGTGCTTTGCTAAACGTTCAAGCATTTGATCAATAAAGGGGAGAGGAAAATGGTCTTTCCGCGTGGCCTTGTTCAATTTACGATAATCAATACACATTCGCGCACAAGTTACCACTCTTTCAACGATGGATTCGCCTGACTTGTTTATGGTAACTGTGATGCCTCTTTTCTTTGGTACACAATGGACCGGACTTACCCACTGACTACCAGAGATTGGATATATAATTCCAGCATTTAGAAGTTTGGTGACTTCATCTTTAACTACTGTGCTCAGGATTGGGTTGATCCTCCTTTGATGTTCCCTAGAGGATTTGCAATCTTATTCCAACATGATATGATGCATACATATGGAAGGACTTATTCCTTTCAGATCGGCAATGTTATATCCTAGCGCAGATGGGTATTTTCTTAACACTTGTAACCGTTTTTCAGTCTCTGTTCCTCCTAACTCTGCATTGACTATTACTGGTCTTTTGAGCTCATTGTCTAGGAATTCATATCTAAGAGTCTTGGGTAATGGTTTAAGGTCCAAGGTTGGTTGCTTAGGGCAAGGCATATGGTTGGGTGTTAAAGCTAAGCATTCGCTTAAGCTATCGTCTTGATATTCTGAACTCCAATTGGCATCTTCGAAAATCAGGGGCATTGGAATCTTTATAACATCAGAGTAAGATTCTTCTAATAATCCTATCTCTCTTATACATTCATCAATAACATCCACCAGATAGCATGTATCTTCTATAGCTGAGGATTGAACGAATTGTGTTAGAATAAATTCGACCTTCTCTTCACCTACTTCGAATGGAAACTTGCCTTTCTTTACGTCTATAATAGCTCCAGCGGTGGCCAGAAACGGTCTTCCTAAGATTATAGGGGTATTGACGTCTTCCTTTATGTCCATAATTATGAAATCCGTAGGGATGTAAAATTGTCCGATGCGGACGGGCACGTTTTCAAGAACACCTACAGGATACTTAACATAACGGTCTGCAAGTTGTACTGACATCTTGGTTGGTCTTAGCTCTCCCATATTAAGCTTCTCGCAAATGGACAAAGGAATTAGGCTAATACTAGCTCCTAAGCCGCACAAAGCTTTGTCTATGACAAATTTTCCTATATTGTAGGGTATGGAGAAACTCCCTGGGTCTTTCAGCTTAGGTGGCATTTTATTTTGAATTATCGCACTACATTTGGCAGTGAGTGTTATGGTCTCATTGTCTTCTATCTTTTTCTTATTTGATAGGATTTCTTTGAGAAATTTAGCATATGAGGGCATTTGTATAATAGCTTCTGTAAAAGGAATTGTAATGTATAACTGTTTAAGAAGTTTAACAAATTTCTTAAACTGCCCTATGCTTTTAGATTTTTCGAATCTTTGAGGGTACGGGATAGGTGGTTTATAGGGTGGTGGAGGTACGTATGGCGCTTATTTTTCCTCCATCTCGCCATCCTTGTCCTCATTCTCTTTTGGGTTACTTGATTTATCTTTGGGTCCACTTTCCTCCTCAGTTGTTTTACTAGGGCTTTGGAACATAGCAGGGTTTCTAAGTCTAGGGTCAGTTGGTTTGTCCATCTCTTTTACAACTTCGCATAATAATAGCATGAGCATGTCCTTTCGGATTCGGTTGTGGTTGTCCAGGAAACGTCTCGGCAGGAGCAGCAATAGGTGCTTGCTGTTGTGCCACTTGAGAGATTTGTGTTTCAAGCATCTTGTTGTGAGTGGCTAACGCGTCTACTTTAGTTGCCAACTGTTTGATTTGCTCATTGGTGTGTACGTTTTGGTTTAGGAAGTCCTTATTAGTCTGAGTTTGAGTGGCTATCAAATTTTCCATCATTAATTCTAGGTTAGATTTCCTAGGGACGTTAGGAGCAGATAAGGGTGCCTTTTGATATCCAGGTGGTATAATAGGTGCTTGGCCCGACGCATATAAAGCATTATTGTTCTTATACAAAAAATTAGGGTGATTTTTCCATCCTGGGTTATATGTATTCGAGTAAGGGTTTCCTTGAGCATAGTTTACTGGTTCAGGGGAAACTCCTGCCTAAAGATGGCACTCGGGGGCAACATGTCCAGACATCCTGCATATTTCGTAGTTGGGGGCTACAGCAGCCACGACGGCTACAGGTGCTACAGTCAGGTTTTCGATCTTCTGAGTTAGGGCATCAACTTTGGCGTTAACACGGTCAAGGCTGCTTATCTCGTACATACCACTCTTCGTTAAAGATTTCTCACCAGAAGTTCTCTCTAACGGAGCTCTCTCGCTTCCCCATTGATAATGATTTTGAGCCATACTTTCTATAAGTGCATAGGCATCGACATATTCTTTGTCCATCAGTGTGCCACCTGCGGCAACGTCAATTGTAAGTCTCGTGTTGTATAGGAGACCATTGTAAAAGGTATGGATAATTAACCATTCTTCTAATCCGTGATGTGGACAGAGCCTTAGCATGTCCTTGTATCTCTCTCACGCTTCGAAAAGAGACTCGTTGTCTTTTTGTCTAAACCCATTGATCTGGGCTCTTAGCATGGCGTTCTTGCTAGGTGGAAAATACCGCGCCAAGAAGACTTTCTTCAGTTCATTCCAGATAGTGACTAAATTGGCGGGTAAAGACTAGAGCCAAGCTCTAGCTCTATCCCTCAGCAAAAAAGGAAAAAGGCGTAGTCGGATAGCTTCGGAACTGACACCATTTGCTTTTATAGTGTCTGCATATTGCAAGAACATTGACAAATGAAGATTAGGGTCTTCCCGTCGGACTCCCAGAAAATTGACTTTGTTGTACTACTGACAACAAAGATGGCTTCAGTTTGAAATTATTTGCCTCAATAGTAGGAGCAACAATGCTATTGTGTGGTTCAGCTTGCGAAGGGATGGCGTAAGACTTGAGAGGACGCGACTGTTCTCCCATGGTGGATTCTTCAACTGGTTCAGAAATAGGACTAGGAACAAGAGTGCGAGTTCGTCGTAATCGACGTGATACAGTGATAGAACGCTCTGGTTCAAAAATTGGCAGCACTAAGTCTTCACTTCGAGAGCGAGTACTTGGCATGCACAAAGGGAATTAAGTAATTGAATGTGCCTTAGCCTCTAAAACATAACATTTAATTATGATATCGACTAAATTAGTCCCTGGCAACGGCGCCAAAACATGATCGCGACAAAATGAGTATGTCTATGTTTATGACTGCAAGTGCACAGTCTATCGCGTAGCTTTAAAGATTATCGAACCCAAAGGACTAAGAATCGACCTACGATATTTAATTGTTACTACGTAAATCTAAGGATAATATCTGATTAATTAGGATCAGACGGGAGAAATAGGGAAATAGAATTTGATTAAATTAATTGGGAATTACACCGGTATGTAATGGTCGGACGTTGGGAATCTAGTAAACTATCAGTGCGATTCGTAATTTTAAATATCTTTCTGTAGAAATCATTAGTTTAAAAACCTTCCTCTCACACGCTCGTGTTTATTGATTTCGATCTTATTATTAAACCTAAGTGAGTGCTCTCGCTGTGTTAATGCCTAATTTCTACTGTCCAGTTAAAACCTCAAACTCTCGTTTATCTTGATTTAAACTTCAATTATTTTTAACTCTCGTTACAAAACAATTTAACTAAGTGCTAGAAATTATAACCAGGTAAATTATTTTTCAACGACGAATCGTGTTGACGGTATTTCTAGACTCCCTCAGTTTTGTGACCTTACATACTGGTGATATAAATATAGCCAGACATAATTTTAATTGACAGGGCAGAACAAATAAAACAGATAAACAACATTCCAGACATCAATTTATGGTTCAGCATAGACAATAAATAATAATGAATACAAATAAAAATAATAAATACTAAACATTGAAACCGGAATTAAAATTGCAGAACTGAAATTGCTAAACTAGTAGTACCAAGCTTTAATCCGGAACTAGAAATAATTTGCAGAAACAAAATCTACTCCTAAAACTAAAACTAAGTTCTGAAGCTGAAAAAGGAAATTGAAAGGCAATAGTATTTTCGGTGTGGAAAGCTATTGCTGAGACTGGTTGGGAAAAAGACTTGAAACTGGATGCAGAAGAAAAGTGACGGCAGTGGAGAAAAATCTTCGTCCCTTCTTTCAAATCTTTTCTGAGTATTTATATCAAAGCTTTAGGTTTAGGTTGAATCTTAAATTTGTTTCAGAGCTGGCTTTTCGGAGGAGAAAAAGGAGGAGAAAGTATAGGGGTTGACGACCAAGCTCCTCTTCTGAGTGTGAGTGTGTGACTCACGTCACACACTAATTAAAGGAGTGTGTCGTTCGGCAGGGGGGAGGGGTGCCGTTCGTCAGGGCCTCCTGATGGACGTGAAACCTCATCTTGGGCCATTTGGTTTACGGGCCTTGTTCTTCATATTTGCGCCCCCTATTTGCTTCTTCACCCTTATCACCTTTTTTCTCTTCATTTTATCTTCCTTTTCCGATTATTTTCTAAGCAAGCCTGATTTAATTAAATACCTGAAACAAAGTAAAAATATAGGCGTAATACGAAATAAAGTAATATAATTGAAATAAAATAGGAAAATAATACATGTAAATTAAGCTAAATACACGATACGTTTTTGTGTTATCAATCTCCCTTTTGAGAACTTAATGTGTACATTTTGTGGTAATTGTTTGGAAAATAGGAATCATCTCTTTTTTAGTTGTGGGGTGGTAAAGAAAATTTGGTGTGAAATAGCTTTTTGGGTTGGTAAAGGAGATAGTTTTAGTGAAGAGTGTTTGTCGAATTTTATGGATTGACACTTATTCTTTAGTGTGAATATGGTGAAAGATAGAAAATTGGGGATTGTTTGGCTTGCTACTATATGGGCTATTTGGTTGGTTAGAAACAGAGTGTGTTTCCGGAATGAATTATGGAATGTTAACGACACCGTTTGGAACATTAAGCTTTTGGCTTGGAGGTGGTCATTTTGTGAGAATATTACTCACTCCAATTATACATTTTACGAGTTTAGTAAGGAGCCGTTGTATTTCCTCTCGTGATTGTAATTGGTTTGTAATTTTCTTTTGTCGGTTTTTACGGTCTCTTGATGTAATCGGGTTTGAGAACCCTTTTAGTTCTCCCTTTTATAATATCTTGATTACTAAAAAGAATATTCCAACAACTATGTATTAGAAAGTGCGAAAGAGCATCAAAAGCAACATCTCTCAATGTTAGTCTCTCTTTTTACTTAACTATGAAAAGTAGGATTTTAAGACTAAGAATGGGGAAGAACAAGAAATTAACTTGATCAATTCTTTATGTTGTTTAGTACAGACAACATAAAACAACATTTAAACCATGATGCTTTTATTTATAATATAGAGAACAAAAGCACAATTTTCTTTCGGTTTTACACTCACATTCTTGTTTTCGCAATGACATTGTAAACAAAGGATTGAAATAAAGATTAGAAGAATATAGATTCCATGCTTTGTAAACCTTATATATTTCTTATTTAGTATACTTCCTTAATAGCATTTTCTAATATGGAGGAGAGTAAACTGGTGGCTGATACCCAACCGGTGGCTTATAAACTGGAGGTTTCTCAACTGGTGGCTTGTAGACTGGAGGCTTTTCAACTGGAGGTTTGTAGACAGGAGGTTTCTCAACTGGTGGTTTGTATACTGGTGATTTTTCTGTAGGTGGCTTGTAAACGGGAGGTTTTTCAACAGAAGGTTTGTAAACAGGAGGTTTTTCAACTGGTGGTTTATACACAGGTGACTTCTCTACTGGTGGTTTGTAAACAGGAGGCTTCTCAACAGGTGGTTTGTAGACGGGAGGTTTCTCTACTGGTGGCTTGTAGATTGGAGGTGTTTTCACCGGTGGTTGATAAATCGGAGGTTTCTCATAGTTTGCAAACCCCTGAGGAATGACAAGAGCAAGCAGGAGTGACACTAGCAAGGTTAAGGAAGCCATGTTAAGTGTGTTGTTGGGTGCATGAAACATAAGAGTCACTACTTGCTTTTATAGTAACCATAAGTGTATGTCTCAATCTTTAATCGGTAATGACGTGGCACTTTATTTACTATAATTCAATTTTTCTTTGTGAATTTTCAACATTGTAACCTAATATTTTGTTATCACATGGTGGCGAAGTTTGAAATTGTGTGAATTGGAATGGACAAGTTGCATAATTTTCAATCACTAATTACACATTCCAAAAATGTGTCCTTTCAAAGACTATTTTTATCTAACAAAGATTGTCTAAAAATGGATGAAAAATACTAATAGAGATGTGATATACAGTTACATACATTCCTAAATTTATTTATTTTTATTATATATAGATTGGATTTGCCATTTTAAATATCCAAAACGAATAATTGATGTATTGACAGTAATTCTTTTCTACCGACAATGCTGGAATTTCACCCATTTCAGTTTACAAATTTCATAATTTATATATGCAATATCTTTACCCTATAGAAAATGATACATTATTGTTTCTTTCACCTCCTTTGGTATAGTGAAAATTTTGACTTAAATCTGCACTTGTAGAAACTTAAGATTTATATAAAGGATTCAATGACTATTAACAATTTTTTGGTTGCAAACGGCAATTCTTAACATATCGACTTCCTGCCGGCATATACTCTTTGTGATGTCTCAATCTTCGCTTGCCCTTTCCATATCACAAACCTATTTTTAATTTAATTTAAAAACGGTTACAACATACAAAATCAATTAAGGTGTATCAATTGAAAATTAAGTTTAATTGAAGAAGATGAAGTTTAAAAAATTGAGAAAAAAATAAGAGAGAGTAATTGAGGGTGAATAGTGAAATTGGCATTAAGTACAATATGGAGTAATGAGTCCCTTATATACATCGGGTTACAAAATAATTGGGAAGCTAAAAACACATTTAAAACTAAAACACAAAAACTTCCAGTAACAAATGTAAGGGTAACTGGTTACACCAACTGAAATGACCAAAAACAGCTTTTTAAGACACCACCTCATTTCAGTTGGTCCTAGTCCAACATGCTCAAGCGCATCTTCAACCTCTTGAACACCTCATTTGTTACCCTCTTGGTCAATAAATCCGCCACTTGGTCCTCGCTTCGACAATACCCCAATCGTAACTTTCCATCACTCACAAGCTCCCTCAAATAATAAAACTGCATCTCTATATGTTTGCTCCTTCCGTGTGCAATCAGATTCTTCGCAGGATTAATAGCAGAAACATTATCAACAAGAAGTGTAGTAGCTTCACCCTCATTGTTAGCCAACTCCTTCAATAGATTCCTAAGCCACATGGCTTGGCAAGCACATAACGGCGCCGCAATATACTCGGTCTCACAAGACGAGAGTGCTACCACCGGTTCCTTTTTCGAACACCAAGAGATTGGTGTCTTACCAAACATAAAGATGTATCCAGCCATTGACTTTCTATCATCTTTATCACCACATCAATTGGAATCGGTGAAACCAATTAAATCATATTTTCGGCCCGTATCCGATGCCGGAAAGAGAATTCCACAACCAAGAGTTCCTTTGACGTATCTAAGGATCCTCTTGATCACCGTAATATGAGACACCTTTGGTCTCTCCATGAATCTACTAGCAATACCGACAATAAATGCCAAGTCCGGTCGCATATTGCACATGTACCGCAATGATCCAATCAATCTCCGATATTAGGTTGGATCCACATCTTGCTCATCCTCACTCTCAGACAGCTGTAGCCTTGCTTCACATGGAGTAATTGCCGCATTACAATGCTCCATCTCACACCATTTCAAGATCTCAAGTGCACACCTTTTTTGATGCATGAGCAGTCCTGTTTTTGATCGATGGAACTCTATCCCAAGGAAATATGTCATGATCCCAAGGTCCGTCATCTCGAACTCTTTCATGAGTTCACTCTTGAAACTTGAGATACTTTTCTCACAGCTGCGGGTAATCAAAAGATCATCTACAAATAAGCAAAGAATGACCACACCATCATTCGTATACGATCTAACAAAAACACCATGTTCAGATATACACCGCTTGAAACCAATATGAATAAGAAAGCCATCAATGCGTTAGTTCCATGCTCTTGGAGCTTATTTCAAACCACATAATACTTTATGCAACTTGTAGTATCTCATATCTTGATTCTTTACTACAAATCCCGGGGGATGCTCAACGTAAACCGCTTAATCAAGCGGACCATTCAAAAACGCAGATTTGACGTCCATTTAAAAAATGCCCCAATTGTTTTTGTTAGTAATACCAACAACCAAACAGATGGTCTCAAGCCTAGCCACTGGTGCAAACACTTCCTCAAAGTTTATTCCTTCACGTTGCAAAAATCCCTTGGCTACCAATCGAGCTTTATATTTGATTATCTCACCTTTGAGATTTGCCTTCACTTTATAGACCCAACGCACACCAATTGGCTTCTTTCCATGCGGTAGATCAACTAACTCCCAAGTTCCATTCTTTTAAATGGATTTCAGCTCCTCTTTCATTGCACAAATCCACTTTGGATCGCTTAGAGCCTCCTCCGTGTTCACCGGTTCGAATTCGGCCATAAGCGCAAAATGAACGAAATCACCTTCATTATTGACTTCATTATCTTGGAATCTCTCGCATTCTTGGAGTCTTAAAGGTAACACCCTTTGCCTTGTTGATCTTCTATGATTTTCCTCATTTTTAACTTTAGGGGGCTGCACAACGGTTTCGGGACTAACAATATCATCAAAAAAAGTGTTGCTGGAGCTCTGTTCTGCATGTAACCTGTTACGCCATATTGCACTGGCTGGCTGTAAGTGGTTATACTAGGAATGTTGCTCCCATTTTCATCAAAAATTACATCCCGACTAATCGCAATCTTCTGATTTCTTGGATCAAACAGTTTGTAACCACCTGTGGAATGATACCCAACAAAAATCATTTCATCTCCCTTGTCGTCCAACTTCTTTCTAAGTTGACCCGACACATGTCGATACGCTACCGAATGGAAAACTCTCAAATGGCTTAGATTCAATTTGAATCCGGACCATACCTTTTCCAATGTAAGTTTCTCAAGCTTCTTGGTAGGGCATCTATTCAACAAATAGGTGGCTGTAGAAACCGCTTCTCCCTATAGTTCTTTCGGTAGGATTTTACCGCTTAACATGCTTCGAACCATATTCATAATCAAATTATTTTTCCTCTCGGCAATACCATTTTGTTGTGGCATATAGGGCGGCACAATCTCACGCACTATACCCTCATCATCACAGTACTTCCCAAATGCAATCGAGGTATACTCACCACTGCCATCCGTTTTGAGAATTTTCAACTTGTGACCACAATGCCTCTCCACCACGGGCTTAAACCTTTTGAATACATCAAACACCTTGTAGCGGAGAAATTTGTGAGACTAAAGCCATTGATTGACTTAGCTCAAATATTTTAACAGAGTTGCCATCGCGCTTTATTGTTTCCAAAGGAAATGGAAGAAAGAGCGAAATAAAACCCACCGAATTTTTAAAATAAAAAATAATAAACTTATCAGAGATCTAGGTACGGGGGTTGGTTATGCAAGGGGAAGGTTTTAAGCACCCCTCACATCTATGATACTCCGTAGGAACCTTTTTATTGTATTATCACTGTTATTGTTATAAAAATTGTTTTTGTGTGTTTTTTGTTTAAATAGAGTGGGAGGGTGGGAAAATAATATTTTAAAAGTAAGCTCGATAAGATATCGCATCTTATACCTCCATACCCCTTAATTGCAATAGAGAAGTCAGAGCTTTTGTAGTTCCCCTTAAAAGGAAAATAAAAGGCCAAGTGACAAAATCTTTTTGCGTGTTGAGCTCTAACAATACTCAACGGTTTTTTAAAATGTTAAGCTTTAACAATACTTAACAAGTTTTTAAAAGGAGGCAAGCTTTAACAATACAAGGCAAAGGTTTAATAAAAGAGGTTGGTTGAGCTTTAACAATACAAAACCAATGATTGATTTAAAAAAGGTTGAGCGTTAACAATACAAAACCATTTTTAAAAATAACTGGGGTGCAAAGCTTTAACAATACTAAGCACAAAGATAAAAGAGATTGAGTACCTTGACAATTTTAGTCAATATCATTCCCATTCCTTTGGATATTTAGTAACAACATAAGAATTGAATACCTCAAGTGATGTGTGTGATAACATGTGTATCATAAGGGTAAACAAGTGAGTACAACAAAAGTTATCAATGTATACGACTCAAATGTAAATGATGGTGGATAAGAGGATATCAGACCTCAAGATCATTTCATGTATGAATGAATATGATATGATGATGGATAGATAACATCTTATGCATGTGGGCTAGTAAACCAAGTATATACATACAATGATAATACCATGAATAAAGTATAAATGCACAAGGATAAAAATTATCAACAAGTATGTATATACAAGTGTGGAAGGGAAAAGATCAAAGCTTCAAGTTATATCAATATGACAAATCTAAGGATCAATGAAGTTTCAAATTAGGGTTTTGGAACACCTAAACCTAATAGATTTTAAAGTTGATTACAAGACCAAACCCTAAAAGAGAGTTGGTTTAAGGGAACATAGTATCATTAAGATGATTTTAACCTATCCCTAATTAATTCACACAAATATATTAACAAGTTACTTGGTGAAAAAAAGTCAAAGGAAATGATTTAAAAAGGGTTTAAAAACATATAAAATAATTGTTTTTATTTAATTTTAAAATGATCAAATAATATATAGTTTTGGATTTTTAAAATATATTCATAAAATAAACAAGTTAAATAGAGAGTGTGCAATAAATTAGATCAAAATACATATTTTTTTCTATTTTTAATGATTTATAAAAATTATGAAAAAGAAATAAAAAAAAACTAGTGATAAAAGAAGGTTTTGGCCCTAAAGGGACTTGAACCCATGCTCTCACGTTCACAAGCCAAAAGCATAACCACTGGGCCACGCGCTTGTGGTGATCATAAGGCCCATACAAAACATAAAATAGTAGAACATGTGGTAAATGGTAAAAAATGAAAAATAAAGCTTCAAAATGCAAAAGGTGGGATTCGAACCCACACCCTTATATGCCAAAGCCTTAACACACACGCCTTTACCAATTGAGCCAAACAATGAAGTCAGTTTAGAAATGAATACCATTCAGAATAAAATAAAGCATTTTTCTAAATTCAAAAATGGACTTCATCTTCAACCTTAAGAACAACAAAATCTGAAAATCGTATTTCCATCAAAACTTAATCATTTTCAGAAATGTAAACATAAAAGTTATGTGATTTTCAAGACGGATCCAACCATGTATCATTCATTAATTGATTTTAACTGTAACTTAAGAATTTCTCTGAAAACCTCAAGAACACTAATTTTTCAAAATGAAATTAAATGGTCTACATGATGAATAAATGGATGAAACCAGGGGGATTTTGATCCTTACATGATTCTAAACAAAATAGAATAGAGATTTGTTCAAAATGGTACCTCAATCAAAAAGCTCGAATTTGAATATATTACCTCTGAAACTGGAGATTGAATCCTGTGTTAGAGATGTTACATAACTTGTTTAATGATCTGGATAGCTTCATGGGTCCTTATAGAAAACTAAATGGATGCTCACTTGACCTTCAACACACCTGAAATGGCCTGCTCGACTGTACCTGCAAGTGACAAAAGTTTAAATTGGAAATCTATGTTCCAAGTGTTATATAAATGATTTAGATGTTTGGATAGCTTCTATATGATGTATATAAGGTATTTGGAGTGAGAGTTTGGAGAATGCTTGGACCAAGGGTGAGTTTGGTGTTTAAGGTTTCAAGGTTTACAACAATGGAGGTTTGATGGTGATTTTGAGTTGGAGGTGTTTTTGAGGGTGGTAAATAGGATAGATAGCTTCCAAATGACGTTTAGAAGCTACCTTAAAGGTTGTTTGACACCAAGAATGTTCAGAACTCAAAATAGCTATGTTTATGCAAATGATCAATTTTTGGACTTTCAAGTGAGGTGGTGACTTATAGAATTATGGTGTGTTTGATTTTAGAAGCAATACTCTCTATTAATAAGAAAAAATTAGCATTTGTGGGTGAAAGAATCAGATCATTTGGCTGTGTGGTTTGAGAGTTGTACCATCTTGCTTCTCCATGAAGAAATGAGAACGTTATGGTTTCAAGAGTGAAGTACAACCTTTAAGCATGCTTGGAGAAATTCTTCTGCAGATTGGGAGCTTGCTTGTTGTGTTTAAATTTCTTTTGGTGCAGATCAAACAAGTTGGGAGCCCAATGCAAGAGTTGTTGGTGATTAAAGTCACTTTTCCAAAAGTGAAGTCATGACTTTATACTTGAAATGATATTATGCATTGGTTAAGACTTGAATCACTTGGTCCATAGCACAAAAGCAAGTGTAATCCTCTGATTATGGTGTTTAGAACAAGCAAGAGGGTCTGCAAGCAATGTTTATGCAGATTTGAATTGGATTTGCATACTTGGTTCTTCATGTTCATGGCTTGAATTCAAGTGTTATAGTGCTATGTTCATAAATCCATGTCTCTTAGCTCAAGCATTGGATTTTTGTGATATAAGACTCTTAGGAAAGCTTGCAACAAGGATTATAACTTTCATGTCGGACGATTTTTCAGTTTCTTCTTCTATTTTGAAATTACTTGTGCATGAAGTTATGGCTAAAAGGCTTGAAAACACTCAGAAATTTTCTAAGTCTTTGAAATTTTCCAACTTTGACTTTTGTTGACTTTTTATCCTTGATTGATTTTCTTGATTTTCCTTGATCAAATGACTTCAATAATCATATGTTCATAATTTTGATCTTCAAAAGTCCATAGTTGACCAAATTTCCCCAAAGTCAAAGGCAATCTTGAACAGTTGACTTTTCCAAATGAATTGCATTATGGTGAATTTCAATTGAATCAAGCTCTCCTCTTCAAATGAATGACATGAGTGGATTATAATGATGCATTGGAGATTCTTGAATCACAATTTGAGCTATGGAGCCATGTCCTGATTAAAAGTCAGCCCTCAAGAGGAATTAGGTCAAAAATCCTAATTTGTATTCCATATGAAATTGGGAGTGGTTGATCTTGAATTGAGCCACACTTGGACTTAGATATTGATGGGGATAATCATTTGAGCATATGAGAATGCTTGAATTTCTTTGTGGGCTTCAAAACCCTAATTTTGCCTGAGCCTCCTGATCAGCCACCTACCTTGGGAAACAAGCAACAAGCAAAAACACACTCTATTTTTTTTGTACATTTGGTTAGCAAATGATATATAGACAATGATGATAATGATGATGATGATCACACTATGCACAAAATGATGTGGGATCTCAGGGTCACAAATTGGGGTACAACAGGTGCCCCTTATTAAGTTTCTTCTGCCCGCGCGGTAGGAGGGACTTAAATATAAAATGATAGCACAATTTGGACTCTGAGAGCCCACATATATGACATGATATGAATGCAAGACTCCGCCTTTTGTGGGGAACAAACAAAACGAGTCAATTACGAATTCTCTCGTAATGACAAAGACGTGTTATGAATTCTCTCATAACAAGGACAAAAAAGAAGAGGGATTCTGGATTCTCTCAGAACAAAGGGTGTCAATTACGGATTCTCTCGCAAGGTCAAGGTCATGTTATGGATTCCATTATAACAAGGACAATTTTCACCATGAGCTGTCTCTGACGCTGAGAGACTCACCACTCAATGGGGAAAGTGAATTTCCTCTCGGACTGTCTCTGACGCTGGAGAGACACACCATCCACAAGAAAAGAAAACACCGGCCTCCACAATAAACTTAGTAACTAATATATATTTATTTAATTTTTATAGAATTCAACTAGTATTATGTGTATATTTTATTATATTCTTTGTATGATATTTATTTTAATTTATATATCATCAAAAAAATATTATTCATTTATAAATACTATTTTGACAAAATATATTTTATCGTATTCTTTGTATAATATTTATTTACGAATACATTTTCATATATATCATTCTTTAGACTTAAGATAAAATTGTCAGAGCATATTTATGTATCAAATTATAAACTTATTTTAACAATTATAAATTTTTGTATGGTAATGTATGAACGATTAAACACAAAATTATATTTTCCTCTATATGTGTTTGTATGGCTCAATAGATATTATGTAAACAACCGAATCAACCGAACAAATTCAAACCACATTAGTTTGGTTTGGTTTGGTTCGATTTTATTTTTAAAAGTCAACCGAACCAAATTGAACCGCACGTTTTTTTCTCTTGTGGTTCTGATTATTTTTAACATCAAAACCATTCAAACCGCACCACGAACACCCTTATATAATCCTTTGGAAACTCAATATTCCTCGCACATATAATTTCTGTCATGAATGAGGCCAATGTCATTTTTATATGAATCTTCTTATAACTTGAGTTGGATCTATAATCAAACCCTTATATAATTGACTTATAAGAATTATGAATGCATAATAAACTCATTTTCATACTTTATTTCATGAAAACCATACTGTTTTATCAGATTGCAATTTTTATGAAAACCATTTTTTCTATGAGTGAATAATTTGTCCCATCTTAAAGAACAAATAATATTTTAGCTTCGAGTATAGCTAGTGTACTCGAGATTCTTAACAGATACCTTTTATGTTGATTAGTACAGAAAACATATAACAACATTTAAATCATAATGCTTTTATTTATAATAGAGAACAAGAGCACAATTTTCTTTTAGTTTTACACCCACATTCTTGTTTTCGCAAGGACATTGTATCAAAGGATTGAAATGAAGATTACAACAATATAGATTCCATGCTTTGTAAACCTTATATGTTTCTTAGTTAGCATACTTCCTTAATAACATATTCTAATACGGAGGAGTGTAAATTTGTGGCTGATACCCAATCGGTGGCTTATAAGTCGAAGGTTTTTCAATTGATGGCTTGTAGACTAGAGATTCGTAAACAGGAGGTTTGTAAACGGGTGGCTTATACACAGGCGGTTTGTAGACTGGAAATTCATAAACAGGAGGTTTGTAAACGGGTGGCTTATACACAGGTGGTTTGTAGATTGGAGATTTGTAAACAGGAGGTTTGAAAACGGGTGGCTTATACATAAGTGAGTTCTTTACTGGTGGTTTGTAAACAAGAGACTTCTTAAAAGGTGGTTTGTAGACGGAAGGTTTCTCTACGGGTGGCTTGTAGATTGATGGTGTTTCCACCGGTGGTTGATAAATTGAATGTTTCTTATAGTTGGCAAATCCTTGAGGAATGACAAGAGCAAGAAGAAGTAACACTAGAAAGGTTATGCAAGCCATGTTAGTATATTTGTTGCATGAAACACAAGAGTGACTACATGCTTTTATAGTAATCAATCATAGGTTGTATGTCTCCATCTTTAATCGGTAATGACGTGGCACTTTATTTAATATTCTTTGTGAATTTTCAACATTGGAACGGTGGAACCTATGATTTTCTTATCATATGGTGGCGAAGTTTGAAATTATGAGTGTCCTTTCAAAGAAACTATTTTTATCTAACAAAGATTGTCTAAAAATGGATAAAAAATACCAATAGAGACGTGAAATACAGTCACATACATTATAAATTTGTTTAATTTTATTATATAGATTGAATTTTCCATTTGAAATATCCAAAACGAATAATTGATGTATTGACAGTAATTCTTTGAAATTTTCTATGCCAACCTCCCTATCTTCGGAAATACACTTCCGAAATGCAAGAAAAAGGTGTTTTCGGAGATACATTTTCGAAAGCGCCTTTTTTTTTGAAAAAATTGTCTTATTTCGGAAGTTCATTTTCGAAAACAACATTTCGGAAGTGAACTTCCGAAATACTGCGATTTCTGCAGATTTATCAAAACACTCTCCCTCCCCCATTCATTTACCCTAACTCAAATCAAAAACAAGCAAAGGCGAAAATTTGTGCAAACAGAATTCCAAGGCTGCATCAAGGCTCCAATCACATTGCTAAACAACATTCAAAAGCCCTCAAATCACTCAATTTGTAAGTTGCTAATTTGTTAGATTCATTATTCAAATGCATGTTATTTAGGGTTTCAATTGCATAAATGATATATGGGACTGGTTGTTAGTAGTATTTAGGTTGTTTAGAAGCTTTTTGAATTGGTTTTATGTTTGATTTTGGGGTCTGCCATGCAAGTTGCAGAAAACTCCATCGCAGGGGTGTTTCGGAAGTTCATTTCCGAAAACACCTCCATCCCAGTTTTCGGAAATGAACTTCTGAATTGTATCAGAAGTTCAAATTTTTTAGTTTTTTATTTTGTCTCGCATATTAATCGATTTCAATTGTTTACAGGAACATGTCAGACAACCAACCAGCACGCATCAGACAGGGTAGGGAGACCCAGACTGCGTCGGCTAGACGCGAGCGGGCGGCGGCGCAGCTGGCATCGACACAGGGACGGGGGAGGGGCCGGGGACGACGTGTGCGAGTACCCGAAGACGTGGGAGAGGGTACATCAGCTTCAGGGTCTAGGAGTAGGCTGGCTCGGGTATCTTCTTCTCGCCAGCGAGAGGAGGAGGATGAGGAGGAGGAGGAGGAGGAGGAGGAGATGCCAGTGCCATACCACGAGCCGGAGGGGGTACCGGATGTTGACCCTCCAGCCGGGGAGGAGGATGAGGAGGGGGACAGCTATCCGGGAGGGCCTTTTGACACTTCCGTGCTGATTCACTACCACGATCACGTCGCTCGGCGGATCTGGGAGGGAGAGGTATTTTTTTTAATTTAACCGTTTATTTGTCACCATTTTTTATAATTTTACCGTTTATTTGTCGCTTATTTAATATATGTCGCTTATTTGTTTTTTTTTTTGTAACAAGAGAGAGAGCCATTGAAAATGGTGAAACACGCCAGGAAGATTTTTAGTCTGTTTAAACCAGCAGCTCAGTGGTTTAACGACCATGTGCGAGGTTCAGGGCTTAGCGGGCTCTGCATGACCGGGTACACCACCATCAGCACCGGCATGCAGGGGGCATTTGTGGAGCGCTGGCACAAGGAGACGTCTTCTTTCCACTTGCCGGTGGGGGAGATGACGATCACCTTGCATGACGTGCAGTGTCTTCTCCACCTGCCCATCAGGGGGGAGCTGTTGCACCGCTCCCGGATCCAGAGGGTCGAGGCCAGTCAGTGGATGGCGCTCTATTTGGGCATGGAGCCCGAAGTTGCTGACTTCGAGTGCATCACGACTTCTGGGCCTCATATCCGATTCACCATACTGAGCCGCTATTTCGAGCACCACCTGGACGCGGCGGCCGATGCCGAGCAGGCGTGTGACGACCTATTCACACAGTACCACCGCGGCTGCGCTCTCCGGTGCTGGTACATGCATGTGGTAGGCGCTGCTTGCTTTGTGGACAAGAGTGCAAGGTACGTCGACGTGACCTACCTCCTCTATTTCATGGACCTGGATACCGTTCACCAGTGGAACTGGGGGTCAGCTACTCTGGCATATCTCTACCAGAAGCTGAATGAGGCCTCCAACTGGAGGACGAGGCAGTTGGTCGGATCCTGCACACTGCTTACGGTACGTTTTATTTTAATACATTATTGTATTTATTTATTTATTTATGTTTCGTATTTATTTTTAATACATTATCGTGTTTCTGTTTCAGAGCTGGATCATCTCCTACTTCTCCCGCATCCACGGCTTTCACATCGATCCTGGGTACGTGGACGCCATGCCCAGGGCCGCCAGATACGTTCTCCAGAGGGGGAACGATGCGGTGGGACCATACCGTCTGTACTTGGACCGCACGATGCATGACGACGTCACATGGAGGCCGTTCAGCGACTACGCTCAGATTGTCCCCTTTGACGGCATTGCACTATATTCAGGCTGGTTGGCTTGCGGGACTGGCATCATGGTTCGATATCTCCCTAAGCGGTGCATGCGTAAGTTCGGATTCGTGCAGCGGATACCCAGGTCACCCTTTGAGGCTGCTCCCGACACTGTGACCCGAGTGCAGCTCACTGCCATATGGGAGGACTGGGAGCATTATGTGGTACCAGAGGAGTACCGTCTCACTCGGGTCACCCAGGACTGGCACAGTGAGGAGGGGTACGTCACATGGTTCTACCGGGTGTCCCATCCTATGCTGAGACCCGACGTTCCCGGCGCTCCTAGGCCAGCACATGAGGAGATCCTGGAGAACCAGCAGGCCGAGGATGATCACGCCATTGATCTCATGCCGATCTGCCAACGGATAGAGATGCTTGGGCGGGACGCGTTGGATCGAGGTATCGTTGATCAGGGCGGTCCAGAGGCAGTCGCCGTAATGGAGATGATCGTCACTGATGCGGGCCATGCGGCGGGGTACAGGCGGCAGAGGAGGGCCCAGGGTGAGAGGGTTAGGCACACCCAGTAGTGGTCGGGTTTATTTATTTTTTGATTTCGGATTGTATCTTTCGCACAGTATTATTATTATTTTCGGTTTGTATATGTTATTTGGATTAGATTTATCATATTAGTATTTTCAGTTTATCTGTTGCTTATTTTATTTGGCGTTTGCGTTTAATTAAAATGCGAGACTGTTTAAGAAAAAGCATAAAAAAAAACAGTTTCTGCATAATTCGAAAGTTCATTTCCGAATTCACCCCATGAGGTGTTTTCGAAAGTTCATCTCCGAAGACACCCCCCATGAGGTGTTTTCGGAAGTTCATCTCCGAAGACACCCCCCATGAGGTGTTTTCGGAGATGCACTACCGAATTGTGGAAAATTTTTTTAAAAAATAAAGCGCTTCGGAAGTGCATTTCCGAAACAGGGGTATTTTGAGATTTTCGCTGGGGATGACCCTATAAGGAGGTGGCTAAAGAAATTTTCAATTCTTTTCTACTGACAATGTTGAGGTATATAATGCAATATCTTTACCCAATAGAAAATGATACTTTATTGTTTCTTTCACTTTACTTTTTCCTAATTTTTATACACCCTTTCACTCACTCCTTTGGTATAGTGAAAATTTTGACTTAAATCTGCACTTGTAGAAACTTAAGATTTATATAAAGGATTCAATGACTATTATCAATTTTTTGGTTGCAAACGGCAATTCTCAACATATCGACTTCCTGCCGGCACATACTCTTTTTGCGGCCCTTTCCATAACACAAACCTACTTTTAATTTAAAAACAAATAGATTAGGCCCTTATTTTTTATAAATGCTAGCCATCATCTATGTAACGCACAAAGATATATATATATATATATATATATATATATATATATATATATATATATATATATATATATATATATATATATATATATATATATATATATATATATATATATATATATATATATATATATATATATATATATATATATATATATATATATATATATATATATATATATATATATATATATATATATATATATATATATATATATATATATATATATATATATATATATATATATATATATAGGGTCATGCTAACATGTGCCCTTAGGGCACATGTTAAGAATACTATAATTAGAAAAAGTTAAATATAATTAAATGCAATAATGTCATATTTAAAGTTTCGATACATTGAATGCACAAGTTTCAAGAAAAAATTTCTATAAATATCTCATCAACTTGTGCCCTTGGGGCACATGTTAGCTTTTCCCATATATATATATATATATATATATATATATATATATATATATATATATATATATATATATATACATATATGGTTAGATGCTTGAACTAGAGTTGTTGATATGGACTACCCGGCCTTAAACGGGTCGGGCTGGGCTAAAAGTTCCTATGTAATATGGACTTGAGATTTATTATCCGAGCCCGGCCCTAGATAGGCTTCGGGCTACCCGGCCTTAAATGAGTTTTTTATTTAAAAAAATTAAAATTAAAACTCCATAATATTTATTATAAAAAAAATTAAAAATTATGTAATTTTAAACATAATACATTTTTAAATACTATATTATCTCGTATAAATACTATAATGTGTTTCTAAATACAATATGTATAAATTGTATAAAATGATACTTGAATATTTATTATAAGAGAAAAACTAATATAGTACGATGAAAAAATGTTGATTATATTAATGTATAATATTTAAAAGAGAAAGATTGAATAAAATAGAGATGAAATTTAGTGAAGTGAGAAAAATCAATATCATACATAATAATAAAGCAAAATGAGAACTTTGGCAAGTTTGCCACATGTCTCATTCTCATGCATTCTTATATTTTAGTGGGTTTCTATTAATAGTAATAAAATATTATTCTTTATTATTAAATTATTAATTATATTATTTTTTATATGATTATTATTTGATTTTTAAAGCCAATTAAATAGATGTCGCCTTTTCCCTTTTCCAAAACAAGTTTTCACGCCCAAAAACCCTTCAGATTTCCTCTTCAACTTCCAAGGCAAAATCAATTGTTTCTCCTCCACTCATTCCCCACATTTATTAAATTTTTGCAATTTCCAATCAAGAAATTGATGGAATCCGCCGCCTAATGATGTAATGGCATCAATTCGTGATTTTTTCAATAGCCTTCAATGATTTCCCTCTACTTATATATACCACGGTTTCGAACTTCTGATTTACAACAGGTTAGTATATTGGTTTGCAAATCAACTGATGTTGTCACTCCGTCAATCTCGACGATTTCCTACCACCTTCCTCTCTGTCGCACGACACTTGCGATGACGTCCTTATCCGCGTCCATCTGACGAACTGTCCACCTCTTTATCCGCCTCTGAAATCCACCTTCCTTCCGTCGAAGCAAGCAGTCTGGTCACTCTTCTCTTTACCACGCTGATTTTGAGAGAGTCACAAGACACCGTGGAAATCACATCTATGAAGAAAAAATTGAAGAGAGAATATGAAGGATCCGAGAGATGGGTTTGGTTTTGTTGGCTCGATGACTTAAATGAGGGGGAAGTGAAAATCAATTTTGTTTTTCGTTTTAGATGCTGAGAGAAAGTTGGAACGGATGAAATTTTGTTTTTCTTTTTTCCCTTTGATTCCTACCGTGAATTGATTGTGATTTTGATTTTGGTTGAATTGAAATTGTGTAGGGCCTTTGATCTCATCATCAATTCTTCAATTTTGCAGGTAATTTATTTAATTTATGTTGATTGATGTTGATTTAATGACAGAAACGGCTGAGGTTCAAGTTCAAGCCACTCAAGTTGTTCGGATTGTCAGTAAACCAAATGACATAGTCACGACAATCTTGATTCAAGCCACTTTATATGCACGTATCAACACTGATTATCATCTTTCATTGCAGAGAATAATTATTTGTGACAAAGTGGTTCCGAGTGGTGCAATGATGATTGTTAGAACAATTGCGAAGTTGACATCTAAACTCAGATAACTTTCTCCTTTTGTTCAGTGAAATGTTGATATGGTCATATTTCCTAAGGCTATGTTTGGATTGATGGACTAGAACGGAACAGAGCGGAGTGGAACATGATGGAATGGAGTGGAGCGGAGCGGAATGGTATTGAGATTCCATTCCATTGTTTGTGTATATTTTATAATTTGACGGAGCGGAATAGAATAGTTTAGTTCATTCCATTGCGTACACCCCAAATTGGGTGGAATGAAAATTGAAGGATATGATGGAATAGGATGGAATGGATTCCATCATATTCCATTCCACTCCATCCATTATTTATAAATCCAAACAATGGAATCTGATTAAATACCACTCCACTCCATTCCATTCCATCACATTCCATCAATCCAAACATACCCTAACTATGTGAGTAGATTCATCAAATGTATTTTTCATGTAATATTTGGATTATGAGTGTCCAAGTTTTTAGGCCCTTATAGTTTTCTTTTTTAGTTTGTTAACTGGATGCATAAGTAATCTGTCTAAATGCCTGCATAAGAAAGTTCTTCTCAGTTGCTACACTCCCTATTGGAACTTTCAGAATTTCTCTCATATTGCTATAACAAGGCCATCTCTGGTGGTTGTAATGATAAACATTGCTTTGTATTGATGGTTCGATTAACCGTTTTGAACTTTGATACTCAAATGTTTATTGACAGGTTATAGATTCCTTCTAAATTGTACACAGAACTACTGAGAAACCGACGCGTCTTTGTCGTTAGAATTAGTTGACTTATGTTTTGTGTTTGGTGATAATTTTATTTTTTTTGTTTTTCTAAATGATGTTCTCATTACATGGTGTGGTGTTTTGTTTCAGATATTTCATGGTGTATGGTGTGTCCTATTGGCCGCTAAAAAACAACATAATATTTAGTCAACCATATATTATTAATGTACACACCATATATTATTAATTATTTAGGCAATATCAACTTATTATTCGATGGTGTGTAAATCAACATAATATTTATGCAATATGAACGTTTTAGCTGCTAAAAAACAACATATTATTAACTATTACACACCATAAAATAATTTGATTGGATGGTGTGTTATATTTCTTTATGCTGCTAATAAATATTATATGCTCTAATTAATAATATAAAATTAATCATTTTTTCCTTCTATTTTCCCAAAGTCTTTCAAACTATTAAAATTATAGATTTCTTTTTATTAACTAAATATTCTAATTTTGTTATTTGATGATTTCCAATTTAAATATGATATTTTTTCCATTTCATTATTGTTTTAATTTGGTATGGACAACTACCACTTGAAGGAGAAATTAAACACATGTATATAATATTTTTTGTTTCAGATTCTTATTGGTAAATCAAATTAAATATATAATTAAAGTTAAATAATGAGATTTAAATAGTTTCAATTGTATTATAAAATTTCATTTATAGTAAATTGATCTCAATGTATATTTTTAACATATAAAATGTAAAATTTAGGGCTAAAAATAATAATTTATTTTCTAAATTTTTATTTTTAAATCAAGTATCACTTTCAAAAAATTAGTAAAATTGTGACTATTCAACACTAGGTTTTTTTTCAATGTCATTGATTTGTGTTTCCATAATGAAGATTTAATTATAATAACTAGATTAATAGTTATTTTTAATAAAATTTTATTTTTTTTTATATTTGTATTTTTTAAATTATAACATCTATATAGATTTTTAATATCAAAATCACCTATCAGGTTCATCTGTTGGCTGCTGCAGTAGATTAAAAATTGTATCAAAATCATGTATCAGGATCCTCTGCTGCAAGATCAAGCTCTTAAATATACTCTATAAATAAAGATCAAACTCTTAAATATACTCTATAAATAAAGATCAAGCTCTTAAATATACTCTATAAATAAAGATGAATATTTTTATAATAATATTCTCTTAAATAATACTCTCTTTTTAGTATAGTTTTCAAATTATATAAATATAATAAGTAAATATTTTTATTATGTACTTCAAGAATTCATTAAATTATTACAATAAATCGCACTATTAAGATGATAAAAAAATAATATGATAATTTTTTAATATTAATTATGGATTAAATTAATAAAATAAATATATTGAAAGATTATTAATTAATTTCATGTTATTTAGAAACTTAATTGAAGAAAAAATAATTTAAAAATTTTGTTGATGTTTTTTTAATTTTAAATAAAAAATTAATACAAATTTTATTAATATATATTTTTAATCTTAAAAATTTTATTTTAGATTTTGCCTCAGACCTCTAAATTTGTTGGGTCGGCCTGATTATATAGAATTGCGTGAACAAGTGTATTACCAGCACAATTGCAGGGAAAAAAAGTAGGATAGCTTGGTAAAAAGAGTTGATTATATCTATCATCGACTTCATCATCTTTGTTATTAGGGTCTTGCTAACAAGGCCGGCCCTGTGCATGTGCAGGAAGTGCTACAGCACAGGGCCCCAAATTTTAGGGCCTCCCAAATTTTTAAAAGGTCCAATATTTTTTCCGTAAATATTAATTGAAATAAATAAAATGTTATGATAAAAATTCAATATATCAAAAAATGCTATAATAAAAACTCAATACATACAAAAATTGAGATAGATCAAAATTCAAAATAGTTTTAATTAAATAGATTATTGATTAATACATGAATGTAATTTTTATGTGTCTTTTTTAATTATTATAGTTGTATTTATATTTTAAATTTGGGCCTATTTTCAAAATTAGAACGGGGCCTCTGCGTTGATTGGGCAGGCCTTGCTTGCTAATCAGTGCAACATTGTTGATAATATTTTTAAATAACTTATAGAAATTTTTACAAATTATAATTCTTTTAAATTAATATCATAATTTACAAATTAAAAATTGTTTTATAGTTACATATATTAAATCTTTCATTAAAAAAATTATATATTAAATTTTTAAGTAATACAAATAATTTTTAAATTAAAATAATTATTTTAATTAACCAATTTTAACCCGTGCCTTGCACGGGTATAGATACTAGTACTATTTTAGAGTAAGATAATATAAATATTAATATATTTTTAAAAAAATTATAATTATGCGGGCCTAATGGGCTATCCACGGCTAATATGGGCTAGCCCAAATGGGTAGCGGGCTTTTCAAGGTTGGGCTAAAAAGACCCTAAAAAAGGACTCTAATTTTACGGTCCAACCCCTATAATTTTTCGGGCCTGACGGGTCGGCTCATATGGGGTAACCCATTTTGACAGCTCTAGTTGTAACCATAGTTGATGTTAATTGATGATGTTGGACTCTTACAACATTTATGTTAATCTCTAGAACGGTGGTGCGGAGTGGACTCGGTGGTTGTAACGGTGAGATGTGTGAGGCTAGAGCCATTGATTGACTTAACTCAGATATTTTAGCAGAGTCGCCACCGCGCTTTATTTTTGTTATTGTTATAAAAAACTGTTTTTGTGTTTTTTTAATAGAGTGGGAGGATGAGAAAAGAAGATTTTAAAAGTGAGTTCGATAAGACATCGCATCTTAAGCCTAGATACCCCCTTAAGTGCAATAGGGAAGTCAGATATTTTGTAGTTCCTCTTAAAAGGAAAATAAAGAGCCAAGAGGAAAAATCTTTTTGGGCGTTGAGCTTTAACAATACTCAACGGGTTTTTAAAATGTTGAGCTTTAATAATACTTAACAAGTTTTAAAAGATGCAAAGCTGTACCAATACAAGGCAAAGGTTTAATAAAAGAGGTTGGTTGAGCTTTAATAATACAAAATCAATGGTTGATTTAAAAAGGTTGTGCTTTAACAATACAAAATCAATTTCAAAACAAAGGGGATGCAAAGCCTTAACAATACTAAGCACAAAGTAAGAGAGTTGGAAAAGAGAGTGAGTACCTTGACAATTTTAGTTAATATCATTCTCATTCCTTTGGAGTTTAGGCAACATCTTAAGCAATCAATCATGGTGAATATCTCAAGCGATATGTGTGATATAATATGTGTATCATATATACAATCAAGGATGAGTTTAACAAAATATCAATGTACAAACTCAGGGATAAAAGTTGAATGAATAAAAGGATGATATACCTCAAGATCATTTCATGTATGAATGAATATGATGGATGATAGATGGATAAATATCTCATGCATGTGGGGTTAGTTCAACAATGTATATATATACACAAAGATAATAACATAACCTAATGTAGCCAAACAAAAGAAACTATAATCTCCCCCTTTGGCAAATTTGGGCTAAAACATCTGTGAGATGTGATCTTCATGAAGAAGCACATGTAGAACATTATATCACACATCAGAATCAACATAGAAAACAACAACAACAGAAGTAGCCCATAAATGAGGTGATTGCTAAACATCAAGAGATCAACTCCATACACGGGACATCTTGCACATAAAATATTATCCTAATCATTACTCTCCATTTTGGCCATAATTTGGCAAGGGTATTGGAAGATCCATAAACAAAACATCAAGAATCACAGTCATGCATGAACACACAATTAGTAGTTAAGTAAGATTCAGCAGCAGAAACTACTAACACCGAGATCAGCACACAAGGCTGAGGGCCATATGTTAAGCCATATGCTTTAGCACATGTGCACTCACAAAATCAAAACTGACAGTACTAAACACATTAGTTAGTACCATTCATACTAGAGTCAGCGGCATCATATACCAACACCACACATTTAGAAGAGTCAATAGAGGTAGCAATAACAAGTTGAGGTGAAACAACTCCAACATTTCTTCCTCAAAATCTAGACCAGTTTCATCAAGTGCTACACACATGTTGGATACAATGTCTGAGACATCTTTCCAAATATTACGCTTGTAAATGATTCTCAGCAACCCATTAGAAATACCATTATCCTTAACCTCAATCTCCTACATCAACGTAGAATAACAAGCTCCAGTATTCAACACTGTCTTCAACAAATTATCATCATCATGAAGCTCCATAAAGTCATTATAAACCAATGATTCAAAAGTTCTTATGTATCCTTATTTACAGTTTTCTCTTCTTCCTTAGTTCCCTTTTCTTTGCTCATAATCTTATCAATACAGGGAACCTCGCTTTTGCTCAATCAATTAAAAGTGGAAGTTGAAAGCTTCTTACACTTTCCTCTATCATACTACTTTTTAAACTCATTGATCTACTATTTAGAGTTATAACCATCATTAGTAACAATCTTTATTAGCCCAGTAGCTTTCATGATTTCTTTGCAATCAAGGGTTTCTCCATTTAGCTCCCTTTCAGCTTCATTTCTTCTTTGAAGAACATACTTCTACTTTTGAATACTTGTTTCATAATGGAATGACACATTATCCATGTAAGCAGATAATAAACTCACAGGAATATCTTCCCTCCAACCTTTATCCTTAAGATGGACACAATGTTCTAGACATTTGCTGCAGCACCTGTCTCATATTCACATGTTTGAATAAGTCTTCTATTCACTTCAGACTTGATAAGGACAACTTGTTCATCCTTCCTCTAAGTTTGAAACTCAGTTACTAACATGTCATACCTGTTTTCTAACACATCCTAGTTGGATCTTCATTACCACCTATTGTGATATCCTTGGGCAATTGATTTTTCCTCCACGGTTTAGTGGAACTACTTCCATCATACTTTGAAATACCATTTTAAATACTAATTGCTTTTAACAATATGGATGTGTTGTCAATTTTGCCTTATAAACAATAAGGATATGAATGCTATTAATTACTATAAATAATAATTAAAAATTTATTTACAATTGAGTAAAAAAATGTGTAGGATTTGCAATAATTTTTTTTTCAGGATACCACTTTTACCTACGGTCACATGCCGTAGCCAAAAAGATAACTTTTGTAAGAGAAATAGTGACAGACAAATAGAACTGTAGGTAAAGATCTATGTTCGTTGGCAAAACATTAACTGACACACAAAAATCCGTTGTTAGTCGGGCGATATAGTACATGGCCAACATGGCCGCAGGTGGTTTACAATTCGGCCTTTACCTACAACTAATTAACATATAGTCACGGATTTTGACAGTCATCACAAGTCAATTTTCTTGTAATGCAAACAGAGGCGGATCTAAGTACAAGGTTAAGGGGGCTTCAGCCCCCACAAAGTGCAAACAAAATAAACATATATATGTAATTATATCTAATATTAAGTTATATCTTGTCCCCATCCCATAAATTAGTAAGTGTTTATATTTTAATTAATTGTTATAAAGAAATAAATATAGATAGTTGGAAGATATTAATCAGTATTGTATTACTTATTATTCATTAATATAAGCACCAAGTGTATATTTCATTATTTTTTTAAAAAGGTTTTATAATGTAGTCAATGTGTTCATTTTAGGTATTAATATATCTTAAATACTTTTTATATGTATATAATTAATTTAAATATTTCATAGTTTGTGATATTGATTAAGATTTATTTAATCATATATTCTTTTATTACTTCTTTATTAAGAATACTTTTACACATAAATATAAAATATATCATATTTAAAAATGAATAGGGTTTAGGATTTACAATGTAGTTGATGGGTTAATTTTGATGTATTAATATATACATAAAATATTTTTCTTAAATGTATATATTTAATTTTAGCTTTTCATATTTAAGACACATTGTGATATTAATTATGATTTATTTTAAAATAAAAATTAAATATATTTATTATTAAGAAAATGTGGTTATTTTAAAAATAATTTTTTTTTGCTAATGTGTTTATATTTAGAGACAGAGAGAATGATTTTAATGATATACTCTTAAATCTTTTTATTACTTCTTTAAGAATAAATATACATATAAATATATCACATTTTAAAATTAATATTATTTTATATATTATAGATTTTTTTTGCCCCCTTTACGAAATAATCTTGGATCCGCCACTGAATGCAAAATACCTAGATTCTATAATAAGGGCCTAGTTGTCTTTGCACAAAGCTAACATTAGTCATGTGTATGTAATTTAAATTTATCATCGTCAAAGTTATGTTTGGACAACAATATTCTATTTTTCTTACTTTTCTTTTTCAATACACTACAAGAAAAAGTTGAATTTGTCAGGGGCAAAACACTTCACAAAAAATTAACAATGTTTGGGGGTAAAGCCCCTCGCAACGTGCAATTAAGAAAAACAAACAGAAAAAAAATATATCTTGGGGAAACCCCTCGCAAAAAAGAAAGAGGGAAAATTTAAATTTTGAAAAAACTATTTACCGAGGGGCAACCCCTGGCAAATGGAAATGGCGCTAAAAAGTCAAATCAGAGATACATTTTGGCAGAGATTAGCGAGGGGACACCCCTCCCAATAAACCACTAGGATATTAGCGAGGGACTACCCCACGCAAAATTACCCACTCCTGCTCTTGCAGACTGCGTGTGCAGTTTGTGTTTCCCATGTTGCTTTTTAGCGACGGGTTGCCCCACGCAGCTTTTGACCGTTTTATTAGCGAGGGGATGCCCCTCAGAAATATCGACACCATTATTAATTCGCACAACAACTCCACCGCTTAACCTATTAATATTTATCTCTTCTTCTTCCCTTCCCTTCACACTCTCATTCCTAACCAGAATTATCTTTCTCTTCTTCTTCTTCTTCCCTTCATCCTTCACACTCTCTTCTTCTTCTTCTTCTTCTTCTTCTTCTTCTTCTTCCCTTCCTCTATAATTTACTTATTCATTTTGACATTTCCTTTTTAATTTTTGTGATATTCATGATTCTACTTTATTTAATATTTTTAAAATTCATACAACAATGTAGGAGCAATGTTGTTGGGATGTTAGAGATGAGGCCGCGATTAAAAAAAACTTTCACTCAAAATGTGCTGCTCGGTTTTCTGATACCATGAGGAATGTTAGACATAAATGGGAAGCAAAAGGGACACGTCCACGTTGGATAGGAGAAGAAATATTCCCAAAGCTTATTCATAATTGGAATTTTGATAAGTTTAAGGAAATATCTGAGCAGGCAAAGAAAAATAGAGCATCTGAAGTTGGTGGCTGCAACTACACAGCAGGAAGTATTAGTGTGGCTGAAGTTGCGTGAAGGATGGTACATAAATTTATTAATTTCTTATTAAATCTATTATTTAAATGTTGTATTATGTATAACTAATTTTTTTTACTTATTTAGCGTGAAGAATTAGGCAGAACTCCACTTCTTAATGAGCTCCACATGGAGACTCATCTCAAGAGAAATGGAGAGTTTATTGACGAGCGCGCAAAAATCACCCAAGTAAGTTATTTTTATATTAAAGATATTTTATTTATTTCTTTTATATGTACATAGTTTATTTGAATCATGATAACATTTAATTTTTTTATAGGAGAATTTTGATAGAGAACTTGCCATAAAGTTGTCAGAGCATCCTGAAATACCTGAACCACCACTAGGGTATCCTGTTGACCCTAGTATTGGTTTTCAGACTTGGTATAAGGTTTCAGGTAGAAAGAAGAAAAATGGGAGAATGTATTGTACTGGAGGGTATTCCAAAAATATCAAGCGGCGTAGTAGAGATTTCAAAATGAGATATGCTGATGGAGAAAGGATCATCCACTCCACCTATATTAACCACCAAAATGCTTGAAACTGTGAGAAACTTGGCAAATACTGAGGCAGCACAAAAAGTAGCAGCAAGAAATTTGAAAATTGAAGAGATGAAGAGAAAACACTTAGAGATGCAGGAGGAAATGCAAAGAAGAGAAAGAGACTTACGGGAAGAAATGAGGAGAGAATTACAAGAAGAAATGAGGAGGCAGACACAATAGTATCAAGAAGCAATGCGGATTGCAAATGAGCGGGCACAAAAGTTTGATCAATTTTTTGCTTCACAAAATATTGGTGGTGGACTTGGAGGAACTAGTGGATATGGAGGAGTTGTTGAAGAAGAGGAGGAACAAGATGGAGGGAATAATTAAATTTACATATTTAAGTTTATTTTAATTTGTATGGAACAATTTGTGTTAACTATTTTGAACTTATTTTTAAACATTATTGTAATTTTGTATGGAGTTTCATTTTTATTATATTTGCTTAAATATTATTATTTATATGTATTATAATAATTTCGTTTTAATTTGAATTATTATATATATATATATATATATATATTAATTTAAATTATATTATAATTATATTTTTGTTTTAATTATTAGGTATGATTTTATAAATTATATTTTTTTTCAAATGAAAAACAATTTGCCAAGGGCTAATCCCCAAGCAAAGAGAAAAATCCTTCATTTTGCGAGGGGCTTCTCCCCAAGCAAAATATCTGACGCAGACTGCACCCTTGCAGACTGCTAGCTGGTGCCTACGTCTGTAAACTGCAGAGGAGAAAATTGACTTGACATTTAGCAAGGGGATAAGCCCCTGACAATTTAGCGAAGTGAAAAGCCCCTCGGTAATTGATTTGCGACCCCCTGTTTTGCTAGGGGAGCTGTCCCCTCGCAAATTGTGCATTTGTGAGGAATTTTTGCCTTTAGTGAGGTGTTTAGCCCCTAGCAAATTGCAGTTATTCTTGTAGTGATAACTTAACTGTCAAAAATTTGTGTTCATGGCTGCAATTAAAATTGATATAGACAAACGATAATGTCCTTCACTTAATCAAATAACACAACACCTTAAACAACCACAGTTGCCAAAGATGTGTAATGAATGAAATAAATAATAACTATACCATTTTTTAACACTTTGCTATTTATAGAAGGTCACTGAACAAACCAATATGCGAAGGTCATATACCGCATCCAATTGGCAAAAACCCTTTCAACAAATTAATGGGCAAAAATATTTTTTTAATTAGTTTTATTATTATTCATTTTCTCATTATTTTACCATATATATATATATATATATATATATATATATATATATATATATATATATATATATATATATATATATATATATATATATATATATAATAAATTTACAATTTAATTTAAATTATTAAATATGGTATTGTTTTTTTAAAATATTTTTAATGCAACAAAATTTATTTTTAAAAGTTGTATCAATTATTGTTTTTAGTCTTTAAAAGAAATAATACCCTCAAATTGGTGATTAGAGTGATTAAAAATATATATACTTTTAATATTTTAATATAATAAAGTAGATGACATATGAAATCCTATCATTATCCCTCTAATCACCAATTTGAGGGTGATAAACGGGGACATAAATGTAATTGCATCTCCTTTAATACTTTAATTAATAAATAAATTTTTTAATCATTTGATAACCTTTCAATTATCCATTTTTTTCATCATTATTACTAACGTGATGCTCTTTTTTTGGAATTGTGAAATCTTTCTTGGAATACAGCAAAACCTCCTCCATGCTTCTTCTCTTTGATTTTTGAGAAACCCTTCAATTTTCTCTCATTAATCTATATATTATGGCTTTTGATTTCAACCAACAAACCCTAATCTACAAACCATTACTATCCTATAACTACCGTAATTACTTCTGCCGTCCAACACAATTAAACATCCTTTGAACAAATCAATTTGCAGCATGCTTTTTTCAGAAACAACCTTGGAATGGTACAAAACATTTCATTCTTCACCCTCTTAGACTTCTGCAAAAACCTTCAAAACATACTCTCATAAATCTATAAATTATGGCATTTGATGTCCACCGAGTTTCAGATTTTCTTGAATCAATTCTTCATTACGGTATTGTTGTTTTTCATCTTCAACGTGTTCCCATCGAATTTTTCAGATTTTCTCCTTCTATCTTCAACGTGTTCCCATAATTTTTCAGATTTTCTCCTTCTATCTTCAACGTGTTCCCATAATTTTTCAGATTTTCTCCTTCTTATGCAAATTAGGGTTAGAATTTCTATTCGCGTTCGATTTGGAACAACATGCTATTTTGTTTAAGTTTGATTTGGTACAACATGCGATTTCCAAGTCGTTCTTAATCCATTATCTTTTCTCATGTTTTCCATACTTTGTTGAGATTTTCGCAAAATCTAAAACTGTGTTTCTGATAAGTTAAATTTAATTTTATAATAACATTTTAATATTATTTGTTATCGTTTATATTATACACCGACAATTCCAAAAAAATTTACGATTGTTGTGTAAAGCAGTTTTAACAATTTTATAATTTGACTACAATTATATTCTACAAAATAATTTGACTACAATTATTTGAAACTTTAATATATTCATGTTTTTTACCACTAATAAATTCATACAAATTATTCACTTCATACTAATTAATGGTAGTATTTTTCTTAGAAATCCATTCTTTTTATTTTGAAATAAAAGATATTTTGTAATTTTTTAGATTTTTAGAAAAGATTAATAAAAATATGGAAGAAACTAAAATAAAGCTTATGATTTATTTAAATAAAAAAGATAAATATCTCACAATTATTTTATTCTCTAACTATATTTAATTAGACGGTATTTGTGAAAAAAATAATCTACAACTTTTTTGGATTTCAAGATTTTTGAGCGGTTCTTTTTGCATACAACTTCTTTCAGTTAATAAATAAAAAAAATATTTATATGACTAATAAATTAGTAATTCTTATTGTTTTAGTGATTGTTATCATGTCGGTAAAATTTGAATAATTACTCCTGAGAAACAGCAAACAATTAATTTAATATATTTTATTATCATTCAATTTTTTATCTTCAAATATCTTTGGTAGTAAATAATTTTAAAGGCTAATGTAATTTCACAATAATATATAAATTTTTTATTGAATGAGATAATATAATTTTTTTTGGATAAAAGAGAGGGCCGAAACTCAAAATAAAAGAAACTACAAAACTTTATTATTATTATTATTATTTATAATAAAATGTTAATACTTATTCTAAAGAATGAGATAATATAATTTTAATACATGTAATATAACTTTGTATTTTTTATAATAAAATGTTAATTTTTTTCTAAAGAAATTCTATAAACATTTGTTTTTGATTAATACTGTAAAAAGAATTTATTTACTTTATATTAAATAGAATAGATCTTTTTGTGTTATATCTTTTTTATTCCATTTATGACTATATTTTTTTATTAAATACTAATTATAAAATCATATTAGTATTATTGTCAAAGTTAATATAATATTATACCCTTAATTATAATGGCTTTGGTATAATTTCCTTAATTGTAATTTTTTACTAAATTTCTAATTAATTTTCAAAATAATAAACATTATACCCTATATAAGGTAAAATTTCCATATATCAAGGTAAAATAGGGGCTAATATTGTATTCCAATTAATGTATTTGATAAACATAATTAATACATGTATTTAAAATGTAAATGAAAATTTTTAATACATATATTACAATTAATGTATTTGATTCTTGCAACAACTCTCCGTATTCAAAATCCAAAATAATTAAACTATAATTTACCGATTTTATCATGATTATGGACCATTGATTTTCCCAAAATTTAGTTCCTATCTTTACAAAATCATTAGTTCCAATGTCCATTTATCATTATAATTTTGTCTTAGAAGACGTAAAGTGCCCTAATTTTTCCTTAGTTTCTTTGAGGCTTGAAGCTGAACATTATTAATTTTTGTATTCATGTATTCCAATTTAAAATAATAAAAAGGAAAATATTTTTTATTTTTTAATACATGTATTCCCATTAATATATTTCATTATTACACTTCATAGTGAAAATCCATAATAATTCATCCTTATATTAATTGTCGTTACCTTAACATAACGTAATTAATCAAAAAATTTCTTCGGTGTTTGTTCCAACCTTAACCAGCTGAAAATATAATTTCTTTAGGAAGGATAAGATTAAATTACAATTAGGGACATAAAAGTTTAAAATTGGGATTAGATTTTTCTCACGTAAAAATGGAAGGATAAGATTTCAGTTTAAAATTGAGATTAAAATTTTCTCACGTAAAAATTAACTAATTTACTTACCAAATTTGATTTTATTTTATTTTTTATAATTTACTTATCACATTCAATTTTTCACAAAAATTTCTTTTAGTTTTTCAACCATTGTTATTTATACAACTTAACTATGTTTAAATTTATTTTATATTAGATGATAAAATCATATAATATCAACAGAATCCATAAATTTACAATAAAGAAAAATTTAAAATTATAGCCATGCTCGATGGGCCGAACCTATTTTTCTGACGAGACGACAAAATATTTACTTAAATTGAACAGATATTAGAGATCACCTTCTGAATTACTATAGCATATAACTTCTAAATTACAGCACAAATTTAACAAACATAATATTATTTAATTTATTAAATCTAATCAAATTATTAAACCAATATGTTTTTTTGGTATATAATATATTTTATTTTATAATATTTGTTAATAAAAATTGTAAAATTAAAATTATAAACAATTATAAAAATTACAGGCATGCCCGACGGGACAAACCTGTTTTTCTACCATATATTTGGTTTAATAGCAATTAACAAATTTATATATACTACAACTTAATAATTTAAATTAATATTTGTATGACAATCAACATTGAATTTTTTTTCTGTTAGTCCATATAAATTAATATACATTTTTAAATCATAACTATATAATATTTATTTAATATTTATCGACTTTACGTGACCCGTGCGAATGCACGGGTCCTTTACTAGTGTGTGTGTATATATATATATATATATATATATATATATATATATATATATATATATATATATATATATATATATATATATATATATATATATATATATATATATATATATATAGTCTGGCGCTGTCTGGTTGTATGATCATGTACAACATATTGGCCAGCTATCAATAAGTAATTTGAATTGATTATCTAGACATGCCTTGGAAAATTAAAATACCATACAAAGATTTTTTATTAACTTCAGTGTAATATCTAGACATGCCTTTGAATAAGAGACACAAAGTCATTGTCATTTTGTCGCCTTAAAGTCTTATGTGAACTGTTATCATAAAAATAGTTATAACTCATTTTTCTTTAAACCTACATATTCCAACAACAATGTGTTAGGACGTGCGAAAGAGTATCAAAAGCAACATCTCTCAATGTTAGTCTCTCTTTTTACTTAACTATGAAAAGTAGGATTCTAAGACTTACAATGAGGAAGAACTAGAAATTAACTTGATCAATTCTTTATGTTGATTAATACTGAGAACATAAAGCAACATTTAAACCATGATGCTTTTATTTATAATATAGAGAACAAAAGCACAATTTTCTTTCTGTTTTACCCTCACATTCTTGTTTTTGCAATGACATTGTAAACAAAGGATTGAAATAAAGATTACAAGAATATAGATTTCATGCTTTGTAAACCTTATATATTTCTTATTTAGCATACTTCCTTAATAGCATTTTCTAATACGGAGGAGGAGTGTAAACTGGTGGCTGATACCCAACCGGTGGCTTATAAATCGGAGGTTTCTCAACTGGTGGCTTGTATGTTGGAGGTTTCTCAACTGGTGGCTTGTAGACTGGAGGCTTTTCAACTGGAGGCTTGTAGACAGGAGGTTTTTCTACTGGTGGCTTGTAGACTGGAGGCTTCTCAACTGGTGGTTTGTATACTGGTGGCTTTTCTGTAGGTGGTTTGTAAACGGGAGGTTTTTCAACAGGAGGTTTGTAAATAGGAGGTTTTTCAACTGGTGGTTTATACACAGGTGGCTTCTCTACTGGTGGTTTGTAAACAGGAGACTTCTCAACAGGTGGTTTGTAGACGGGAGGTTTCTCTACTGGTGGCTTGTAGATTGGAGGTGTTTTCACCGGTGGTTGATAAATCGGAGGTTTCTCATAGTTTGCAAACCCCTGAGGAATGACAAGAGCAAGCAGGAGTGACACTAGCAAGGTTAAGGAAGCCATGTTAAGTGTGTTGTTGGGTGCATGAAACATAAGAGTCACTACTTGCTTTTATAGTAACCATAAGTGTATGTCTCAATCTTTAATCGGTAATGACGTGGCACTTTATTTACTATAATTCAATTTTTCTTTGTGAATTTTCAACATTGTAACCTAATACTATTTTGTTATCACATGGTGGCGAAGTTTGAAATTGTGTGAATTGGAAAATGTGTCCTTTAAAGTTGCATAATTTTCAATCACTAATTACATATTCCAAAAATGTGTCCTTTCAAAGACTATTTTTGTCTAACAAAGATTGTCTAAAAATGGATGAAAAATACTAAAAGAGACGTGAAATACAGTCACATACATTACTAAGTTTATTTAATTATTATATATTGATTGCATTTTCCATTTTAAATATCCAAAACGAATAATTGATGTATTGACAGTACTGCTTTTCTACCGACAATATATGCAATATCTTTACCCTATAGAAAATGATACTTTATTGTTTCTTTCACTTTGCTTTTTCCTAATATTTATACACCCTTTCACTCACTCCTTTGGCTTAGTGAAAATTTTGACTTAAATCTGCATTAGTTGAAACTTAAGATTTATATTAACGATTCAATGACTTAACAATTTTTTGGTTGCAACCGGCAATTCTTAACATATCGACTTCCTGCCGGCACATACTCTTTTTGCTGTCTCAATCTTCGCTTGCCCTTTCCATAACACAAACCTACTTTTAATTTAAAAACAAATAATTAGGCCCTTATTTTTTATAAATGCTAGCCATCATCTATGTAACGCTCAAAGATAGATAGATATATATATATATATATATATATATATATATATATATATATATATATATATATATATATATATATATATATATATATATATATATATATATATATATATATATATATATATATATATATATATATATATATATATATCTTTGAGCGTTACATAGATGATGGCTAGCATTTATAAAAAATAAGGGCCTAATTATTTGTTTTTAAATTAAAAGTAGGTTTGTGTTATGGAAAGGGCAAGCGAAGATTGAGACAGCAAAAAGAGTATGTGCCGGCAGGATATATATATATATATATATATATATATATATATATATATATATATATATATATATATATATATATATATATATATATATATATATATATATATATATATATATATATGGTTAGATGCTAGAACTAGAGTTGTTGATATAGACTACCCGTTCCTAAACGGGCCGGGCTGGGCTAAAAGTCCCTAGGTAATATGGACTCGAGATCTATTACCCGAGTCTGGCCCTAGATGGGTTTCGGGCTACCCAGCCCTAAATGAGTTTTTTATTTAAAAAATTAAAATTAAAATTCCATAATATTTATTATAAATAAAATTAAAAATTATGTAATTTTAAACATAATATATTTTTAAATACTATATTATCTCGTATAAATACTATAATGTGTTTCTAAATACAATATATGTCTAAATTGTATAAAATAATATTTGAATATTTATTATAAGAGAAAGCTAATATAGTACGATGAAAAAATGTTGATTATATTAATGTATAATATTTAAAAGAGAAAGATTGAATAAAATAGAGATGAAATTTAGTGAAGTGAGAAAAATCAATATACTATTTTAGAGTAAGATAATATAAATATTAATATATTTTTTCAAAAATTATAATTATGCAGGCCAAATGGGCTATCCACGGCTTATATGAGCTGGTCCAAATGGGTAGCGGGCTTTTCAAGCCTGGGCTAAAAAAGGCCCTGAAAAATATGGGCTCTAATTTTAAGGCCAAAACCCTACGATTTTTTGGGCCTGACGGGTCGGCCCATATGGGGTAACCTATTTTGACAGCTCTAGCTGTAACCATAGTTGATGTTAATTGATGATGTTGGACTCTTACAACAGTTATGTTAATCTCTAGAACGGTGGTGCGGAGTGGACTTGGTGGTTGTAGCGGTGAAATGTGTGAGGCTAGAGCCATTGATTGACTTAACTCAGATATTTTAACAGAGTCGCCACCGCACTTTATTTTTGTTATTATTATAAAAACTGTTTTTGTGTTTTTTTTAATAGAGTGGGAGGATGAGAAAATAAGATTTTAAAAGTGAGTTCGATCAGACATCACATCTTGAGCCTACATACCCCCTTAAGTGCAATAGGGAAGTCAGAGCTTTTGTAGTTCCTCTTAAAAGGAAAATAAAGAGCCAAGAGGAAAAATCTTTTTGGGGGTTGAGCTTTAAAAATACTCAACGGGTTTTTAAAATGTTGAGCTTTAATAATACTTAACAAGTTTTAAAAGGTGCAAAGCTTTAATAATACAAGGCAAAGGTTTAATAAAAAAGGTTAGTTGAGTTTTAACAATACAAAATCAATGGTTGATTTAAAAAGGTTGAGCTTTAACAATGCAAAATCATTTTCAAAACAAAGGGGATGCAAAGCTTTAACAATACTAAGCATAGAGTAAGAGAGTTGAAAAAGAGAGTGAGTACCTTGATAATTTTAGTTAATATCATTCTCATTCCATTGGAGTTTAGGCAACATCTTAAGCAACCAATCATGGTGAATATCTTAAGTGATGTGTGTGATATAATATGTGTATCATATATACAATCAAGGATGAGTTTAACAAAATATCAATGTATAAACTCAAGGATAAAAGTTGAATGAATAAAAGGATGATATACCTCAAGATCATTTCATGTATGAATGAATATGATGGATGGTGGATGGATAAATATCTCATGCATGTGGGGTTAGTTAGTTCAACAATGTATATATATATACAAAGATAATAACATAACCTAATCACTACTACGGAAAAGGGCTTTAAAAGCGCTTTTTTTGGGCTTTTAGAGCGCTTTAAAGCGCTGCCAAAGCCAGCGTTGCCGTAGGTAACGACAGCGCTTTTGAAACTCCAAAAGCGCTCTCGTAGTCCCCCTATAAGAGCGCTTTCTCAAGAAAAGCGCTCTCGTATCCCCCCTATAGCAGCGCTTATTCTAGAAAAGCGCTCTGGTAGCCCCCCTATAAGAGCGCTTTTTCCAGAAAAGCGCTCTTGTAGCCCCCCTATAAGAGCGCTTTTTCCAGAAAAGCGCTCTGGTAGCCCCCTATAAGAGCGCTTTTCCAAAAGCGCTTTCGTAGGTTGCGTTTTTTTTTATTTTTTTATGTTTTTTTTTAATCTTAGGCAGCGCTTTTAGTAATAAAGCGCTTTAGTTTGTGGCCTTTTAAGAGCATTTTTTAAAAGCACTGTCGTTGCTAAATGAGGTATTTTAAAGTGCAACCTGTAATTTAAGCCTCCCAGTTTGACCTGTACTTTATATTTATTTTCAACCTGTAATATTTTCGACCTGTAATATATTTTCAACCTGTAATATTTTTGACCTGTAATATATTTTTGACCTGTGATATATTTTCAACCATAGGTAGGACAATATATATATACTAATATAATACCATTATAATATCCAAAATTATATATATACATCATTATAGTTCAATTCACATGTAACTAACTCATGTCAAACAAACTAAATCTGTAATATCAACAATATTATACTTCAAATATTGGCAACAGTATGAACAAAGTTAGTAACCACCTAGAGTACTGTAATATTATACTTCAAAAGTTTGATCGTTTCCCGGCCTGGTCCTGCAAAGTATGAACAGAACAACACGGTCAATTAAAGGCTCAACAACAACAAAAACAAACATGAAACAAACTATCAGTTTCAAATCAATCCACCAATATTGTAATGTGTCATCAATCCACCAATGTAATGTGTCATCAATCCAGTTTCAAATCAAACTATCAGCACCACTTAACAACAACAAAAACAAACATGATTCGTATAACAACGTCATCATCGTCAACTAATATTAAGCAAAATGAACCAACATCCACCAAAGAAACTCAAACACAAAGTCATTATCAAAATAATGTATTCATAAAGCTGTTCACACAATAATGTATTCATACTGTAGCGGGGAAAATCTGATATCGAAGCCATAGAATTGACTCGACTCAATATTTTAGTGAAAGTCGCCACCGCGCTTTATTGTTTCCAAAGGAAAAGGGAAAAGAACGAATAAAACCCAAAGTTTTGTTTTTAAAAAAAGAAAGAGAACTCAGGTCCGGGTGTTGATTATATGAGGGGAAGGTTTAAAGCACCCCTCATATCTGAGGTATTCCACAGGAACCTTTTTGAAAATCTGTGTCGTGTGTGCTAAAAAAACGGTTTGTTTTATTTTTAAAATAAGCTCGACAAAGCGTTAAGCTTTGTGTCTACATACCTCCTCGGTGCAATGGAGAAGTCAGAGCTAATGTAGTTCCACTTAAAGGGAAAACATTTTTAAAACGAATAAACACTTTATCGTCGTTGGAGAGAAATACTCAGCCATTGATCTTGAGCATGAGAACAAACGAGTTCTTTGCATCGCTAATGAAAGAAGGGCTCCAACTCGGATAAAATCGACGAGTATGCCACTAGCTCCCTCACGCGGAAAAGATCTCATTATATCAATCAATTTCAAAATCGTGGGGTATAACCACTCGTTTCGACAATTAACAGTGTCTAAACTTTTTGAAGAAAAAGGCCACTAAGGGCAAAAGATATATTAAGAGAAAAGGTTTTGAAAAGATTGCAAACATAAGAAGGTTTTTGAAAAAGGGAGAAGATTTTGAAAATTTAAGAATGGGAGGAGATGAAGAGGCTATCCTATTGCGTAAAATAAAAGCTAAGGAAAGAAACGGTCTAACCGAAGAAGAAGCCAACACTTGACATTGTGAGTCAAGGTAGATTTCCCATCCTTTGGACTATTAATACAAACATATTACCACTTGGGATCCAGGTGAACTTATTATCTTAGCACCATTTCGCATTAAACACATTAAAATTCTGACGAAAATCGGGCAGAGTAACGGCTGTTTTCGGGTAAAATCCTTATATCAATGCCTTGGAATTAACCATCAAGGGCTTTCAAGGAAGTACCTACACATACAAACAAACAACAATCCAATGCCAGACAGACAGAATAACAGCAGAGTAACAATATCATAAGAGTCCAGAGGTCTTAAGTCCATAAGTCCGAATCTCCAAAATGCTCAGGATAGTAACCAATAGTCCAAAAGAGAGCCTTAGGTGTTTTTTAGATTTTTGTTGTTTATTAGTGTTTTAGCATAAAAGTAAAGTATGGTCCAAGTGGACAAAAGAAAATGGCGGAAACATAAACATATGTCCAAGTGGACAAAGAGAAAATAGCGGAATATAAACGTCCAAATGGACAAAGGAAAAATAGCGGAATGTAAATATGATGAAATGATAAAATGAAGCGATAAAGCGAGAAATATAAAGAGCAATATAATAAAGTGCGGAAATTAAAGTCAATTGTTAGATGTTAAAGATAACCATCTTGAAACTTGTCAAGTATGTTATCAAAGTTAGTAATGAAGATCGATGGTGAGTGAAGGATGTACTCGGATTTAAATTCAATAGAAATTTATCAGAAGCTTGATAAAATCATAGCGACTACACGATAAACCTCCATAAGTCTTAAATCAACCGCATACAATTCTCTTCCATATTTGATCTTTTTGATTCGGGACACGAAATATTGCGCTATGTTAAGCAGATCGCCAAGTGATTTATGTAGAAATCACCCTACAACGAGGCCGGTCAAAACATTATGTGCTAATGCATGCGAGAGAAGCGATATGTAGATCACTCTCCGAAAGCAATACCGCACAAAAAGAAAAATGGTGAGTGATCTCGTCTTTACCAAGAATCCATAAGAATCCTCAAGGTATTAAGACTTTCATCGATCAAAATAAAGAGAAGTAAAAGATGGAACCACATTAAAAGCTCCTTTCATCCATAATTTCAATCACATAATTTTGCGGATTTGGATTCTCATCCTATCGATGCCCTAAGTCCATTGAAATTAGAGAGAAATTAGGCCTCTAACTTGTGATTCAAAGAAAATATCAAAAGAATGGAGTAGAAGATGAGTTAGAACCAAAAACAAGTCAAAAACCACAAAAACAAGCATTTTGTCCAGATGTAAATCGATTTGCACAGAGTGTAAATCGATTTGCATAACTCTGTTTTCAAATCTGCGCAGTTTTTCAGTTGTGTAAATCGATTTGCACCAGATGTAAATCGATTTGCACAACACAATTTTCAAAAAAACAGCAAATAAAGAGAAGAAAACTTGTTTAAACATAAAACCAAACACCTTGTGATCTTGGATCAATTTGTGCACGAAAATGTATCAAGTAAGCAAGCAAATCTCATCAATATAGCACCAAAGGTGCATCAAGCATAAACAACAATGGATCACATCTTGAATTATGGATTGGATCTAGGATTTTACCAAATCTTTCACAAACTTTGAATCTTCTTCAAGAACACACAACCACAAGCCTTGATCTCTTACAATTGATGAAGAAAAGTAGTGTTTATGTTGAGGTTTAGCTCTAAATTAGTGAGGTTCAAGATGTGACTCACTAATTTGTGTGGAAGAAAAAGAGCTTTGAGTGAGAGGTTTGGAAGAGGTGAGGAGAGAAAGAGCAAGAGTTTTCTTGGCTATCAAAGCTTGAAAAATGAGGAGGGGAGTGCCTCAATTTATAGCACTTAGGCTTGGGAAATTTTGTGGCTTGGAGTTAGGATTGGAAAATAGAATTAGGCTTGGGAAATGGTTTTGGAGCCAAAAATGAAATCCAATGGTCTTGATGCAATCACATGAGGGTTTATGATTAAATGATGTAGAGAATCAAATGTAAGAACTAAGTCATGCTTCCCATGCTTGCAAATGATGTCAACACTTTCAAAAGATGAAATTTGCCTTCATTTTTCCAAATTCGCACTGGTGCAATCGATTTGCACCTTATGCAAATCTATTTACATTGCTGAAAAAGGCAAAATCTGGGGCAAAAACAGTTATGCAAATCGATTGCTGTCTTATGCAAATCGATTTGCACTGATGGCAGAAGCAAATCTGGTGCAGAAACAGTTGTGTAAATCGATTTACACCTTATGCAAATCGATTTGCACAGTGAAATTGTTGAAAGATACTCCTTTTGATGGGTATTTTGACTTGGTACCTACAAAACACAAACACACAAAAGCACAAGGCAATATTTTTGGTATTTTGGTTAGTAAAGCAATATATACAAGACTAAACATGGGTGCTTGATGATTCCCTTGCAGATGAATTGAGCATAACATCACAAGTAGAGTTCTAAGTTGAAACTTCTTGATTGATGATTGGTATGCAAATGATGTGTGATCTTAGGGTCAAAAATTGGGGTATGACACATACCTATATGAATAGTTGCTGAATATAAAATTGACACAATTCCTCTTTGATTTCTTCCAACTTAAGTCTCGTGTAAGAAGCAGCATAGAAGTCATCAAAGTACTACATAACAAAAACATAATATGAATGATTTAGTTAAATGTAATAAATTATAAGAAATTATCTTAAGTTATAAATCCATACCGTGATTGGAATCTCTAATTGATTCGTTTGAATGATTTCTTTCATAAACCTCAAAACATAGTATCCGCAATCTGAATCTACTAAGTACGCTCCTATCATCCTGGTCCTCACCGGTGGATAACGATTGCGACATGGTCTCCTGTAATTCATTTACATTTCAATAATTATTAGTGGAGATAAAAAATCAATTATATATTAAAAAACATTTGATTTAATTAAAGACACAGTGTTATACTTACACATTCAGCATAAACTCTTTGAATATCGGGATCGACAGCTTGATTCTTGCCCACACAAGCTTCCTTCCACAACACATGTACTGGAAGTGAGGTTTCCTCACTTTTCGTCTCCTCTAACTATGCATTGACATAAATGATAAAATCGTCAAATAAAACACATTTAGACAATTAATTAAAACGCATTTCTATTTACTTACAATTTTTTCCTCTAAGCGTGCATATCCCAAACGCCCTTTTTTGTATGGATACGCGGGTTTTGATGCTCTCTCACTATTTGTGGCACTCCTTTTCCGAAAAGCTTCATCTCTTTGCTTTAAAAACTTAGCCCAATCTTCTTCATCAATGAATAGCTCATATTTTTTTGGCCGTCCCGGTGCCTCTTCAAGAAAGTTTTCATCTTTATCCTTAAGATGGGTGTTTTTTAAAAAAGCTTTCCACCCTCTATATCTTTTTCTGGCCAAACAAAGTATGTAGCGTTTACGCTCATCTGGTAAGTTAAAAGACCTCTGCAAAAAAACATACGCATAGAGTGTGTTAGTATAAGTAATTTAAACAAATTATCATCAAGATAATAACAACAACCATATATGATACCTTAAGCTCGTCCCAAATCGCATCTTTTTTCTCGTCCAACTCTTTGCTTTTCAGATTCCATTTAGCTACGGAGACTGAAATATGCATACGAACAAGTGTACCAATATAGCTTGTCAACTTTGCAGAATTAGGACCAATTGGTTGGTTATCAGAATTCCATTCCAAATTATATATTAATCCTTGGTCTCTATGTCGAATGATTCCCTTCATAATGGTGATGCCTCATGCAACTTCTTTTGATGATGTATCAGGTGGAGGATTTGTATCCGGAGCATCTCTATCTTGTGAGTTTTCTTCATTACTAGCCATTGAACCTGTATCAAACAAACTAAAGCACATTAGTACACTATTAATAAGCTAACAATCTATACAAGTCAAATGGAAGTCAAATCAGGCATGTACAAGTAAATTGGAATCGAAATCGGTGAAATCAAAATAAGCGTCAAAAAAAGAATGTTGTCGGAATTGAACGAAAATTACATGGCTATGGTAAAACGTCCCCACGGACTAAAAAATAAAGTCGGTTTTCCGAAATTCAGACCCTAAGCCCGACTTTTGATTACGGGCAGAAGCAAAACCGATAAAAAACAGTCCCAAAATGTAAAGATAAGTGCATGAGCAGCTCCGGAATCGTCAAAATAGTATAGTTACATGTAAAGAAGTCGACAAATGGATACATGGTTCAAAAGTTATGTACAAAACGAAAATATGCACCAAAATTGAATAAGTATTGTAACAATCGGAATACAAATTGAAAAAAACTATACAAATTGAGTATATAACAATCGGTACAAATTGAATAAAGCACATTAGTCGGAATATGTATACTATTACCTTTTTTACTAATGTCTCTTTCTTTTCTTGGTAGGATTGTATTCTACGCGTCTCTTAACAACGCGAACGGTTGGATTGATCCAAATACCCTCATTATGATCATTTCTAGTACAAGATTCATTCTCATTTTGATCGTTTCTTGTACAAGATTCAATGCCAACACCAATATCACCTTGATCTTCAATGTTTTCATCAAATATTTTGTTAGATAAAAGCACTATAGACCATTTTGTACTTGTCGGATCATTGACATAGAACACTTGTTTAGCTTGAGAGGCTAGAATGAAAGGCTCATCTTTGTACCCCACCATATTGAGATCCACTTGCAAAAATCCTGACATATCCATTCGTATGCCATTATTATTTTCAACCCACTTGCAACCAAATACAGGAATCTGAAACTTCATGTAATCAAACACCAAAATGCGCTCGATAACCCCAAAATATGACAAATTGGCAAATTTCGGATTTAAGTCATTCGCACTTGATATGTGCATTGCTTCAGCTACCAAGGTAACACCACTATTTTGCATAGTACATTTATCATCCTGTTCTTTGGTATAAAATGTGTATCCATTAATTGCGTATGCGCTATAAGAAAACACAATTATACTTGGACCATATGCTAAACATCTCAACCTTTCTGTTATTGAAGCAGGATCTGAACGATACTTTGAATAAATATGTTCCCTAAACCACGGTATGAAACTTCGATTGTGCTCTCGTACTATCCAATTCTCATTTCTATTCGGATTTAAATCTCGGAGAACAACCTTGTGCATTTCAATATACGGCTCAACCTCAATCTCATTGTGCAGAACATACAAGTGCGCTTGATCCCGCTCGACCATTTATATTGTCATAACTTTATTTCCAATTAGCCTTTTTCCTTCTTTTTTTTCAACAATATGAGATTTGGGGAGTCCAATTGATTGAACATTTGACAGAAAATCAGTACAAAACTCAACCGCTTCTTCAACAATGTATCGTTCGGCAATACAACCCTCAGGTCGACTTCTACTTTTCACGTACCCTTTTAATATTTTCATATAATGTTCATCAGGGTACATCCATCTCATACAAGCTGGTCCGCACAATTGTGTCTCTTTCACAAGATGAACGACTAGATGAACCATTATGTCAAAAAACGAGGGAGGAAAATACATTTCAAGATCACATAAAGTAACAATTATCTCTTTTTGCAATGTTGGTAAGATTGCGGGATCGATCACCTTACTGCAAATTGACATGAAGAAAAAACACAGTTTAGTTATTGCGCTTCTTACTTTTTCTGGCAGAATAGAACGTATACCTATTGGTAAAAAATGTTCCATTATAACATGGCAATCATGCGTCTTCAAACTCTTTAACTTGAGGTCTTTCATGGACACAAGTCTTCTAATATCTGATGAGTAGCCTTCTGGAACTTTAACTTCACTGAGGAACTTACACAATGTTTTCTTCTCCTTTCTAGATAGAGTGTAAACAGCAGCTGGCAGATATGTTCGTCTTCCTTTCGTCACGGGTCCCAATTCAGTTCTCATTCCCATGTTTACCTTGTCCTTCCTTATGTTAAGGCCATCCTTAGACTTTCCTTGTATATTGAGTAACGTACCTATAACGCTGTCAAATACATTTTTTCAATATGCATAACATCGAGGAAATGTCTTACGTACAACGACTTCCAATATGGAAGTTCAAAAAAAATTTACTTCTTCTTCCACCCACCCTTGACAAGTGAATGTGCAAAAGGCTTGCCAACCTGAGTGCTCACATCTTTCACCTTTTCAAAAATTTGATCACCTGTCAAAAAAGGCGGGGCTGTACGTTGTTCGGCCTTTCCATTGAATGCTTTTCTCCACCCACGGTAGTGATGATTAGAATTTAAGAATCTACGATGGCCGAGAAAGACATTCTTCTGACAAAGATCCAATCATGTCGTATCGGTTTCATCTTCACAAACAGGACACGCTTTTTGACCTTTATTGTTGTACCCGGATAGATTTCCGTATGCTGGAAAATCATTAATTGTTCCAAACAACATCGCCCTCAAGTTGAAACTTTCTTTCCTATACCCATCGTAAACCTCCACACCGTTCTCCCACAAAAACTTTAAATATTCGATTTAGGGTGCCAAGTATACGTCTATGTCATTCCCTGGTTGTTTAGGCCCAGAAATTAGCATAGATAACATCATGTACTTACGCTTCATACATAACCACTGAGGTAGGTTATAAATCATAAGAATCACAGGCCAGGTGCTATGCGAGATACTTTGAATACCATGCGGGTTCATTCTATCAGTAGATAATGACAAGCGAAGGTTTCTTGCTTCTTTTCCAAATTCAGGATATTCACTATCAACTTCATCCACTGTGGTGAGTCTGCCGGATGTCGCAACTTTCCATCAATAATTCTTTCATCTGCATGCCAAGTCAAGTGTCTTGAATCGGTTTCACTACGATACATGCGTCTAAATCTCGGAATTATAGGAAAATACCATAAGACTTTGTCCGGAGACAACTTTTTCTTATATCGAGGGGCACCGCATTTAGGACACTCATTCAACGCTGCATACTCGTTTAGAAACAAAACACAATCGTTTGGACATGCATGTATCTTATCATAGCTCATGCCAATAGAGGACAACATCTTTCTGGCTTCATACGTTCGATTGGGAAGAACATTATCCTCTGGTAGCATATCTTTCGTAAGGGCTAATAACTCTGTGAAACTTTTATCCGACCATCCATTGTCCGCCTTTAAGTTGTACAACTTTAACACCACAGACAATCTTGTGAATTTTGAACAACCATCATACAACGGTTTCTCTGCATCGCTTACCAACCTCTCGAACATTTTGGGACAATCCTCAAGATCTTCTTCAAGAGCTTCTGCAATCTCTTCGACTCGATCATAATCGTATGTGTCTGTGCAATCGTCGTTTGAAGCATACTTCGTATTACACCTCGACTCAACATTCCCGTTACTTTTGTCACCATGCAAACTCCAAACTGTATAACTTCTATCAATTCAAAACCGTAGTAAATGCGACGCCAACCGATTCCCGTCAACCTTACCCCCATAACAGCAACCCATGCAAGGACACGCCATTCGAATCGGGTCTTTGGCGTGCGCAACCGCAAACTTAACGAATTCCATACCCCTTTCTCGTACTCTTTCGACAATCGGTTTGAATTCATCCATGTCTTATCCATGTCTTAACTAAGCTAAACAAAAACGATAAAACTTTCACTCTTCACAAGTAACCCGTATAGCGAATTCAATTCACAAAGTTAGTAAGTTCATCACTTAACGATTAACGAAATTGACATCAAGAATATTCCACATGTCGGAATAATTAGCAAAGCTCTTGAGCCTCTTTCATTTCTTCTTTGAAAGTAGATAACATGACTATAGTTTTTGTTAGAAATCATAAGCCAAGAAATTGATAGTGCATGAAAAATAGAAGAGCAACTTATTATCTTGGAATTTTGTATCCTATATTAACTTTCTAAACACATAAAACTAATGAGCTATCAAGGAGGGTACTCTTATGTTTGTAGTTTACCATTAAACAAAATATTAAAATCAAGTGGTTACAAAAAGTAGGTGCATGTGATCATATTATAACACATCATAATGTCAGTATAATGCGTTTCTGTTAAAACGCAAAGTATAAAAGGAATGAATCCGGAGCAATAAAACGCAACATATATAATCACACAATTTCAGACAAATTCATCATAATACCAGTAATTTGAGAAAGAAATTTACCTCGGATGTTACCGAACTCAAGAAAACGCCAAACGTCGACCTAGGCCGGGAAACGATCAAACTTTCACTCTACACAAGTTACCCCTATAGCAAATTCACAAAGTTAGTAACCACCAAGACAAAATCGATTGAACAAATGAAATCAACAATAGTTTGAAGTGTGTACATACTCGTAAATATGTAGTACCAGAGTCAATGATACGAGCTCCAAAGAGATCCAAAGTTATCAATCCAGTCAGACCTATACAAGAAATTCAATGCAATGTATGATTATATATTTACATGGACAACATGATTATCAAGTCCAAAACGCAAGAAGAACATATAACCCACTTAGAAGGCCATATTAGGAGAAGGTAAAAAGTACGACATGCGACTAAACCCCAAAAATTCCACTTTTAGGATAACGTATGAGAAATTCTTAGAATAATACCTCGCAAAGAGGGGGATATAGGTTAACCAAGAAAGTGTTAACAAACATGTGGAGGATGTAAGAATCATGTATGTAATTGAGATCCCTAGTTCTAGGATATTTAAGACTAGGAAGATTGGTATAAAAGTTGTAGGAGGGGACTCTAGCAATCAATTAAAACCTATTTTATTATACTTTATATAATATATGAGTATTGCAAGCGGGTAGTGTGTAAACTAATGAAGTAATAGCTATTGACATTTATTGTAACAAGTAGCACCTGTGGCCTAATGGATAAGGCGTTTGACTTCTAAATGGTAACTATCAATTTCACTTTTCAGATTAATTCAATACCATTCTTACTTTTGGATTTGATGATGCATTATCTTAGAAGTGAAGGATGTGTTGCTGTTATTCATATGTTAGAGACATACCAACACTAGCTGGTTGCATTACATGCATGTGATTTCTTCTTGAAAATTTCACTCAAACATGATTGAATTTTATCAAATGGGTTTACATGCTTTTTATTTATTTTAATGTTTCTCACAGTAGGAACCAAAAACCTTAGGAAAAGTTTGGATAAACTAAACATCACCAAAAAGATTTTACAATGAGTTTTTAAGCAAAAACAGCTTATTTGAGAGTTGAAATCAGCTTACAAGGTAGATTCATAGCTGAAGTGAAGATAGATTCATAAATAACAGAGTTTCGTGAGAGTGGTAGTAATTGAGCATCTTCCCTTCTAGACAATGCATCTGCAACTAGGTTATTTTTTCTTTCCTTATATTGAATCTTGAAATCAAAATCCCTAAGTTTAGCCAAAGTTTTTTTTTTCATTTCAGTGAATGCCAAAGTTTTTTCTATACTCCATATGAAATTAAAGCATGTGAGAAACAGGCAGAAGATTTTATTTTTTTTATTCGTTGAAGAAGGTTGAAGAAGTGAGAAACAGGCAGAAGATTTTACACATTTTGAACAAAACCCTAAATCTGGAGAAGAAGATTTTACCTGAAAATAGTGATGCCGGAGAAGAGAGGTAACGGCAACGAGACGGCTGGAGACGGACAGAGGCGAGACGAACGGAGACGAGATGGACGGCGGCGATGAGACGGACGGAGTTGATGAACAGAGTTAGCGCGAATTGATGGAGAAGGAGATAATGTACAGAAGCTAGCGTATCTGAAAGAATAAGCCAAAATTTTTATTAATTTTAATTATAACATGGGGTACCAAAGCGCTTTTAAAAAGCGCTCTCTAAGCATGGGGTACCAGAGCGCTTTTAAACTAAAAAGCACTGTCGTAAGGAAAGGCTATAAGAGCGCTTTCAAAAGCGCTTTCATACGTCAATATATAAGAGCGCTTTTCAAAAGCGCTTTCGTAGGGTATGCACTTTTTTTAGCGAAATTTTTTTAAAAGGCTATGAGAGCGCTTTCACTAAAAAACGCTTTCATATTTCCACCTATAAGAGTGCTTTTCAAAAGTGCTTTCGTAGGGTATGCACGTTTTTTTAGCAAATTTTTTTTAAAAGGCTATGAGAGCGCTTTCACTAAAAAGCGCTTTTGTAAGGGCGATTTTAAAAGACATTTTTGGCGTAGTGAATGTAGCCAAACAAAAGGACCTATAATCTCCCCCTTTGGCAAATTTGGGCTAAAACATCTGTGAGATGTGATCTTCATGAAGTAGCACAAGTAGAACATTATATCACACATCAGAATCAACATAGAAAACAACAAAAACAAAAGTAGCCCATAAATGAGGTTATTGCTAAACATCGAGAGATCAACTCCATACACGGGACATCTTGCATATAAAATATTATCCTAATCATTACTCTCCATTTTGGCCATAATTTGGCAAGGGTATTGAAAGATCCATAAACAAAACATCAAGAATGACAGTCATGCATGAACACACAGTTAGTAGTTAAGTAAGATTCAACAGCAAAAACTACTAACACCAAGATCAGCACACAAGGCTGAGGGCCATATGTTAAGCCATAGGCTTTAGCATGTGTGCACTCACAAAATCAAAACTGACAGTACTAAACACATTAGTTAGTACCATTCATACTAGAGTCAGCGGCATCATATACCAACACCACACATTCAAAAGAGTCGATAGAGGTAGCAATAACAAGTTGAGGTGAAACAACTCTAACATTTCTTCCTCAAAATCCTGACCAGTTTCATCAAGTGTTACACACATGTTGTATACAATGTCTGAGACATCTTTCCAAATATTACGCTTGTAAATGATTCCCAGCAACCCATTAGAAATACCATTATCCTTAACCTCAATCTCCTGCTTCAACCTAGAATAACAAGCTCCAGTATTCAACATTGTCTTCAACAAATTATCATCATCATGAAGCTCCATAAAGTCATTATAAACCAATGATTCAAAAGTTCTTCTGTAGCCTTATTTACAGTTTTCTGTTCTTCCTCCTTAGTTCCCTTTTCTTTGCTCATAATCTTATCAATACAGGGAACCTCGCTTTTTCTCAATCAATTAAAAGTGGAAGTTGAAAGCTTCTTACACTTTCCTCTATTATACAACTTTCTAAACTCAATATCTACTATTAAGAGTTATAACCATCATTAGTAACAGTCTTTATTAGCCCAGTAGCTTTCATGATTTCTTTGCAATCAAGGGTTTCTCCATTTAGCTCCCTTTCTACTTCAGTTCTTCTTTGAAGAACATACTTCTACTTTTGAATACCTGTTTCATAATGGAATGACACATTATCCATGTAAGCATTTAATACACTCACAAGAATATCTTTCCTCCAACCTTTATCTTTAAGGTGGATACACTCACAAGAATATCTTTCCTCCAACCTTTATCTTTAAGGTGGACACAATGTTCTAGACATTTGCTTCAACACCTGTCTCATATACACATGTTTGAATAAGTCTTCTATTCACTTCAGACTTGACAAGGGCAACTTGTTCATACTTTCTCTAAGTTTGAAACTCAGTTACTAACATGTCATACCTGTTGTCTGGCACATCCTAGTTGACATCTTCATTACCACCTATTGTGATATCCTTGAGCAATTGATTTTTCCTCCACATTTTAGTGGAACTACTTCAACCATACTTTGAAATAACATTTCAAATATTAATTGCTTTTAACAATATGGATGTATTGTCAATTTTTTCTTAAACAATAATGATATGAATGCTATTAATTTCTATAAATATTAATTAAAGATTTATTTATAATTGAGTAAAAAATGTACTGGAGTTGCAACAATTTTTTTTCTAGGATACGACTTTTACCTATGGCCACATGTCGTAGCAAAAAATATACCTTTTTTAAGAGAAATAGTGACAGACAAATTGAAATGTAGGTAAAGATATATATATATATATATATATATATATATATATATATATATATATATATATATATATATATATATATATATATATATTAACCGACACACAAAAATCAACTGTTAGTCGCGCGTTATAGTACACGGCCAACATGGCCGCAAGTGATTTACAATTCGATCCCTCCACCTACAGCTAATTAACATATAGTCAAGGATTTTGAGAGTCACTCAAGTCAATTTTCTTGTAGTGCAAAATACCTAGATTCTATAATAAGGGCCTGGTTGTCTTTGCACAAAGATAACGTTAGTCATGTGTATGTAATTTAAATTTATCATCCGTCAAAGTTATGTTTGGACAACAATATTCTATTTTTCTTACTTTTCTTGTGTTCATGGCTGCAATTAATATTGATATAGACAAACGATAATGTCCTTCAGTTGATCAAATAACACAACACCTTAAACAACCACAGTTGCCAAAGATGTGTAATGAATGAAATAAATAATAACTATACCATTTTTTAACACTTTGCTATTTATAGAAGGTCACTAAACAAACCAATATGCGAAGGTCACATACCACACCCAATTGGCAAAAACCCTTTCAACAAATTAATGGGCGAAAATATTTTTTAATTAGTTTTATTATTATTCATTTTCTCATTATTTTACTATTATATATATATATATATATAATAAAATAAATTTACAATTTAATATAAATTATTAAATATGATATTCTTTTTATCAATTTTAAAATACTTTTTTTATATACTTGAATATTATTTCTTTTATAGACTAAAAAAACAATTGATACAACTTTTAAAAATAAATTTTATTGCATTAAAATTTTTTATATCTAGACATGCCTTTGAATTGTTATCATAAAAATAGTTATAACTCATTTTTCTTTAAACCAACATGATTCCGACAACTATGTTACTCTCTCTTTTTACTTAAGTATGAAAAGTAGGATTCTAAGACTAAGAATGGGGAAGAACAAGAAATTAACTTGATCAATTCTTTATGTTGATTAGTACAGACAACATAAAACAGCAATTAAATCATGATGCTTTTATTTATAATATATAGAGAACAAAAGCACAATTTTCTTTCTGTTTTACACTCACATTCTTGTTTTCGCAACGACATTGTAAACAAAGGATTGAAATGAAGATTACAAGAATATAAATTCCATGCTTTGTAAACCTTATATATTTCTTATTTAGCATACTTCCTTAATAGCATTTTCTAATACGGAGGAGGAGTGTAAACCGGAGGTTTCTCAACTGGTGGCTTATAAACCGGAGGCTTCTCAACTGGTGGTTTGTATGTTGGAGGTTTCTCAACTGGTGGCTTGTAGACAGGAGGCTTTTCAACTGGAGGCTTGTAGACAGGAGGCTTCTCAACTGGTGGTTTGTATACTGGTGGCTTTTTTGTAGGTGGCTTGTAAACGGGAGGTTTCTCAACAGGAGGTTTGTAAACAGGAGGTTTTTCAACTGGTGGTTTATACACAGGTGGCTTCTCTACTGGTGGTTTGTAAACAGGAGGCTTCTCAACAGGTGGTTTGTAGACGGGAGGTTTCTCTACTGTTGGCTTGTAGGTTGGAGGTGTTTTCACGGGTGGTTGATAAATTGGAGGTGTCTCATAGTTAGCAAACCCCTGAGGAATGACAAGAGCAAGAAGGAGTGACACTAGGAAGCTTAAGGAAGCCATGTTAAGTGTGTTGGGTGCATGAAACACAAGAGTGACTACTTGCTTTTATAGTAACCATAAGTGTATGTCTCAATCTTTAATCGGTAATGACGTGGCACTTTATTTACTATAATTCAATATTTCCTTGTGAATTTTCAACATTGTAACCTAATATTTTGTTATCACATGGTGGCGAAGTTTGAAATTGTTTGAATTGGAAAATGTGTCCTTTCAAGTTGCATAATTTTCAATCACTAATTACATATTCCAAAAATGTGTCCTTTCAAAGACTATTTTTGTCTAACAAAGATTGTCTAAAAATGGATGAAAAATACTAATAGAGACGTGAAATACAGTCACATACATTACTAAATTTATTTAATTTTATTTTATAGATTGAATTTTCCATTTTGAATATCCAACGAATAATTGATTTACAGACAGTAATTCTTTTCTACCGACAATGATGGAATTTAGTTTCACCAAGTTTAGTTTACAAATTTTATTATTGATGAGGTATATAGAAAATGATACTTTATTGTTTCTTTCACTTTACTTTTTCCTAAATTTTTATATACCCTTTCACTCACTCCTTTGGTTTAGTGAAAATTTTGACTTAAATCTGCACTTGTAGAAACTTAAGATTTATATAAAGGATTCAATGACTATTATCAATTTTTTGGTTGCAAACGGCAATTCTTAACATATCGCCGGCACATCTAAGTTTACTTAACTCTTTTGTGCTGTCTCAATCTTCGCTTATAAATCTGCTCACTTGCCCTTTCCATAACACAAACCTACTTTTAGTTTAGAAACAAATAGATTAGGCCCTTATTTTTTAATAAATGCTAGCCATCATCTATGTAACGCACAAAGCAAAATATATATATATATATATATATATATATATATATATATATATATATATATATATATATATATATATATATATATATATATATATATATATATATATATATGTGTGTGTGTGTGGGGTTAGTTCAACAATGTATATATATATACAAAAATAATAACATAACCTAATGTAGCCAAACAAAAGGAACTATAATCTGCCCTTTTGACAAATTTGGCCTAAAACATCTGTGAGATGTGAACTTCATGAAGTAGCATAGAACATCATATTGCACATCAGAATCAACATAGAAAACAACAACAGTACTAAAAGTAGCCCATAAGTGAGGTGATAGCTACACATCAAGAGATCAACTCCATACACGGGACATCTTGCACATAAAATATTATCCTAATCATTACTCCCCATTTTGGCCATAATTTGACAAGGGTATTGAAAGATCCACAAACAAAACATCAAGAATGACAGTCATGCATGAACACATAGTTAGTAGTTAAGTAAGATTCAACAGCAGAAACCACTAACACCAAGATCAGCACACACGGCTGAGGGCCATATGATAGGCCATATGCTTTAGCATGTGTGCACTCACAAAATCAAATCTGACAATACTAAACACATCAATTAGTACCATTCACACTAGAGTCAGCAGCATCATGTATCAATACCATACATATAGAAGAGTCGGTTGAGGTAGCAACAACAGGTTGAGGTGAAACAACTCCAACATTTCTTCCTCAAAATCTAGATCATATTCATCAAGTGTTACGTGTAACGCCCCTAATTTAATTAATCGGTTAGTTAAATTAATTAAAGGATTAATTGTTAGAAATCTTCGAAGTAAGGGATTTATCGGTATTAATCCGAGAAGGATGATTGAATTGCTATGTCGATTGGAACCGTTAAGTATAAAGTCAGATTAAATTGGTCGGTTTAATCGAATAAGTAATATGAGGAATAATATTATTTTATTGGAGTATTTATTTAATTAAGTTAGATTGGTTGGTGTTAGTAAATTGGAGGTGTGCCAAGAGTAAGTCCAATAAGAATAGTATAATTGATATTATTTGAATAAAAGAATGAAGTCGAAATAGTAGCAGTGGCAGAAAAGTGGAACATAAGCTATCAGAACAAGGGTTTGGGAAGAAGGAATTGGAGAACAAGGAACAAGGGTTTTGGAGGGCTTTTGAAAAATACGTTGAATTTGCGGAAAAGAAGAGGGAAAAGAGATACGAGAGCTATGCTGTGAAGAGGAAACCGGGAGAATTATGCAAAGCCGAAAGCTAGGAAATCGACCGAAAATTGTAGAGCGAACTCCGATTACAAGGTAAGGGTGGGGTTCTTGCTCTATAAATGGAGATATGAATCGTATGTGGGGTTTAGTAAATTAATATTGTCTCTATGGTTTGGTATGATTTTAATGATTGTAATGTTACTGTGTGGAACTCTATGTAAATCGCTGATGAAAAATTTGCTACTATGTTAATCATTGAGTAATTTTGTTGTTTGTGATGGTTGATTAAATCTGTGTTGTCTTGAGAAATTGATCGATGAATACTTGCTCTGTGTGAGAATAATTCTGTGACGTTGGGGTGATGAATTTCTAGAGATTGAGTATATATATATATATATATATATATATATATATATATATATATATATATATATATATATATATATATATATATATATATATATATATATATATATATATATAGGGAGCATATCAAGTGAGAGCATTTTTAAATGAGAGGATGAGAGGAATAAATATCAACCTTTAGATTCATCAAGAGAGAGAAATTAATAATCACATTAATGTATTAACATTCTCTCTCTTGATGAATCTAAAGGTTGATATTTATTCCTCTCATCTCTCATTTAAAAATGCTCTCACTTGATATGCTCCCTATATATATATATATATATATATATATATATATATATATATATATATATATATATATATATATATATATATATATATATATATATATATATATATATATAGGCAAAATACCCTTTTTGGTCCCTTAACTATACCTTAAGGTACATTTTTGGTCCCTTATGTTGGGTTGAGTCATAGGCGTGTCACGTGAGTTGGCACACATTCATCTTGAAGTTCATTAAAATTCTGAAAAAACATTACAAAATTTAATATTTTCCTTAAGATTCGAACCCATACCACCTAGCTTGCAAGCAATACAAACTTTCCACCACACCAGTTCATAATTGGTACTTAATGTTTCATTCAATTTTATTATCAATACTATTATTATTATTATTATTATTATTATTATTATTATTATTATTATTATTATTATTATTATTATTATTATTATCAATACTATTGTTATTATTATTATTATCAATATTATTATTATTATTATTATTATTATTATCACTACTACTATTATTATTATTATTATTATTATTATTGTCCACTTATTTAAGATTCCTTAAAAATATGGATTAAGCAAATGAAGAACACACATGAAAAAGCAACCTGCCCCAAATTATGAACAACACGCTAAATTATTGAAGAACGCCATAATGTTCTTCGTGCATAAACAGAAAAAATCACCAACCTGCCCCAAATTATGAAAACTTAAAAATTAACCCACCTCCAAATTATCTCATACAATCTATAATCAAAATCTTCAAAAACCTAGATCGAAGAGTTTGCTCTCCTTCTCCCCTTCTCCCCTTCTGATATCTTCAAAAAACCCAATTCTAAATCCAGATGAAATCAAATCCAGAAAAAAAAACCAAATCGATGAGTTTGCTCTCCTTCTCCCCATCTGATATCTCTCTCTGCTATTTTAATTTCTTCTTCGTCTCCCTCTTCTACTATTAATGGAGGTTTAGTTTCACTTTTTTTTGTTCAATTTTGGGATATAAGGAAATTAGGGTTTCCATTTGTTGGCACAAATCTAAGTATTCAAGAAGTTTTTAGGTTATTTTGAACTCATATTTGTGTTTGGAGAGGTGTTTAGATGAGGTTTTGACCGGTTTTTGGGTTGGGGATGGTGGCGCCGCCATAGTGTTCTTAGGCTATACCGTGTTGCTATGAGAAACATTAAGAAAATCAATTACAGAAATGAGAATTTTTTTTACAAGATCTGCAAATCAATAACTGATATTGTCTTGAATGAAACAATAAACATTAATTATGAAGTGGTGTGGTGGTAAGTTGTTATCACTTGTAAGTAAGATGGCCTGTGTTCGAATCCTGGCTAAAGCCAATATTTTGGAATGTTTTTTTCAGAATTTTAATGACCTTAATAATCATATGCCATGTCAAACTCCACGTGTATAAACATGTGTCACACATCAGATGCCAGCATGGAAAAGTTGACGCCGTTAGCAAAATTTGGACGGAAAGGACTAACGTGGACGCTTTTGAATAATTAAAGGACCACTTTGACACTTTTTAAAGATAAGGGACCGGAATGTACCTTGGGGTATAGTTAAGGGACCAAAAAAGGTATTTTGCCTATATATACGTTTAGTACAGGTAGTAAGAAATAATAGAAACATTTTTGTAGTAGATAATTATTAGTAGAAGCCATACAGTAACAATGGAGGATGAGTAACAAGGAATTCGAAGGAAATATTAGTAGTATATATTAATAGCTGAACTAAGTAGTAGTGTAATATACAGCAGTGTTGATTTTAACAGGGTTGGAAAAACAGTAGAGAATAGCAGAGTCATTATGAATGACAGGGATGATTCAGTAGCATGGAGAATAAATTAAGCAGTTGGTCTAGTGAAGCATCAGTACAAATATATTTGACAGTAGCAGAGTAAAATACTTAGTGAGCAAAAATAAATAGATATTAGACGGAAAATATATAGCGGTTAGGATAATATTTAGGGAGTCCGGAAATAGTCCGTTAACCGTTGTTTTGGTGATGTCGTGATGCGATGTGTTTTGTGAGTGTTTTGAAGTATCGCGATGATTGGCGTAGATTAATCGTGTTGAATTATTGTTGATGAATTATTGTTGTTGTTTCGTGTTTTGACATATTGCGACGTTGTGATGTGAATATTTTTGTGAAATTATTGTGAAGTGCAGGATTTAAAGTGACGATGAAATTACCTCTAATTATTGGTAATTAATTGTGATATAGGAGTATGCCTCGTGACAATTGTTATAGTGAATATATTTGTGATGTTGCCTTCATCGAGTCGCATGATTGCATTTTCGTGACGGCCTAGATTGGAAAACGGTGACGAAGGCTTATGTCTGTTTGACGCCTCTATTAATTGGCAATTAGCGATGGGGGATGAAACCCTGGGTACCACATGCATTTGCATTTGTTAGAGTCGCATCCCATTTTGAATGATTATGAGTTTTTGTGGTTTGATGTACGAACTTATGGGAATTGTCGTGACTTGAACATGAATTTACGTGTGATATTTTGACGTGTATCATTGTGATTGAAATAGTGAAGTAAATTGGACAGTAACGATTATACCGCATAGTGATGAATGTTATGACTTGAACCTGAATATATACTGTTTATCATAACTCTATTTATATGGTTTGATATCTCACCCCTTTTCTTTTGTTTCGCTGTTACCTTTATACTGGTAACGTGCAGGTAATTGTGGTGATGAAGATTTAGTTGCCATGAGTCGAGTCGGTGTTGTCGCTCTGATACGTAGCACTAGGGGGGATGAACGCTTGATGTTTAATTGTTGTCGTTCCTTTAGTTGTTGAAGTTTATGTCGATATTTTTGAATACTTGTTAAGTTGAATTTATTTTGGTTACATAAAAGATGTTAAGAGATTTGGAGTTGAGTTTGCAGATTCCGCTGCTTATTAATGAAAAGTTGTTTTTAAAGGTTGAATTATGTTGTTATCGTTCATCCGAGCTATGTGTTATGTATCTATGTTATATGTGATTAATATGTCGTTGTTTTAAGAAGTAAATGTGACATTTAATTTGTTGATAAAATTTTGTATAACTCTTTTTTTTGTTATAATTACCGAATATTCGTTGGGTAGAATTTGGGTGTTACATTACGCACATGTTGGATACAATGTCTGAGACATATTTCAAAAAATTACGCTTGTAGATGATTCTCAGCAACCATTAGGAATACCATTTTCCTTTATCATACACCTTTCTAAACTCATTGATCTACTATTTAGAGTTATGACCATCATTAGTAACGGTCTTTATTAACTCAGTAACTTTCATGATTTCTTTGCAATCAAGGGTTTCTTCACCTAGCTCCCTTTCAGCTTCAGTTCTTCTTTGAAGACTTTTGAATACTTGTTTCATAATGGAATGACACATTATAAAAGTAAGCAGAGAATACACTCACATGAAATATCTTCCCTCCAACCTTTCTCCTTAAGGTGGACACAATGTTTTGGACATTTTCTTTAACACATGTCTCATATTCACATGTTTGAACAAGTCATCTATTCACTTCAGACTTGTCAAGTCTGAAGTTTGAAACTTAGTTACTAACATGTCATACCTGTTGTCTGGCACATCCTAGTTGACATCTTCATTACCAACTATTGTGATATCCCTGGGCAATTGATTTTTCCTCCAAAGTTTAATGGAACTACTTCAACCATACTTTGAAATAACATTTTAAACATTATTTGCTTTTAACACTATGAATGTGTTGTCAATTTTGTCTTAAACAATAAGGATACTGTTGGATCACGATTTTAACAAGTTTGCCACCGAAGAAATTACCGGGTCGAGTCGCGGATTGGTACGCTTTCTTTAAGACGTTTCGCGGTACTGCCAAAATTATGCAAAGCAGCTCTTAATAACCATGACGCCTCCAGGATAAAACAGCCCAGTTCTATACTATACGATTACTACTTGCACAGTAGATAATCGGTCTAGAAATACACCCTCAGATGGTACTAGGACCATTCAAATATGGTATAAATACCATCTTAGTATCTGGAATAACAACCAGTCATAGTAATTTCTCAAACCAAGAGAAATTTCAATAATTCTCTAAAGAGAATCCAAGAAAAAAAATTATACTTGAGAATTTCTCAACTCAAACGAGGAGAAATTAACAATATTCTCTAAGGAGAATTCAAGAAAGTACTCGGAAAATTCAATGAGTAGAAAGAAAGGGGGAGAAGTTGGCGCTTCGACAATTCGAAAGACGCGGAGTTATGAGAGTGAGGAAGGAAAAACTCAAAATAAGTTTTTGGTGTGTTTTGGAATGAAACAAGTGACTTCCTTATATAATGAAGTAAACTAGCCAAGATTTCTAATCTAAGCAATGTGGGACTAACGAGTTTTTTCAACTAACAAATGTGGGACTTTAACTTAATGAACTTTTTTAATTCATCTCACTATATTGGAATATATACATAATATTCCAACAATCCCCCACTTGAATTTAAAAAAGTGTTTCAGAAGTAACGTCAAACGTTTTTAAGATTGTGCATAAGCAAAGGTGTCTACGACTTGAACCTTTGCGTAGCAAGTAGGATTCCGATTCAACAAGAGTGACACTATTGTCTTGAACTCTATCTCAGACATCAGACCCGCCCGCAACCTTTTCTTAAGGTGTATTCTTAATAGCCCGTGCTTTAATGGCCCTGCACGTGTATCCCGGTTTAGTGAAGGCTCTAGGAATTCTGCCTCGAAATTCCATAGGAACCGGCCTCAGTTCCACAATCACATAGGTGAGTCTATCAAGAGTACTCCTGTAGCCTAGGTACTCCCTCATACAGAGTATAAATCTCATTAAGAGTTTCTATTATCTCATCCTCTTATTACTTCAGGATTCATACTTCTTTTATTTACTCTAGCATGATCGCCTCATATTACTCACAACTTGTTATTACCCATTGAACCTATTTCTTGGGATCTCTAGTCATTTAGGTCGGGTTACCATCATGAGCAACTCATTTATGTATAGGCATTAGTCCCATCTTTTTGGATGTATTATGGACTTTCTCTCTAGCTAATCCTTTCGTCAAAGGATCTGCTAAGTTTTCATCAGTGCGTACATGATCCACTCTTACAGCTCCTTTAGAGATACAATCTCTAAAGGCGTTGTGCTTTCTTCTTATTTGACGTCTTTTACCATTATAATAACGGTTCTCAATTTTTGCAATAGCCGCGGTACTATCGCAGTGGATCAATACAACTGACATAGGTTTTTCCCATAAGGGAATCTCAGCTAGCAAGCATCTTAACCAACTTGCTTCTTCACTAGCATTGGCTAATGCGATCATTTCAGACTCCATCATGGACTGAGCCAGGATAGTCTGCTTCTTGGATTTCCAAGATACAACTCCTCCAACTATGTTGAATACATAGCCACTAGTAGCTTTGGAATCACCTGACAAGGTATTCCAATCTGCATCACTGTATCCTTTAAGTACAACAGGAAATTTCTGATAATGTAGGTCGAGATCTATGGTCCTTTTAAGGTACCTCATGACTCTCTCAATAGCTTGTCAGTGTTCGTTACTCGGTATACTCGTAAATATGCATAACAATCTTACTACATATACAATGTCGGGTCTAATACAATCAGTGGCATATTTAAGGCTGCCAATGATGCTCGTATACTTTGTTTGTCTTACACTTTCACAAGTGTTCTTAAAAAATTTCACACTTGGATCATATGGTGTGCATACAGGTTTACAATCAAAGTATTTGTATTTCTTTAAGATCTTTTCCACGTAATGTGATTGATCCAAAGAAATTCCTCGTTCAAATTTTGTGATCTTGATGCCAAGAATCACACTCGCTTTTCCGAGGTCTTTCATATCAAAGTTGTTGCACAACAATGATTTCATAGCATTAACGGAGTGAATGTTTGATTCAAATATGAGTATATCGTCTACCTATAGACATATGATAGTGCAAATGCGATTCTCAGATTTGTAATAAACGCATTTGTCACTTTCATTCACTTTGTACCCATTTGATATTCTTAAGTTATCAAAAATTTCATGCAATTTCTTATGAGCTTGTTTTAATCCATACAAGGACTTATCTAACTTACAGACCTTGTTTTCTTGTCCATGGATCACAAAACCTTCCGGTTGTTCCATATAGATTTCTTCTTCTAAGTCACCATTTAAAAAAGTTGTTTTTACATCCATTTGGTGTACTGTCAAATTATAAATAGCAACAATTGAGATAAGTACCCTAATGAATGTAATTCTAGTGACTGGAGAGTAGGTGTCGAAGAAATCTACATTTTCTCTTTGTCTAAAACCCTTGGCTACAAGACGAGCCTTGTATTTATCAATAAATACATCAGGTTTTAGTTTCTTTTTCAAAATCCATTTACAACCGATTGGTTTGCATCCAGGAGGCAAGTCTACTAAGTGCCACGTCTTGTTAGACTCCAGAGAATCTATCTCATCATTAATAGCTTCTTGCCATAAGTCTGCATCCAGAGATGACAAAGCTTCTTGAAGATTTATTGGATATTCTTCTACATTATAAGCCACATAATCAGGCCCGAGTATTTAGAAACTCTTACTCTTGTACTTTGTCGAAGTTTTGTTTCTACATTGTTTGCTTTCTGTGCTTCTTATCACAGGAATGAGACTCAATTGAGTGCCCCCACTATTTCTCGATTTGAAGGGAAATTTGTCTTCATAGAAATCAACATCATTTGATTCTATGATCACTTTTGCATTTAGGTCATAAAACCTATATGCCTTACTGTTTGCTGCATACCCGATGAGTACACATTCATATGCTCTACTAGCGAGTTTAACTCGTTTTGGCCAGAATTCTGACATAAGCTAGACATCCCCAAGTTCTCAAATAAGACAAGTTTGGTTGTCTTTTCTTTAATATCTCATAAGGATAGATATTATTTTTTGACTTGGGAACTCTATTCAGGACATAACAAACAGTCAATAAAATTTCCCCCACTAGTGAGGTGCAGCACCAGAATTCATCATAATTGCAACAAAAAGTTCAGTAAGAATTCTATTCTTTGTTTCTGCTTTACCATTCATTTCAGGGGAATATGGAGCAGTCATTTCATGTACAATTTCATGTAGTTTATAAAAATTATTAAATAAACTAGAATCATACATACTACCTATCACTACAAATTCTTACTAAATCATTTTCAAATTCTTTACAAAGTTTTTTAACTTATCAATCTCATTCACAAAAATATCATTTACAAAAATATCATTCTTTGTGATGATGGTGTACAAATCTACCCCAATAAATTGACTAAATCTTTCCTTATTTATAAGAAGAAGAAAAAAAACATAAACATGATTCTTTATAATATCAGAAGTATACATGACATTCTTCAAGATTAAAGTCTTTTCATAGGTGGACCTTGTCCCACTTCTCCAATATCGACAACATTAGTGATGTGGACATCTTCTAACAATACTTTCTTATCTTTAGTATTTGTGTATGTTTTAAACGTAACACGATCATAGGAAACACGACGAGAGACGCGTGTGTTTATCCACCAACCATCAGATCCATCAACCATGTTGATTTCAATGATCATATGAATAAATTTTCCATTAGCCAGGTTAACTCGTGCATTACGGGCTACACCAAGTTCAAGCATTACATGCTACATCTCTTAGCCATATGACTTAGTTTTCCACAGTTGAAACAAAAGGAAAACGTCATTTCTTTGAGGTGGTGGTTGTTGTCTAGTTGGAGCAATTGGGGCCATAGAAGGGTTCCCATTCTTAATTCGGTTCACAATATTGCAGTTCTAATTCTATAATGATTTGTCATATGGCTTTAGAACCACACCGAATTTCTTTTTGTTGTTTAAAACAACCAAGACTTTTCTATTTAATCATATCTCTGATATTCTTCTTTAATGAGAATAATCAGTCTCTAAAAAAAATTATTTTATTTTGTAACAAAACATAATTCTTAAAAACTTTCAAACTAGGGGCAGTTTGTCAATAATAAAAGAAATTCAAATTGCTTATAAATACATACCTTCAATGATGATCTTATGAGCAATCTTTTGAAGTTCGTGACTTTGAGTTTCTATGGACCTTTCAACTACCATCTGATACTTCACGTATCTGCTAAAATCATTCTTCTGTTCTCCAGCTTCTTCAAATGTCATACTTGTTTTTCAGAGCCTCTTAAACATATTTTGAAGTATCACAATTACTGTAATAGTCATACAGATCATTTGTGATTCTATTCAGAATGTTATAATCATTCTTTCTATGAGGTGATTTCTTTCCTAAGCTGTAAATTGTTCGCTTTAATCTGTGCAGCAGATTCAGCTTGAACACTATTACGTGTTCCTTTTGATCCTCATATTCTTACAGTTAGTTCGTTCGGTTGATCCAGAAGGAGCAACAAAATGTCCTCGGTCAGAATGTTAGCTATATTTTTCAACATTAAGAAGAAAATCATCATTTGTTTTGCTAACATTTGAAGTGACATCTCTCAAACATGAACAGTTTGTCAAAGAAAGTATCCGCAGAAATACCAATAATTTCTTCAGTAGCCACGGCAATTCGAAACGTCTTAAAATTTTTGGATAACGATTTTAACAAGTTTGCCACCGAAGAAATTACCGGGTCGAGTCGCAGATTGGTACGCTTTCTTTAAGACGTTTCGCGGTACTGCCAAAATTATGCAAAGCAGCTCTTAATAACCACGACGCCTCCAGGATAAAACAACCCAGTTCTATACTATACGATTACTACTTGCACGGTAGATAATCGGTCTAGAAATACACCCTCAGATGGTACTAGGACCATTCAAATATGGTATAAATACCATCTTAGTATCTGGTATAACAACCAGTCATAGTAATTTCTCAAACCAAGAGAAATTTCAATAATTCTCTAAAGAGAATCCAAGAAAAAAAAATTATACTTGAGAATTTCTCAACTCAAACGAGGAGAAATTAACAATATTCTCTAAGGAGAATTTAAGAAAGTACTCAGAAAATTCAACGAGTAGAAAGAAAGGGGGAGAAGTTGGCGCTTCGACAATTCGAAAGACGCGGAGTTATGAGAGTGAGGAAGGAAAAACTCAAAATAAGTTTTTGGCGTGTTTTGGAATGAAACAAGTGACTTCCTTATATAATGAAGTAAACTAGCCAAGATTTCTAATCTAAGCAATGTGGGACTAACGAGTTTTTTCAACTAACAAATGTGGGACTTTAACTTAATGAACTTTTTCAATTCATCTCACTATATTGGAATATATACATAATATTCCAACAGATACGAATGCTATTAATTACTATAAATATTTATTAAAAATTTATTTATTCTTAAAAATATATTTTAAGATACCACTTTTACCTACGGTCACATGCCGTAGCCAAAAAGATAATTTTCTAAGAGAAATAGTAACATACAAAGAGAATTGTAGGTAAAGATATATGCTCGTTGGAAAAACATATACCAACACACAAAAATCTGCTGTTAGTCGCGCTGTATAGTACACGGCCAACATAGCCGCAAGTGATTTACAATTCGACCTCTATCTACAACTAATTAACATATAGTCACGGATTTTGACAGTCACTACAAGTCAATTTTTTTTTAGTGCAAAATACCTAGATTCTATAATAAGGGCCTGGTTGTCTTTGCACAAAGATAACCATAGTGATGTGTATGTAATTTAAATTTATCATCCATCAAAGTTATGTTTGGACAACAATATTCTATTTTTCTTACTTTTCTTATTCAATAACCTAACTGTCAAAAATTCGTGTTGATGGCTGCAACCAATATTGATATAGACAAACGATAACACAACACCTTAACTTTATCAAATAACACAACACCTTAAACAACCACGGTTGCCAGAGATGTGTAATGAATGAAATGAATAATAGCTATACCATTTTTTAACACTTTGCTATTTATTTATAGAAGAAGGTCATTGAACAAACCAATATGCGAAGGTCATATACCACACCCAATTGGCAATATCCCTTTCAACAAATTAATGGTCGTAAATATTTTTTAATTAGTTTTATTATTATCCATTTTCTTATTATTAAATTATTAAATATTTACCAATATGCGAACAGTGGCGGAGCCAGAAATTTTAGGTAGCCTGGGCAAAAACTTTACACCATTGATTATTTATCTGTTTTAATTCACACCCTATTTTTACTAATATTGTCCCTAATTTTGCCCCTGAGTTTGTCTAAAAATCAACTATTAAATTGGGGAGAGTACAAAGAAAATAGGGTTTGAGCCCGGGCGCCTGCCCGGGCTAGCTGAGCCTTGACTCCGCCCCTGCAGGTCATATATCACAACCAATTTTCTTATTTTTAATTAGTTTTATACTTTTATTATTAACTTCTTTGTAATATCTAGACATGCCTTAACAAATTAGAATACCAGACAAATATTTCTTATTAGCTACTTTGTAATATCTAGACATGCCTTTGAATCAAACTAGATGTTATAATAAGAGAGAGACACAAAGTCATTGTAATTATGTCGCCTTAGTCATATGTGAATTGTTATCATAAAAATAGTTATAACTCATTTTTCTTTAAACCAACATGATTCCAACAACTATGTGTTAGGAAGTGCGAAAGAGTATCAAAAGCAACATCTCTCAATGTTAGTCTATCTTTTTACTTAACTATGAAAATTAGGTTTCTAAGACTAAGAATGGGGAAAAACAAGAAATTAAGTTGATCAATTCTTTATGTTGATTAATACTGAGAACACAAAACAACATTTAAACCATGATGCTTTTATTTATAATATAGAGAACAAAAGCACAATTTTCTTTCTGCTTTACACTCACATTCTTGTTTTTGCAATGACATCTTAAACAAAGGATTGAAATGAAGATTACAAGAATATAGATTCCATGCTTTGTAAACCTTATATATTTCTTATTTAGCATACTTCCTTAATAGCATTTTCTAATACGGAGGAGGAGTGTAAACTGGTGGCTGATACCCAACCGGTGGCTTATAAACCGGAGGTTTCTCAACTGGTGCCTTGTATGTTGGAGGCTTTTCAACTGGAGGCTTGTACACAGGAGGCTTTTCTACTGGTGGCTTGTACACCGGAGGTTTCTCAACTGGTGGTTTGTATACTGGTGGCTTTTCTGTAGGTGGCTTGTAAACAGGAGGTTTTTCAACAGGAGGTTTGTAAACAGGAGGTTTCTCAACGGGTGGCTTATACACGGGTGGCTTCTCTACTGGTGGTTTGTATACAGGAGGCTTCTCAACAGGTGGTTTGTAAACAGGAGGTTTCTCTACTGGTGGCTTGTAGATTGGAGGTGTTTTCACCGGTGGTTGATAAATCGGAGGTTTCTCATAGTTGGCAAACCCTTGAGGAATGACAAGAGCAAGAAGGAGTAACACTAGGAAGGTTAAGGAAGCCATGTTAGTGTTTTTGGTGCATGAAACACAAGAGTGACTACTTTCTTTTATAGTAATCATAAGTGTATGTCTCAATCTTTAATCGGTAATGACGTACGTGGCACTTTAATTACTATAAGTCAATATTTCATTGTGAATTTTCAACATTGCAACCTAATATTTTGTTATCATATGGTGGCGAAGTTTGAAATTATGAGTGAATTGGAATGGACAAGTTGCAAAATTTTCCAATAAACCAAGTCACCGACACAGTCAGTCACATATTCCAAAAATGTGTCCTTTCAAAGACTATTATTATCTAACAAAGATTGTCTAAAAATAGCTGAAAATTACTAATAGAGACGTGAAATACAGTCACATACATTACTAAATTTATTTAATTTTATTATATAGATTGAATTTTCCATTTTAAATATCCAAAACGAATTATTGATGTATTGACAGTAATTCTTTTCTACCGACAATATCTTTACCCTATAGAAAATGATACTTTATTGTTTCTTTCACTTTACTTTTTTTCTAATTTTTATATACCCTTTCACTCACTCCTTTGGTTTAGTGAAAATTTTGACTTAAATCTGCGCTGGTAGAAACTTAAGATTTATATATAAAGGATTCAATGACTATTATCGCCGGCACATCTAAGTTTACTTGACTCTTTTGTGCTGTCTCAATCTTCGCTTATAATCTGGTCACTTGCCCTTTCCATAACACAAACCTATTTTTAGTTTTAAAACAAACTAGTAAAGGATTCGTGCATTCGCACGGGTCGCGTAATGTCATTTATCTTTTGTGTGAATATATTAACTTTCTTTTGTCTGTACATGGAGTTTAGGAGTAAAGAAATACACCATTCTATCTTTCTGCTATTGAATTTTGGATAAGTGATTTATTTTACTGTGTAATCACTCGACCCATGCAAATCGGTGCATTCGCACGGATGACTTAATATGATTAGAAATGGTAATTCATGTATATGATAAGTTGGATAGTTATAATTCAAGTTAAATTAAAATAACAAAATATATTCTAAAATTAATTAAATAAATTATAATATGGATTTATTTGAATTAACCACCATTATATTTGGATAATGTGAATAATTAGTAGTCAACTAATATTAAAATATTCAAATCATTTCTTAAATTAAATATAATTATTATAATTAACCTTTATTGTAATTAAATCATTATAGTTAGAGAATTTGAGTAAATATTCTATGTAGCATTTATGCCATATTGAAATGTATTGAAAAGTTACGGCGTATCACAACCCGTTAGTAATTGCGAACAGACCAACTTGGACCGTTTAATCTTAACAGTGAATTAATATTAAAATAATCAAATTATTTCTTAAATTAAATACAATTATTATAATTAATATTTATTGTAATTAATTCATTATAGTTAGAGAATTTGAATAAATGCAGCGTATCGCAACCAATTTGTAATTAACATTTATGATGTTTTATTCTATTGTTTTGAAATGTTAGAGTGTAACCAGTTAATAATTGCGAAAATACCAACTTGAACCGTTTAATCTCCAGCTTAATGCGGATCGAGTTAAAAGGACGGGTCGACCTGCATACTTAGCTCTAATTATAATTAGAGAAGTTAGATAACTATTATTTAAGTTAAATTAAAATAATGAAATAATTTTTAAAATTAAATATAATTATATATTATTAGCATTTATCGTAATTAATCCATTATAGTTAGAGAAGTTGAATAAATATTTTGTGTTGTGTTTTATGTAATTTTCTCTTCCTTTTTTTAATTGCTACTCACAATAATTACAGATAAACAGAGAGAAATTCAGTTAATTTATGGATTTATGTGAACCGAGTTAAACAAGGTTGTTTAACCCGCATACTCTACTCAAATTATATTTGAGTAGTTGGATAATTATTGTTCCAATTAAAATAAAATAATAAAACAAACACATTAAATTGACAATAATTTTCATTAGCTCAAATTTAACAAATTTATCAATTTTAAAAGCATTTACAAAATAATTAATATATTATCATAAATTTCAAATTTGTATCTCACTATGTGTCGTGTATATTTGGTATTTTGATTAATTACACAACAATTATAAACCTGGTAATCATGAGTGTATAATATAAAGGGTACAAAATATAAACACTACAAGAAAATTAGGGTTTTACGATACAAAAATTGCGACAATTACTTGATAACTGTCGTAACTCTAATACAGAGACGCGTATCACGATGGTATACACCTACCATCCTTACATTTAAAAAAAATATTAAATATAACGACGGTTATATAACTACCGCCCTAAAAATCAGTTCGCGACGGTTTAAAAACCGCCCTAAATTATATGTTACGACGGTACATTAACTGTCGCCCACCAAACAAAACAACACATGCCCTGCACCATGAGAAACCCATCATAGGTCACGACGGTGAACCAACCGTCGCGCCCACTTACTTAAAATTTATCAAACTTCACGACGGTGAGCCCACCGTCTCACACATTTACAAAAACTAATAATACAAGAGATAAAAACTAATAATGGATACCACATCGTTTTAAACTGTCGCAAACAACAACGAAAATAAAATTTAAAGATATATTTACGACAGTTCCAACCGTCGGGATATCACATTCACGACAGTTATAAACCGTCGCGAATAAGAACGAAAACAAAAATCAAAGGCATATTTACGACGGTTTTTAACCGCCTCCATTTCTAGTTTAAGTCAGTTCCAACCCGTCGTGAACTAGCGCGACTGTTGGTATGACAGTTTTGGCAACCGTGGGGACACTCGATTCTGCGACGGTACTACAACCGTCGTAGATTGTATATTGAGGCATTTTTTACCGTCGTAATCTGCCAAAATAACCGTCGTAATCTGCCAATTTTCTTGTAGTGAAAGGATACAAAATAATGCTAAAATCTTATCCTAAATTAAAATATTAATATTTTTTTATACAAATTAAAATATTAATATTATTAATTATATTTTAATAGTGTTTGTAATTGCGGTTTAAATATTAAATATTTTTAAAAAAGAACATCATAAATAAATTTGATAGATACAATTATTATTAATATTTTCTCAATTTTTATTTAATGAGACTAAATTTTTTTATGCATTTGATAAAACTTTGTGTTACAAATTAAATAAGACAATTAAAATGAGAAAAAAATAACTGTCTTTTGGTATTTTCGATGTTAAGTCAAAATAAATTTAAAAAATAATATATAAAACAAATAATACTTAATTGATTGAATCAATTTTTATATAAATAAAATGATATTGTGATCTTTAACGTTTAATTTCATTATGATAATGTTTTTATCTTTCTCACAAAAATGAGAAAAATATATATATACAAAATTTAAATCTTAAAATTTGTGTAAATATTATTAATATGAGAAAAAAATTTACATATAAAATAAAAAATTTGTATATTATTAAATGTCAATTTACATATTTCTAACACCAAACTAAAATATATTATTAATATTCCTAATATTTTATTCAATTTACTTGATTGTTTAGATTTTAAATTACAGCAAATTAACAAAATCAGAAATTTAAAGAAGGTCGCAGGGAAGATTCGAAAAGGAAAATGTAACAGAGGAGAAGGAGGAAATAAAGGGTTTAGGGAAAAGAATGAGAAACATTAAACATAAATGAGATATGGAAGAGATAAAATTACGGATCTCGGAAAAAAATTTCTACAGTTCACAATGTCTTGAATCTGAAAAGACAATACTGAAAACAACATACATTTATTTTCATGGATTTGGAAAGAAATTATTAATGACAGGCTAGGGTAATATCATGTTTAGGATATTTTATATTATATAATGTATTTAACTAATTATGATATTTCAGTTATTCAAATAAACTTTTCTTTTACAAATAATTTATTTTTGTTTTATAATATTAAAAGAAAGTTTATAATTCTAGATTAAATTTTTTAAAAAAAATTTATTATAAAATTAATTTGAAAAGATTTCGTTTCGTTTTAATATTCTCTTATTAGTTGTTTTTTAGATTTTTAGGAAGAAGAAGAAGTTGTAGCAAGAGTAAATAAAAATAATTAAACAAATAGATAGGAAATTGATAAAACTTGTATAATGTAAATTTCAAAATAGAAAAAGAAGCAAAAACTCTTACAAATTTTCACGTGACTAAAGAAAAGTTAAATTTTAAAACAAAAACCATCAACATAATATATACATATTGTTTATATTCACATAATGTTAAAATAATTTAATTATATGTTATTGCTATTGGAGGTAAAAAAACAGCAAAAATCGATTTTGCAGGCTAAATGCATCCTTTTATTATTAACATAATAGTATTTTCCAGGCTAAATGCATCCTTTTACTATTATGATAATACAATTAGCGGTCCTTATATTTTCCTGACAAATACTCCTACTTTGGATTTTGTGATTATTGAGTTTACCACCCTTTGTATTCATAAATGCAAATGCAAACGCAAACGCCGATTCACATAATCTTTTGATAGAACTCATTAACGTCGCCTCTTAAGTTTCCAACACAAAACTATTACAGTAATTTACAATTAATAGATTTTTTTTAATAATACATGCGCTTAATTTTAGAATAAATCAATTATAAAAAAATTTGAAATCATACTATATGTCGTATACGAATACTCAAAACATCTTTATAAGTACAAACAGAACAAAGCTCCAACCCTTTCAATTGCTAGCTGTTACTACCAATTAGTCGACAATTACCATGTCAGCTTCTACCAGAAATCAAACAGAGGAGCCCGTGTCCTAGAAACTTATGTTGAATGAAAAGGGTAACAAAGTATTGTTTGTTTTAGTTAAGCCAAAACCTCCAACCTCTTTTGGTGACTGTAATAAAAAAAATCATTCAAATTTTCAGTAATCAATGAATAAATGTATTACTATAACAAATAATGAATTTATTATAAATGATCTGGTTTTTTTTATATCATAACAAATGTCGTCGTTAAAAATAAATATACTATCTTTCCCAAAATACATATATTAAATTTTTTCTGATTATTTAAAAAAATATAATATCGAGGGTGGTTTAGCATGCTCTAAAGAAGAGGGTGGTTTAGGATTTCGAGATTTTAAAGCTTTTAACATGGCCATGGTCGCAAAACAAGGTTTGTCCTTTACTATCGAAGCCAGATGCTCTTGTTCTAGAATTCTCAAAGCAAGGTATTTTCCAAATAACTCTTTCTTTGATTCTTCTCTTGGTTATAATCCGAGCTTTGTTTGGAGGAGTATTTGGAAATCTCGTGAGGTTCTAACTCTAGGATGCAGGTGGAGTATTGGGGATGGTAGTCAGATAAATATTATGCAGGATCCGTGGTTTCGTGGTAGCATTGAAGGTACTTTAAGGGGGCCGCAGAAACAGGATGTTTACCATATGTCTGTTAATAATCTTATGCAGGCCAATGTTAAGCAATGGGATGTTGATATCGTTAGAAATCTCTTCGACGCGTCGGATATGGAAAAAATACTTCAGGTTCCCTTGTTTGAAGAAGTTACAAAAGATAAATTAATTTGGAAGGAGGAGCAGGATGGTGTCTATAGTGTGAGAACGGGTTATAAACTTTGGCACAACACGACTAGAAGTAAGGAGGTGGTGGAAAGTCCAGAAAAGTGGGAGAATGTTTGGAAGATCAAAGCTCCGCCTAGAGTCAAGCATCTTATTTGGCGAATTTGTAAGGGTTGCCTCCCTACTCGTGAAAATCTTAGGAACCGATTTGTGGAGTGCCCGCTTGACTGCCAGTTTTGTACTAGTATAATCGAGGATGAATGGCATCTTTTTCTGAATTGTACGGTTACTAATCAGTGTTGGCGGGCAGCAGGTTTGTCTCATCTTATAGAGCCCCGACTTCATTCCTTTCAGGATATTAAATCTCTTATTTTTGATATCTGTTCGAAGGAAAGCAAAGAAGTCTCAGGAAGATTTGCTGTTATGTTAGATGTTCTTTGGAAAAATAGGAATGATTATGTTTGGCATAATGAGCAAGAAGAAGCGTCAACTTTGGGATTAAAAGCGACTTACTTATGAAATGAATGGTTTCAAGGCCAAGAGAGATTAACTAGCAATGCTCGTCCCAATCATGCTTTAGATTGGAGCCCACCTCCCGTGGGTTGGCTTAAGTGTAACGTTGATGCGGCTTTTAATAATAATAGTGACACTACTAACAGGGGGTGGTGTGTGCGCAATCACTTTGGCAACTTTATATATGCAGGTATAGCATGGGATCCAGGAACTTTGTCCGTCATTGAAGCCGAAGCTTTGGCTCTTAAAGAAGCTATACTTGGTGCTATATCCTCGAATTTGGAGTTTGTGCTTTTCGAAAGTGATTCCCAAATTGTTACACAAGCTGTCCTATCAAATAAAAAGGGTGATTCTGAATTCTGTATTATTATTGAATCAATTTGTAGCTTATTACAGTCATTTGTAAAGTTTGTCAAACGTCAAGCGAATTCGGTTGCTCATTCTCTTGCGAGGGTGATTAATGAAAGTCGTTGAGTTTGTTTTGTTCAAAAAAAAAAGTTTTATTATTGTGCATTAAAAATTTTAAAGAAGGAACAAAACCATTATATTAGTTTTAATTAGGAAATGAAAATAAATATGATAGGCATTTACTTTCGATTTAAAAGTAAAATATATATAAAGAAAAGATATAATTGAAGAGCATTTATATAAATTTATTTCAAAATAAAAAGAATGAATTTGATTGAGAGAATAAAACTACCATTAATATTAGTTCAACTTCTGTTTTTAGATTTTAAAATATAAACTAGTAAAGGACCCGTGCGCCCGCACGGGTCACGTAAAGTCGATATAAACAATAAATAAATATATAACGATGGTTAATAAATATATATATATATATATATATATATATATATATATATATATATATATATATATATATATATATATATATATATATATATATATATATAAAAGATACACAAATTAAAAATAAAAAATAATTGAAATTATAATTGTCAAATAAATATTAATTTAATCTAGTTAGAAATATATAGTTTAGTAGAAAAAATAAATAAAATAATTAAGTAGTCATCTACCCGTGCGTTCGCACACATTATACAATATAGCTATAATCTATCGTGAGTAGTCATCTACCCGTGCGTTCGCACGTATTGCACAATATTATAAATAATAAATAAATATAATATATGTGATTATATTTATTTGATTTGGTAACAGGTACCAAACTTTTTTGTCCAAATTTTGTTTATTGTCACTCATATCCCTATATTATTATAAGCATTTGAAATCTTTTTACTTATTTTAAATAAAAATTTCAATATATTTAATAGATTTATTTTTCCAAAAATATCAGTTATAGGTTAATATGTACATATAAAAAATAAAGGAAATAATTAAGCATTTATCTATCACAGTTGTAAATAAATATAATATAATGATGGTTAAAAATGTAAATAAAATATATACACATTAAGTAGATTTGTCCCGTCGAAAAATGTATATTTGAGTAGAAAAATAAAGAAAATAATTAAGAAATCATTTACCCGTGCGTTCAGTTCATACACAATGTTATTATAAGAGGTGTGTAGGTTTCCCAAGAAGTTGTGGAGGCAGGTCATAATGAATTTGGTTTTATCAATACGTTAATGAATTGTCTGCAATAAATAAAATTATTAAAATAGGCTTTTTAGTAAAAGGTATAATAGGTTTTTTAGTAAAACTTATAATAGGTAATCATGGTACTACCTCTTAATGATTACTTTGAAAATAAATATACTATCTTAAAATTTAAGAAATTTTATATTATAGGCTTGTTTATATATTTTACCTATAATATATTAGTTGACATAGTATATTTTTATTTGTAATTGAATTTGGGAAAAAAATAAAATTTACGTAATTGAAATGAATATTATAATTAAAAAAATTATTTAATATTATATTAAATAATTATTTCTCTTAATTTTTTTACAAATAAGATAGTTATTTTATAATAAAAAGTAAGTTTTTAAAGAATAAGATATTCAATACCAACTCTTTCCCGTTTTATAAAAAAAATTATATAAACAGTTGGCTTTTTCCCGTTTATAAAAATACTTATAATTTATTACCGTTTATAAAAAAAATTGTATCAACAGTAAATTATTTCTTGTTTATAAAAAAATTTGTATAAACAGTTGACATTAGTTATTAAATATTGTATAAAATTAATGTCATTTGTTGATATTGTATAGAGAGTTATTTGAATTCCACCGTTATAGGTTAATATGTACATATAAAAAATAAAGGAAATAATTAAGCATTTATCTATCACAGTTGTAAATAAATATAATATAATGATGGTTAAAAATGTAAATAAAATATATACACATTAAGTAGCTTTGTCCCGTCGAAAAATGTATATTTGAGTAGAAAAATAAAGAAAATAATTAAGAAATCATTTACCCGTGCGTTCACACGGTTCATACACAATGTTATTATAAGAGGTGTGTAGGTTTCACAAGAAGTTGTGGAGGCAGGTCATAATGAATTTGGTTTTATCAATACGTTAATGAATTGTCTGCAATAAATAAAATTATTAAAATAGGCTTTTTAGTAAAAGGTATAATAGGTTTTTTTAGTAAAACTTATAATAGGTAATCATGGTACTACCTCTTAATGATTACTTTGAAAATAAATATACTATCTTAAAATTTAAGAAATTTTATATTATAGGCTTGTTTATATATTTTACCTATAATATATTAGTTGACATAGTATATTTTTATTTGTAATTGAATTTGGGAAAAAAATAAAATTTACGTAATTGAAATGAATACTATAATTAAAAAAATTATTTAATATTATATTAAATAATTATTTCTCTTAATTTTTTTACAAATAAGATAGTTATTTTATAATAAAGAGTAAGTTTTTAAAGAATAAGATATTCAATACCAACTCTTTCCCGTTTTATAAAAAAAATTATACAAACAGTTGGCTTTTTCCCGTTTATAAAAATACTTATAATTTATTACCGTTTATAAAAAAATTGTATCAACAGTAAATTATTTCTTGTTTATAAAAAAATTTGTATAAACAGTTGACATTAGTTATTAAATATTGTATAAAATTAATGTCATTTGTTGATATTGTATAGAGAGTTATTTGAATTCCACCTTTTTAGGATTAATTAATCATAATGATTACTTTTAAATATTGGAATTGTGGAGACAGGTCATAATGAATTTGATTTTATCAATACGTTAATGAATGGTCTGCAATAAATAAAATTATTAAAATAGGCTTTTTAGTAAAAGGTATAATAGGTTTTTTTTAATGATTACTTTGAAAATAAATATACTATCTTAAATCAGACTATTAATCATGACATAAATGTAATGATGGTTTTAGTTTTTTATTTTTTTTAACTTGTCGACATAATTATTTGCCCTGATCATATAAAAAAATGTTTAAGGCAGTAATAACGATGAAGCAAATTTAATTTTTTAAATTAAAATAGTAAATAATAATAGTAGATAATAATAGTATCAAAAGCATAAAAAAAATCAATATTGATTAAAAACAATTAAAGTTAACGAAATAAAATTAAATCAATATATTAAAACTTGAAATTAAATATTTAGAATATCGTAGTAATGATTATATTAGATAAAAAATATTAATCCATTATATTTTAAACATAAATTCAAAAATATTTTAATATTGATTTTCTTATTTTATTTTATAAAATTAAATGACTTTTTCAAGGACGGTGGTTAACATTGGTATTATTAGCCTCTTATTTTATTTCAAGGACGGTGATTTTCTTATTTTATTTTCTAGTTAATATTAATATTAATTTAATTTAATTATTATTAGCCTCTTAGTTAGTATTAATATTAATTTAATTAATGTTAGCATTTTAGTTAATTTTGGTATTAATTTAATTTGTATCAGTATTCTAATTAATATTAGTATTATTACTAAATAACTGTGTTTTTTTCATCATCAGTATCATTATCAGGTGTTTATTATTAGTTATTGGGTTAATTAATATTAAGTGGGATTAAGACTAATGAAGCAGAGTGGGCCAGATTGTGTATGCATTCCGGATCAAGGTAGTGGGCCACGGATCCATTTTTGGGCCAAACGCTCCAGGAGTAGTGGACCGGGTCAAACCGACCCGGATCCTGTTCACTCTCCTTCAACCTTCGAAACCCTAACCCCCACCTCCATCAGCGGCGCCGCCCCACACAAACCCTAATCTGATCAAGATCCAAGCCCAAAGTTGAATCAACTCACAATCATAAAATACAATCAAATCAAATAACTGAAACGAAATCAGAATTTAACAAAATAAAAAAAATTTATTGAAAGATTCGAATCAATTACAAACAGATTGGAAATCAAATCATGAATCTAATCTAACCTAAACAGTTTCTAACCCTAGACTATATAAACTAAGGACCTAAACTAAAGAAGAGGACGGAGGAATTAGAGAGAATTTTCTGGAAAATTTGAGGCGCCGCCGTGAATACGCACAACTTTCGATCTTCATCTTCATACCTGCAAATCACACACACAGAAAGAAATCAGAAGGAGAATGAGGAGCCAACACGATCCAATAATTCAAGAATATAAGGTAACTTCTAAATCGAACTTAGCTTAGGGTTGTTTGGTTGCATGTTGTTGTTTGTTGTCTGGGTTTTCAAAGGGGTAGGGTTCTTATTTGGGGTTAGGGTTCTTACTTTCTGGGTTAGGGTTCATCGTAGGGTTAGGGTTCATGTGGTTTTCTGGGTTCAGTTCAAAGTTGGATGAAGGTAGAAGATGAAGATCTTGAAGATCTTCATCTGGATGCAGCACTTTCTGGGTTGTTGGAGGGTGATTTACGGGGGTTCGCGGTTGGGGGGAGGTTGAAGATGAAGATTATCTTCATCTGGGTTTTAGGATGGTTTACGATGGAGTTTGGGGTGGTGTTACGGTGATTCACGGTGGGTGGAGGTGGTTCGGTGAGTTGAGAGGAAGATGAAGGAATATTGTTTGCAGCAGTGGGGAAGAGAAATTTTTTGGGAGAACCGAATGAGAGAGCGAAGGATTTTTTTACTTTTTGTTTTTTTGTTTTGTTGATTGTCCTTCTATATAATGAGAAGGAAGTGTTGGAAGTGATGAAATGCCAAAATAGTTTGTTTTACGCGTGAAACAATATTTGGGGAAAACCAACGGTCCAATTATTAATATAAAAAATCTACAAATTAATTAAGTATTGATGTATTCCATGCAGATTTGCACAACTATCTACAAAAGCATGACAATAATATTAATTATGGAAAAGAAATTGGACAATTGAAAAGTAATGCAATGATTAAGGAATAAATATTTTTAATTAAATTATTGAAGTATATGCAATTACCGTTGTGTCCCCGATTATCACCCTCAAATTGAAAGATTAGAGGGTTATTGAAAGGATTTCATATGTATTGTACTTTATTATATTAAAAGTAGATTATGTGTTTTTTTTAAGATTAAGAATTATCCAACTAAGATAAATTATATATAATATTTTTACGTAGCCTATGATTTTTGTTTTTGTGTAACAACAACATAATTCTTTACATAATAACTAAAATTATGATAGATATAAAATGAATCAATAAAAAGAAGTTTTTAAAATAGTTTATCAAAATCATTTAAATATATTATTTTCAAGAATGAATCTTACTTTGAAAAATTAATTAATACAATAAAAAATCTGACTCAACGTGATTAGTGGCTTTGACCCAAAACACATTTGCAAAAGTAGAGGATCTTGACATTCGGGGTTCAAAAGCTTTGGAGTTTCACCTTATTGAAAACTCTGAAGAAATCTCCTGCATCAGAAAGAACAGAAACAAACCCAACACTTAAGCTAATAAACACTTGAACAAAAATCAAATCAAATAAAGAAAAAAATCTCCTTCCTTCACAAAAACAAACTCATCACTTAAACTAATAAACACTTAAGCTAATAAACACTTAAACAAAAATTAAATCAGAGAAAGAAAAAAATTTCTTCCTTCACAGAAACAAACCCAACACTTAAATTAATAAGCATAGTATCATTCTACCATTTCCAATGTAGAATGAATGTTTTACATAATAATAGAATTTGGATCTAAAAAATTCAAAAATGAAGAATTTGGATCGGAAAAAAAAATCCCAAGAATCACTTACTTCTTAGGTGTCTCTTTTTGGGTGTAACCTTTTCATATGCAAGTAGAGTAATGAGTAATACTTGATAAGATCTGTTAGCTATGCAGAATCCGTAAGTCTTACTTTGAATGGTGTTACAAAGAAACGATTTAAAGAAACATGCTTTAAGAAAACATGGTAAGATCAGTAAGATCTGTTATCAATCTTTGATGTTAATAGTTAGATGTAAATAACAACCTGAAATCATGTATAACACTAACATACATCAACATCAAAAACACCAACAACACAAAAGGAAAGGAATCATGACCTTTTTTATGAAGAATCAAAGTAAATTAAAAAACAAAGCAATTGAACATGATGATTGAAAAATCAAAGTAGACGAAAAAGATGGTCGAATCATTTGAGAGATTTTTTAAGAGGAAACAGAAAAGATGAAAGAAACATTTGAGTATCAGATCGATGGGATGTAAAACGAAGATGAAGAAGGAGAATACTGTAATTGTGGAAGTCGCAAAACGCATGGGATTGAGATGTACATCCACTGCCATATTTTATAGAGTTATGGAAGGAGTGAAGAAGAATGATGAGGGATTTGGAAGGGTTCTCCGAATTTCAAAGAAGAGATTGAAGATTGAAAGCATTTAGAATTAATTTGATGGGTTTCAACAGGGTCGGTCCTGACAAAATATTAAGTACCAACAAAATGAAAATAATGAACATTATTCAATCAAAAAAACAAATACACATCAGGTTTACCAAAGAATGGGAAAAAGATGGTCCCCTAGGAGTTTGTAAGTGGTCTCAAATGTCAATCTGCAAAAGAAACACAAATTGAAAAATGTAAATATCCTTGTTGTAATTAACAAACCAGGATCTTGAATCTCAAATCGAGACAGCAGAGCCTTACGAACAGAAGCTTGAATCTTGAAACCCTACAAACAATAACGAATCAAGATCAAAACAAACCATATATAATAATGCAAAGAAAAAAAATACAAATCAAACAACAGCAACCTTCTCATCCATTAGAACCTTCTCCGTAACATAAAACTTCTGTTTCGAATTCATGTCTGGCACAAACCACAATCGACTAACTTGAACAACAACATCCCTTGACTCTTTTGCTGGTGTGATTTCAGAAACAAAATTGCAACTTGCGGCGGCCATAGGAAAATAACGCAAAATCGTAAGGGTTCAAAGGGGATGATGAATTGGAGATGAAATAGGTCATATTTATAGGAAGAAATACAAAAAGTTAAAAGAACAAACTTTCAAACTATCATTGATAATGCAGTGATTAGATTTTGGGAGATGATAAACCAGCATTAAATTATTTGCATCGTGAATGGAATAGAAGATCACCAACCGCCGAACATTTACGGTTTGATTGAAATTTTGGAAATACCTAATTTGAGATGGATTAAGGATGGGAGAGATTTCTGAAGGCGTAATAAAGAGAAGAGAAGGGATAATGTATTGGGTGTGAAAATTGAAAAAATTGGGAAAAGAGAGATGTATATGAAAGGGCGGTGCATTGAAAGGGAACAAAAAGAGGGAAGGGATAATGTATCGTACACACATTATTGGGTGTTAAATATTTTCTAAGAGATTTACTATGTACGTGTGGAAAAATAAATTAAAAACAAAAAATAAGAATAAAATTTAGGGAAGTGAAAGAGGTTTACGTACCTGAAAAAATAAAATAAAAACTAAAAATTATTAATTAAAATAAAAATAAGAAAATTATTAAAAATAGAAATCTTAAAATTAACATGGGACCTAGAATGGTGACACTTGACAAAGTTGTCAAAATTTTCATCTAACTATTTTCTATTGTATGATCATAGGTGTATGTCTCAATCTTTAATCCAGGTGTATGTCTCAATCTTTAATCCGTAATAACGTAGCACTTTATTTACTATAAGTCAATATTTCATTGTGAATTTTCAACTTTGTAACCTAATATTTTGTTATCATATGGTGGCGAAGTTTGAAATTGTGTGAATTGGAATGGACAAGTTGTATAATTTTCCAATACACTAAGTCACCGACACAGTCAGTTACATATTCCAAAAATGTGTCCTTTCAAAGACTATTATTATCTAATAAAGATTGTCTAAAAATGGATGAAAAATACTAATAGAGATGTGATATACAGTTACATACATTACTAAATTTATTTATTTTTATTATATATAGATTATATTGAATTTTCTACTTTAAATATCCAAAACGAATAATTGATGTATTGACAGTAATTCTTTTCTACCGACAATGTTGGAATTTAGTTTCAGCCAGTTGAGTTTACAAATTTCATTATTGATGAGGTGTATATGCAATATCTTTACCCTATAGAAAATGATAGTACTTTATTGTTTCTTTCACTTTACTTTTTTCTAATTTTTATATACCCTTTCACTCACTCCTTTGGTTTAGTGAAAATTTTGACTTAAATCTGCGTTGGTAGAAACTTAAGATTTATATATAAAGGATTCAATGACTATTAACAATTTTTTGGTTGCAAACGGCAATTCTTAACATATCGCCGGCACATCTAAGTTTACTTAACTCTTTGTGCTGTCTCAATCTTCGCTTATAATCTGTTCCTTAAGGTTTTGTTTGGATTGATGGAACCGGATGGAGCGGAATGGAGTGAGATGGAATAAAATGATATTTCATTTTTTGGATAATTTAAAAACGGATGAAATGGAGCAGAAGTGGTATGGATTCCATCCCATTCCATCACTTACCACCATTTTTCTTACCCTCCGATTTGGACGGAATGAATAACTACCTTGTTCCGTCCTAAAATTTCCAAATAATGGAATGGTATCTTTGTTCCGCTCCACTCTGTTAGAAAATAGGTATGATAATCCTAGATAATTTCGAAGAATCGTGTTCGTACACTTTCCGAACAAAGTATTTCGACCCTATTCTTGCCTGGGTTCACGAAATCTTTGTGGGGATATTTCTCGAAGAGCAATCTGTTTCTAACAAAAGAGAACAGATCAGGAATGTAGAGAGAAAGTATTATTTTTCGTATACGAAACCGAGGCCAAATGAATCCTTATATAGAAGATCAACAACAGAAATCGAAATGACACACCTGTTCAGAAAAAAAACGGTTATGTCGGTTGAGAAAAAACGGGACCCCAGCCAGGGGCTCTGCCCCTTGGACCCCGACGGGGCGCTGCCCCGCACCCCGCCAGGGGCTCCGCCCCTTGGAACCCCGTTTCTATTATTCGTATTCAATTGCACGTTTGGCTCTACGAGCGTGCACTCCGCACTACCCTAACTCGTATCAAGCTTAACGCATAATTGCATCGGCCTATAGTAAATCACATTACTACCAAAATACATTGAGGATACTAAAATCACCAACACACTCCACTCCGCTCCACTCAATTCCACTCCGTTAATTTTATGATATCCAAACATAGTCTAAGTTTCCAACACAAAAAACTATTACAGTAATTTACAATTAATAGAAAATTATTTTAATAATACATGCCTTAATTTTAGAATAAATCAATTATAAAAGAATTTGAATTCACACTATATATCGTATACGAATACTCAGAACATCTTTATAAGTACAAACAGAACAAAGCTCCAACCCTTTCAATTGCTAGCTGTTACTACCAATTAGTCGGCAATTACCATGTCATCTTCTACCAGAAATCAAACAGAGGAGCCCGTGTCCTAGAAACTTATGTTGAATGAACAGGGTAACAAAGTATTGTTTGCTTTAGTTAAGCCAAAACCTCCAACCTCTTTTGGTGACTGTAATAAAAAAAATCATTCAAATTTTCAGTAATCAATGAATAAATGTATTACTATAACAAATAATGAATTTATTATAAATGATCTGGATTTTTTTTTTTATATCATAACAAATGTCGTCGTTAAAAATAAATATACTATCTTTCCCAAAATACATATATTAAATTTTTTTATGATTATTTAAAAAAATAGAATATTTTATTATATTAAAAAAAGTTTTAGTATTGTGCATTGAAAATTTTAAAGAAGGAATAAAACCATTATATTAGTTTTAATTAGGAAATGAAAATAAATATGATAGGCATTTACTTTCGATTTAAAAGTAAAATATATATAAAGAAAAGATATAATTGAAGAGCATTTATATAAATTTATTTCAAAATAAAAAGAATGAATTTGATTGAGAGAATAAAACTACCATTAATATTAGTTCAACTTCTATTTTTAGATATCAAAATATAAATTATGTATTTTTTTTAAGATTAAGAATTATCCAACTAAGATAAATTATATATAATATTTTTACGTAGCCTCGGATTTTTGTTTTTGTGTAACAACATAATTCCTTACATAATAACTACAATTATGATAGATATAAAATGAATCAATAAAAAGAAGTTTTTAAAATAGTTTATCAAAATTATTTAAATATATTATTTTCAAGAATGAATCTTACTCTAAAAAATTAATTAATACAAAAAAAATCTGACTCAACATGGTTAGTGGCTTTGACCCAAAACACATTTGCAAAAGTAGAGGATCTTGACATTCGGGGTTCAAAAGCTATGGAGTTTCACTTTATTGAAAACTCTGAACATAAACAAACCCAACACTTAAGCTAATAAATATTTGAACAAAAATCAAATCAAAGAACGAAAAAAAATCTTCTTCCTTCAAATTAATGTACTGACAGTAATTCTTTTCTACCGTCAATGTTAGAATTTAGTTTCACCAAGTTGTGTTTATAAATTTCATTATTGATAACTTTATTGTTTCTTTCACTTTACTTTTTCCTAATTTTTATATACCCTTTCACTCACTCCTTTGTTTAGAGAAAATTTTGACTTGAATATGCATTAGTTGAAACTCAAGATTTATATAAAGGACTCAATGACTATTAACAATTTTTTGGTAGCAAACGGCAATTCTTAACATATCGACTTCCTGACTAGATTATAAGCGATGTTTTGAACATGGAATAGTTTTTTTTTCTTGACTAATTGTTGGGCTGGACATTCTGGCCATAAGCTTTTTGAAAAAGAAAAGTTTATGTTGTATCTTTACCTTATGAACTCAATTTTTAAAAAATTAATATACCAACTAAAGTTAGGCCAATTCAGATCAATAAACAACATCTGGATTATTGTAAAATTGAAATACAAGATTACTTAAAAAAGGATCTAATTAGGTCAAGCAAGTCTCCTTGGAGTTGCTCCGCCATGTTGTCAATGCCTCTAAATTAAAACGAGGAAGTCCTCGTTTGGTAATTAATTATAAACCTTTAATCACCGCATTATAGTGGATTAGGTATCATATTCCTAGTAAGAAAGATTTAACTAATAGATTACATAATAAAAGTGTATTTTCTAAATTTGACCTTAAATCTAGATATTACCAAATTCAATTAAAAGAGGAAGATAAATAAAAAACCGTTTTTGTGGTACCTTTTGGGTATCGTGAATGGAATGATATGCCTTTAGGTCTAAAGAATGCACCTTCAGAATTCCAAAATATTATGAACAATATATATAATGATTATTCTCACTTCACCATAGTTTATTTGGATGATATCTTAGTTTTTTCAGATTCCATTAATCAACATATAGACCATATGAATAAATTCTATGAAATAATCAAGTATAATGGTCTAGTTTTATCTGAAAAGAAATTAAAAATATTCCAATCAAAGATTAGATATTTAGGTTCTGATATCATCCAGGAAATGTATACTCCTATTAGCTGGTCTCTAAAATTTGTTAGTAAATTCCCAAATGAAATAAAAGATAAAAACCAACTACAAAAGTTTCTAGGTTGTCTTAATTATGTCTCAGATTTCATTCCCAACCTTAGAACTATTTGTGCACCATTATTCAAACGTCTCAAGAAAAATCCCCCTCATTGGGATGACTCCATGTCTCAAAGTGTTATTCATTTAAAGTAAATAGTCAAAAAATTACCATGTCTATGAATCCCATGTCCTAGTGTCAAATTAATAGTTGAAACAGATGCCATTGACCTTGGGTTTGGAGGAATTTTAAAACAAATACTTCCGGGTTCAGAAAAGGAACAAGTTGTCAGATATTATTCTGGGACTTGGTCTTCTGCCTAATTAAATTACATCACTATTAAAATAGAAATTTTAGCAATTGTTTTATGCATTATGAAATTTCAAGATGATTTATTTTCCAAATCTTTTTTATTAAAAACTGATTGCAAATCTGCAAAAAATATCTTACAAAAGGATGTAAAAAAATTAGTTACTAAACATATATTTTCCAAATGACAATCTTTACTTGCATGTTTTCATTTTGAAATCATGCATATTAAAGGTTTTAAAAACGCTTTGCCTGATTTTTTGACAAGAGAATTTCAGAAGGGTAACTATGAACAACAAAAAGACGAATAGTAAAGCGTCTTATGGCCCCCAATTACCATCAAATGATAAGCAGATTATTTTGGGTTCTCCCACCTACTTATCAAAGATTAGCCCTCCTAATTCCTCCTCCAAGGGGTCTGGAGTAAAATATGCATTGGTTTCTCCTTTGCAGTTCACTCAGAAGATTACGGCTTCCCCTTCTCCCTAGAAGACTTCGCCATCAAGGTTAGCATATTACACTCCTCCTCTTACAGAGAGGACAACTTTTTATTACAAAAAATTTTTCACTGCCTATTATTCCTCTGGAACAACATTACTGCCCTCAGGGCTCTTCTTTGACACAGGTTATTACAAAATTATTTCCTCAAGGATTCTTCTTTTTACCAAAAGTTACATTAAAAATAGGAGAACTTTATGAGTTTATACTAGTAGACTCAGACTCCATTACTCTCACTCATGAATATGATAACTCAGTTATTAAATTTTTAAAGTTTAAAATTAATAAGGTCTTATCACCCGCTGATTGAAATCTTCCTCCAACAGCTGTTAAATCATTTTCAAGGCAATACACTCCTCAACATTACAACTATCTTAATTACATTGACGTTAGGTCCCATTTCCTCTGTGTTAAACCTTTTGAGCACACATGGTTCATTTGGTTTAATAAGAATATTTCATTATCTTTTCCTAATTGGTTCATACAGTGGTTCAATGTGTATGGACTCAATGAAAATATATTTCCAGATTATACTTCCAAAATTTATAGAGAGTTTACTTCTACTGTTACGTGCCCATAGCACAAATCTTTACTGGCTTTTTGCGCCGTCTTTGCCATTAACTGGATTACTTCTTGGACATTCTCCTTTGAACAAATATGGGCAGAGTGTCCAGCCCAACAATTAGTCAAAAAGATATCTATTAAATGGTGGGTTAGGTTTAACCCTGAATTACTATCACCAACAACATTACGAAATTGGTTTAAAGATCATCCAAAATTATGCAAGACTTCGTCTGCTTCTAAAGATACTGCTTTTTTAGCACACATATCTAAGGTATTAGCCGCACTATCTTCTACTGCGGATCCAACGAAATTCATAGAGAAATTAAAAGATGTCATGTCTGCCTTTTCCGGAAGTGATAGTGCTTCCAGCACATCTGAACTGGCACCAGAAAATGAAGACGAATATTACGGTATTCCAGATCTCTAAGGAGAATATATTATGTTGAAAGACACTATTATCTTTGATAAAATTACTATAATGTTTTTAAATTTCAAGATAAGAGTTGTCATTATCAACTTTAAAGTTACTTTGGCTTTTGGCCTCAAAAGGGATGAAGATAAGAAAGAAATAAAGTCACTTTGGCACTCATTATATATATATATATATATATATATATATATATATATATATATATATATATATATATATATATATATATATATATATATATATAAGGAGAGTTATATTTACTCCAAGAGTAAGTGTTGAAGAGTTACTCCAAATCTTAACCATTGATTATCATTAATCTAACGGCTTTAATTAATTTTTTATATAGAAAAATATTTCCAAAAATAATTAGATTAAATGATCAATTAAAACCGTTAGATTAATGAAAATCAATGACTAAGATTTGGAGTAAGTCTTTCACATTACTCTTTAAGTAAATATAACCCTCCTATATATATATATATATATATATATATATATATATATATATATATATATATATATATATATATATATATATATATATATATATATATATATATATATATATATATATATATATATATATATATATATATATATATATATATATATATATATATATATATATATATATATATATATATATATATATATATATATATATGGTTTGATGTTGGAAACCTGATTGATGATGTTGGACTCTTATAGGAGTTATGTTAATCACTAGAACGGTGGTGCGGAGTGGACTCGATGGTCTGAGTTTAATGAGGTGTTATATTTTGATTGGTTGGATTTAAATGTGTTTCAGTGTGTTTATTTCACTAAAATCCATCATACACGCGCACTTTTGGATAATGAACTAGATCAAACGCGCCACAATTTTTGTTATTTTCTAATATCCATTTTTTTCTTTTTATTCATTTAACTTTAAAAAATAATATCTCTCATTTTAATTTCAAAAAGTATAAAAAGATTCACAATAACATTTCTGATTATCTTACACTTTGTATTAATTTTTGAGATTTTTATTTATGTTTTCTGTAATTTTTATTAATTTTTTCTTATTCGCATGATTTTAATTGGTTTAAAAATAGTTTTCGGTTTCTAAAAATCCCCAAAAAATTTCTAAATATATTAGAAACCATTTCTTATTTTTCCATACCTCTATTTGCAATTTATTCAATGTTTTTAATTTTCTTTTTAATTTTCATTTTAAAAACGTTTTAAAAATCTTTTTTTTGCATTTTAATTGTATTTTTTGCGAGGTTTTTGCGGGGATGGAATTAACGCAATTTTATGTTTTTTTAGGTCTAAAAGATGTAGTGTCCGCAAACATTCTCCACCATGCCCGCAGTTTTGTACTGGGCGAATAAGATTTTAGACCCGTACCCTCAATTATGCCCACCTATCCCGTCTTATTTTCTGCAAACTTTTGTGGGAAGGACCTAAACGGAACGGGCACACCCGTTTGTCACCCTTAATTGTGAGTCGTTCCTAACCTTGTACTAGTCTTATTGCAAATAATTTATATGACTATTACCGTACACTTTACTTTTTTTCACCTATCTCTATATTTAAAATATTATTGAAAAAAATGAGACCATTAACTACTAAAGGATATGAACTGTAGGTCATCAAAACGGTCGGTGATTATGAAAATGGCTGTGATAAATATGATATTGGCACACAATTTTTTATTTAAAAAATAAATTATAATTAATTCACACTGCGACGACCACAATCAATATTGAAAAACAACTGTATCATATGAAATCATAAAAGTCTTTACACGACGGCAACCTTTTTTGAACTCTGGCTTTGACAATATATATGTTCTTCATGACTCATGAGAGACAAAATCATCACTGGAAGAAGAGACTCATTTTTCTTAGAGTAAGAAAACTTGTGCCAGACAATGTTGCTTGTGTTTCATACGGTAGAGATGCTTGTGGTAGATAATGGATCTCATTTTTCTTCGGTTAGAAAATTGCACCTAACATTGAGTTTCATTTTTCTTTTGATAGAGATAATGCTACAAGAAGGAATCTTAATGTTTCATTCAACTGGACTTTGTCAAATCATCTTTTAAATATTTGAATGATTTTTTACACGTAATAAATATTATCTGAAATAGTATTTAGGGATCGAAATTATAAATCAACTGTTAATATATGATCTGAAATAAAAAAAAAAGTTCAATTTTTACTAAATATTCAAAAAATTTCAATACACCTAGATAAAAGGTGCTCAATTCTTCACCTTTTTAAAAATATAAAAAATCATTCCACATCACAAATTCTTGTTTATATAGTAACAAATAAAAAAATAATTTCTCCTACAATTTCTCTTTATAATTATAACTAAAAAATAAATAAAATAAAAATAAGATTTAAAAAAATGAAAGAATGAAACCGATATAAAGAAGAATTGAGTTATGACAAATTTGATGTCAGTGATACAAAATCGATTACCTCAAGAAGAACTGGATGTTATTATATATATATATATATATATATATATATATATATATATATATATATATATATATATATATATATATATATATATATATATATATATATATATAAAATATTTTTCTCTTCGAGTTCATATTTCAAATATTAAGAAAATATTTATTAAGTTAAGTTTTTGTAACTTATTTTATTTTTTTTAGATAGACTACGTATATTTCTAGTGTCCTAAATTAGATAAATTCTCGAAGTCCATGTACAAATGAAGATGAAAGAGAGGAAGATAATAAATTATTTTTATCTTAGATATAATTGTGTTTTTTTGTTGTTGAACCATTTATTTTGGTAGTTATTATTATATAATTGACATTATTTTGTTATTTTAATATGTTTGGAAGACTTGCTATTTTGACAATATAATTGAAATCATCTTTGATTATGCTTTAAATTTTGTGTGAATTTTTTGTGGTGTTAATAAAAAGTATTGTCAAAATTTAATTATGATAAAATATTTATTATAAAAAAGAAACATTTATGAAAAAAAACATATACTAACGGCTAATTTTATTCAATAACAATGAAAATACATGATAGATAAATTTTTTTTTGTTTAAGCAAGATATTATATATGGAGAACTAAGGGTTCTCAAAACCTATTACACAAGAACGAGTTATAAACTCGACAAGAGAAATTACAAACCAATTGAACCTACGAAAGAAAAAACATCGGGTCTTTACAAAAATCGTAGAAGTTGCAATTGGGAAGAGTAATTAAATAATATAATTATCCGTTGTTATAACCTCGAATTTTTGTCTAACCCATAAAAATTGCAGTTGGTATAAGATAATGGAAACACATTGTCATTCAGCACATTGGATCATCTCCTTCCATACATCCCTCTCCTTCAATCAAACATGTGTAATAATAATAAATATTAATAAAATATATTATATAAAAAAGAAGAGAGGGAAAATGTTAGTGAGAGATAGAGACAAATTTGTAAAAGAGATAATTGGAGAGAAATAATGGAAGGAGAGGATCCAATCCTGTCATTCAGTGTAAATATGTACATAAATAAAATTATGTAACATTTTTTTTGTGTAAGCAAGAGATATATTAATAAGAGAACTAAGGGTTCTCAAACCTTGTTACACGGGTACGGAACTAGTCCGACAAAAAAAACGAAATTACATACCAATTACAATCACGACATAAAAGACAAAGGGTCTTTGCAAAAATCGTAAAAATTATAATTGGATTGAGTAATGTCGCCAAAGGAAGACCACCTCCAACAAAGAATCTTGATGTTCCACACTATATTGTTAATATTTCATCCCTCATTCCTAAAACAAACGCCATTCCTTGTCAACCAAATAATCCAACAAGTGGCTAACCAAAACACCCCCAATTTTCCGACTTTAATTCCTTTGTCCCAACCCTTGGAATTCCATTCCATAAAAAACGGAATGTTAACCTCATCCTTCCAATTCGAGTAATCCACCCACACACCAATTTCTTTCCAAACAACCTTAATTACATCACACTTAAAGAACAAGTGATCCTTGTCTTCCACGTGCGTGTCGCAAGAAAAACAATTAAAATTAGAAGGAGTTAAATTAATACCTCTATACAATAAAAGGTCTTTTGTAGGTAGCCTATTCACAAAAAGCCTCCAAGCAAAAGCTTTGATCTTGAAAGGGATTTCCATCTTCCAAATGATTTCTAAAGCCTCGTCATGCCTATTAATGGGACCGTAAGGCATCCGCAAAGAAACAAAATTTTCGTAGCACGAAGCTACCGAAAAAGACTTTTCCGGACTAAGAACCCACCAAACCGAGTCATTAGCATCTTGCCACCCTTTGAAATTCTCCAACCGGGTCCTCAAAACCGCCAACTTATCTACCAAACCCAACTCCTCCACTTCTCGGTCCGAAATACCCAAATCCCCCCACTTCCACTCCCCATCACTCCACCCCCCCATAGCCGCAACGGAAACTTTTTTCAAGGAAGAAATCTCAAAAAGTTCCGGAAAATCCTCCCTCAAGGAAAGAGACTCAATCCAACAAACTTCCCAAAAAGGAGTGGAAAAGCCATTTCCCACCTTAAAACAACAATTGGAAACAAAAGGATCGGAAGAAGACGGATAGAAAAAAGAATTAAAAGAACCGACCTTTATTAAGTCCCGCCACCATAAGGATGAAGAAGAAAAATTGGAAGACGCTCCACCGCATAAAACATGCATATTAATGTCTCCATAACGAGCCTTTAACACCTCACTCCACAATGCCCTCCCTCCTTTAGCTATCCTCCATCTCCATTTGTTCAAGAGAGCCAAATTAAAGTCTTTGATATCTTTGATGGCTAATCCGCCCTTAATGTAAGGCAAAGTCACAACTTTCCAACTAACCCAATGGATGTTTCTCTTCTCCGACACCCCTCCCCATAAAAAATTACTTTGAAGCTTGGTGAATTCTTTAATCACTTTTGCCGGCATCTTGTAAAATGACATAGTGAAAATGGCTAACGAACTTAAAATGGACTTCAAAAGAGTTATCCTACCCCCGAAACTTAAAAAGCGATTCCTCCACCCATGTAAACGCTTTCTCATTTTGTCAAGAAGAGGTTGCCAAGTAGAAACTTTCCTCGGATTAGATCCAATGGGAATGCCAAGAAACACAAAATTACACTCTTCTATCTTACACGCAAGGTATAACGAGGCGGTCTCCAAAAAAATAGGCGTAACATTAAAACCAATCAATTTGCTTTTATGGAAATTAATTCCAAGCCCCGACACTAGCTCAAAAGCCCTTAAAACAATCTTTAACGCCTTCACATGTTTCCAAGAACCTTGACCCACCAATAAAGTATCATCCGCAAATTGTAGAATGTCAACGTCACACCTTCTTCTAATCGAAAGGTTCTCGTATTCTCCAATTTCGACCGATCTCCGAACCAACCTAGAAAGAGCCTCCGCAACCAAAACAAAAAGAAAAGGCGATAAAGGATCCCCTTGTCTTAATCCTCTCCTCACCGAAAACTCCTTTGTTGGACTCCCATTAACCACCACCGACATATCGCTCCTAAAAACCAACAAATCCATCCACTTCCGCCACTTTTCTCCAAACCCCATTTTCACCAACAAAAAGCGTAAAAACTCCCATGAGACTTTGTCGTATGCTTTCTCAAAATCAAATTTAAATAGAAGACAAGAAATACCTTCCTTCCTAGCATAGTCCACCACCTCATTAGCCACTAACACTCCATCGAGCAATTGTCTACCCGGAACAAAAGCGCTTTGACAATGAGAAACAATCGAATTCAACACCAATTTCAATCTCCCCGCCAAAACTTTCGCCATAATTTTGTACATGCATCCCACCAAGCAAATCGGTCTATAATCATCCAATGACAAAGGATTGGGAGATTTAGGAATTAAAGCCAAAAACGAAGAAGTGACCGCTTTAGATAACTCACCTCCCACAAAGAAATGATCAAAGTACCTCAAAAAGTCTTCTTTTAAAAAAGGCCAACACCTTTTAATGAAAAGAAAAGAAAAACCATCCGGGCCCGGGCTTTTAGATCCACCACAACACTTTAGCGCCTCAAAAATCTCCTCTTCTTGAAAAGGTCTTTCAAGCCAAATTTTGTCTTCATCACAAATACTATCAAAAACTAACCCCTCTAGAGAAGGAGACCCTCCTTCCTCCGCTTCAAATTTTTTTGCAAAATGATGGGTGATGTGCTCTTTAACCTCCCTCACGGAATTTAACATCCCATCCGGCGAATTTATCGGCCCAATATGATTTATCCTTCTTTTCTCCTTCATAACTTTATGGAAGAAACCACTATTAGTATCTCCTTCCTTAAGCCACTTCTCATTAGCCTTTTGGACTATCATGTTCTCCTTTATTCTCAATTTTGTCCAAAATCTACAAGTTGCTTCCTTCCTATTAAAAATATCATCCGGAAGAGTGTTCTCTGCTTCCAATAAAGTATCGCCTAAGTTGATTTGTCTTACCTCCTCTTGAATTTCCAACTCCACCTTACCAAAAACCTCTTTATTCCACCATTTAAGTCTTCCCTTAAGGAGATTAAGTTTTTGTTTTAAAACATAATCACCTCTACCTTCCACCTTAAAGCTCTTCCATTCAAGTTCCACAAAAGAAAGAAAAGAATTGAAAGAAAACCATTCATTATTGAATTTAAATGGTTTAGGCCCCCAATCTTCTTTATCCACTTCCAACCAAACGGGACAATGATCCGAAATGTCTCTATCCCCCACAAATTGGCCCACCACTCCCCACTCTTCAATCAAATTAACCGACACTAAAAGCCTATCAATACGACTCATAGATTTGCCGTAGCCGCTATACCAAGTAAATTTCTTCCCTTTGCATGGAACATCTACCAAACTAGAATCATCAATAAAATCCGCAAACTCCCTAAATTCGCTAGAATTAACCACCGCCCCTCTCCCCTTCCTCTCGCCGCTCGCCTTAATAGCGTTGAAGTCCCCACCAATAATCCACTCTCCATCGTTGTAAGACTCTTTCAACTCCAACAATCTACACCAAATCATCCTCTTCTTAACAATATCGCAAGAAGAATAAACGTTGATCACATATATAAACATTTCTTTCACTCGGAATTTCACTTCCAAGAAACCCTCTCCTTTAAAACTAAGAATAACCTCCACACCCTCGTCCTTCCAAACCGTCAACAAACCCCCCGATCTACCCAAGGAATTGTTGAACGAGTATCCAAACTCTCTATTACCAAAAAAACTCCTCGCAACCAACTCTTGAAGGTTGCTAATCTTGGTCTCTTGGATCAAAAAAATATCCACCTTACTTTTAAAAATTAAAGAACTAATTCTTTTTCTCTTCAAGACGTTGCCTCCCCCTCTTATGTTCAAAGATCCAACAATCATGGGAAACCTATTTTAGACTCCTTCTTACCACTCCTTTTCGATGTAGCTTCATTCTCCAACAAATGAATTCTCCGTATAGTCTGCTCTTCTTTGCCTATGTTCGTAACCCCCAATGCCTCCATAGCTTTCCATATCTTGGTACCATCCTCACCATCAAGCATACTCCACTGCCTCCTATTGTTGTTAGAAATGTCTATGCTCTCGCCACTGCCTCCAAAGGAAGAACCAATTATGTCCCCCCTAGAAAGCTCCAGAACCGGTTCCAAAGGAAGAGAGAACCCCTTGATGGCTTTAGAAGATGAAGGTACCGAACCGGGAAGAGAAACAGAGACCCTATGTTTGGATGACAAACTCCTCCCTCTATGAATATTAGCCATCCTGGTGGCTCTGTTGTGAAGAGAACCGGCGTACACCGACAATTTCAACATGCTAGCACTCTTCTTCCGACATCTCCTTCTGTCTTTAACAGCCGATATCGCCTGGTCAAAAGCTCCAGGGACTCCTTTCCCATCGATGAGATAAGTGCTGCCAGGGCTGTTATCGTGACACTTTCTCGTCGCCTCTCCGCCTCCTGCTACCTCTCCAGCGGCGCATCCAGAAACATCATCGTGTAAAACGGTACGATTCAATGATTCCTTCACGAAAGAACTCGATTTAGCTGAACCATTTTCAGACATATGACCATCTGCGGCAATCTTACTGCAAATGGATGCCGCGCACCCAGAATCCAACAATGGGTTTGTCGGTGAACCGACAGCTACCCTCCTGGACAGAGCAGACCCATCACACCCTGGACTCGCTCTTCCTTCGACGTATAAATCGCCGGCTGTCTCCGCCTGCTTCTCACGCACTCCTTCCTTAACAGAATCCGAAATGTCCTGGGTTCTACTGAATTCCTCTATCTCGTCATCCGACTCTGCCATAACGTCCACAGAGGAATTATCCGCGTCCGACAGATTCGAATCAGACACAGAAGAGTTGTAGCTGTGCTCAGTCGAGTTAAAGACACCACATTCCTCCCTAAGGACCAAACGGAAATCCCTCCCATCAATGCCCACCTTCACTGAGTCTGGTAACTTGAATTCAAGAGGAACCAAAATCCTCACCCTAGCCACCGCCAAGCAAGAACCACCAACAGTGCCTTCGTCTAAGCAAAAGAATTTGCCTAGAGAGTCTGCAAGCAAAACGAAGAAATCTGCGTTCTAGGCTTGAATAGGAACACCGTAAATTCTAACCCACATCGGTCTTTCCAAGTCAACATTGCAGTCTTCCCAGCTGGATATTTTCTCGAAGCAATTCTTCCACCATAACTCGCCTTCCTCCACCAGACTATCTATCACGCCCCTTTCGGATTCTTCAAGCAGACAAAGCCATTCGCCTAAAGGCGTTGCTTTAATGGTGAAAATCCCCTCCATTTCAAGCTTAGTTTGAATCCCAAAAGTGGAGCCAGCAATCAGAACCTTCCCCACAAAAGCCTTGCCCAATCTGTTCCTAACCTCCGTCGAGGAATAAAACTCTAACAGATTCCTGCTAGTCTCTGGGAGCTCCTGAACCTTCTCGACAACCGCATCTGCATAAGATCTGAATCCAAGTCTCCCCCTGTGCCCGATGCCCTCATTCCTACTGACTCTAAGCCTCTCCGTCCCCTTTCCGGGTCCTGCTCCAAAACTCCTCTTGCCTCCTGCGTAATTACGCCCAGCTGGAACCAAACGCTCAAACCTCGGTTTGTTGGCGTGAATTTTCCTACCACAGATGATCACATTATCTAAAGAAACGGCCAATAACCTCGAGTCTGCCACATCCTTAAATCTCGCAAAACCAAACCTCTTGCCCACCTTATTCCTCCTGGGAGGTATAGAAACCTCCACCACACACCCAATGCATCCAAACAAACCAAACAAATCCTTGGCCTTGGTATTGTCGGGAAATTCAGAGATATAGAACGAACTAACCTTCTCCTGACCCAGACCGAGATGAGGGTTACCTGAAGGAAAAGAATCCCAGGATGGCACCCAATTCCTAAAGGGTTTTCTCTTAGCCTCCATCCACCCTCCTCCCCTATGAACTGTTGAATTCCTCATATCAGACAGAAAACGAACTCGAACCGGATCCGGCAGAAAGCCAAAACAAGTAGATCCACAAACAGATTCGAAACCCAACACAAACAAACCAGCAAAAAGAGCAGGGCTACAGAAAAAGCGACGCGCAACAACAAATCCCGGAAGACCCAAATTCCCTCCTTCACCAAGGTCCCTGATTCGAAAACCAGGAGTTTAAACCGAAGATGAGAAGAAGAAAGTGAGCAAACCCCCAGAACCTGATCACGCAAGAAGATAAACGGAAGAAAAACGAGCCCAGAAAAACTAGATCGAATGTAGAACTTTTGGATCTCGTATTTCTAATATTCAAAGTTCTCTCATTCAAAGAAAGGACTATGATTGATACTGCCATCAGTGTTATTGATGTCATTATTGCTAGACAAGTAAAATACAAAGGGATATTTTTGCTCACAATTTTAAGTGTTTAGTCAAGAGACTCAGCTTTAATGTCATTTTAACAAATTAATCACAATACAGAGATTTGAATTACACCGAAGAACTATTTTGGTCCCTCACAAAAATCACACAACTTAAATTAGTCCCTCACAAAAAAAAAAGAATTTGATTTAATCCATTACAAAATTTAACCGGACCATATTAGTCCTTATGTTAATATTTTTACTAAATCAGTTTTTTTCATATTTTTAAACTGTGACTGGACTGCCATGTTGGCTTTCATTTTTTAAATATTAAATTAATTTTTAATTATAATTTTATTTTAAAACAATTCCGAATTAATAATATCAAAAAAGCCAAAATTATTTTTTATATGGAATTGAACTTATGACGTTTAAACCAATATCTTAAGTCCTTACCACAAGTCTAATGTATATTCATGACAAATAATTCTTATAATTTTTAGAAATATTAAATAATATAGAATTTAAAAAACAAAGTTAAAATTTGTACCAACGGGTCTCAAATTCAAATCCGTTCAACTTAAATGATAGTCACTTTACAACTAGACAAGTCAATTTATATTGTTAATATTATTAATAATGAATACTTAAGTTAATAATTCAGAACAAATATTTACTTATTTCAAATAAAAAATAAATATTTACTAATTTTAAATAATACAAAAATTTAAAAATAAAATTAATAAAATATAAATCCTAAATAAAATTAATCAAATAAAAATAAATTAATTAATATTTAATTGAATTATTATTAAATTAATTTATTACTGTTTAGTTTGTATTAACTAAATAATTTTAAAAATTAATTGATTATTTAATTTAAATTTATTAAATATTTTAATAATTAGTTGAATTACTATTAAATTAATTAATTATTATTTAATTTGAATTAATTTGAAATAAGTAAATATTTATTTGTGTGTTATTTAATTTCAATTACATATAATTTAATTTATTTCTAATTGATTAAATATATTTAGGTTTTACATTTAATAAATTTTATTTTAAAATTGGTGTATTATTTGAAGTTAGTAAATCAAAGAGGTTTGAAACCCTATTGATATAAGTTTTATAATTTTTGTTTTAAATTCATAATTATTTAATATTATTAAAACTCTTGGAAATTATTTTTCATGAATGCCTATTGGCCTAGTGGTAAAGATTTAAGATATTGTTTAATAGTATTGGGTTTGATTCCTTATAAAAAACAATTTTGCCTTTTTGATATTATTAAATCAAAATTGTTTGATATTATTAATTAATTCAGTCAAGATCAATAAAGAAAAAAAATGACGAGAGGTTCAGCGGCGCGTAAACGGGGTCGACCACCGAAAAAGGTCACTCTGTCACCGGCGAATGCACTAATTGTCGAGCAAACGGTAGATGGTCCTGAGATTGTTGAGGAAAGTGAAGCTGAAAGAGAGATTGAGAATGGCGAGGGAGAGAAGTTGAGCGAGGAAGTGACTCCAAGGCCGGTAGTAGGGGCTAGTCTAAACCCTAAGGATCAGGAGGATGGAGGTGGGAAGGATAATCGTGACAAGCAAGGTGATGCTAAATTGTGGGTTGATGTGATTAAGGAGATTCGACGAACTGCGAATGGGAAAGCATTGAAGTTCGTGGCTCCGAAGATTGTAGATGGCAAACCGATTGTTGAACTCAAAGTTGAGGATGTTGAAAACGAAATTCATTTCTGGGAGTCCGCGGTGATAATGACGTGATTGGAGGGTATTTGAGCATGATTGCGGTGAAGAATTTCATGATTAAGGAGTGGAATTTCGTGTAGTTACCAGATATGTTTTACCACGATGAAGGATATTTCATTCTGAAGTTCAAGACTATGAAAGACAACGAAGATGTAATGACGAAAGGGCCTTACTCAATTCGTAATATGCCGATGGTGCTTCTAGAATGGCGTCCCGATTTCTCTATGGAAAGGGACATGTTGCGATCAGTTCCAATTTGGGTGAAATTTCCCAGCCTTCCTGTCCAGATGTGGGGCGAGAGTAGCTTGGGGAAAATTGGCAGTGTGATTGGTACACCTCTGTATACAAATGAGTGCACAGCTGAGAAACTCAGAGTTTCCTATGCTAGGATCCTTCTGGAAGTAGATGTGTCTCAGAAGCTTCATGATGAAATAGTGATCAACTTTGAAGGGGAAGAGAGGAAGCAGAAGATTGAATACGAATGGAGGCCAAAGTTTTATGAATCTTGCCAAAAGGTTGGGCATGTGTGCAGGAGGGAGAAGAAACCTACAGTGAAACTGTGGCAGCAAAAGATTATTCAGGAACATGGTGAATCTAGCAAGGAGGAAAAAGCTGACATAGTTCCAGACAAGCAGATGAGTCCTATGAATCAAGAAGCTAAGAGTGATGAGGAAGAAATATGGACTGTTGTTCAGAAGGGTAGTAAAGAGACAGGAAGAAATCAGGTACATAGTTTGAAGCACATATTTAGTAAAAATGGATTTAGCACCTTAGGAGTTTGGAATGACTCTGAGGTGAATCCCTTAGGGGATACATGATAATTTCGTGGAATGTTAGGGGGCTTAATAAAGTAGCTAAACAAAAAGAGATTGGATCTCGTCTCTTGAAGCTACACCCTTTGATTGCTATCCTTTTGGAAACTAGAGTGAAACAAGATAATATGCATAAGTGTATGGAGAAGATTGGAGGTAATTGGAATGTTCATGACAATTATAATAAACATACTAATGGTAGAATTTAGTTTATGTGGCAAGATAGCAAGGTTAGTGTTAGAGTGGTGCAGAGGACTGACCAATCGATCCATTGTGGTATGTTTAAGCTGGATGGTAGCTTTACTTAATGGATTACAGCAGTGTATGCATCTAACAGGAATGACCATAGGAAACAACTTTGGCAAGATATTGAGAACATTTGAAAATTCTGATATGACAGACTCGGATGTCAATCCTAATGTCAAGACATCTGATCTATTATTAATGTAGCATCAGTAGAATACAAGGATCCCTCATTATTTAATTACTCTTAGGAAAGAGTCAAGACCTGGGATCACACATGTTCAGCATACATAACCAGATTATCAATTTTACATGGTTTTGTATAGGAACAGCTAACACTTCTGATCTGATGTTATAGACAAAGTCATAATACTCATAACTGAACAAATAATGCAGAAGATAAATAACACAGTTAATTGTTAACCCAGTTCGGTTCTAACTAACCTACTCAGGGGCTACCAAGCCAGGAAGAAGATTCCACTATCAGTAGTATTATTTTATATAAACAACCTCTGGTTTACAGATAAACAACCTCTGGTTTACCTAGTCACTACCCAATGATATCTCTATCTCATAACTCCATCCAAGATAAGAAAACCTCTGCTCACTCCCTGGTGATACCTAACTGTTACAACCCTGCAACAGTTATTTACACAATCAACAATGAACACATACTTGATCTGCTTCACAGCTTCAATCAAGCTTACAATACTCAACTCTTACCTACAGGTTTCAAGTGAGGACAAACACTTCTCTAACCTACAGGTTTCGAGAAGGACAAATCAGTGACCTTCCCACAAACTGGGAGGTTCACCTACACGGCTAACCCTAATGGTTACATCTTTCTAAATGCCGGTTAGCTTGCTAAACTAGGTTACAAAGTTTCCTATTTATAACCTGATCCCATTTGGACTTGGGCTTACAAATCGCAGCACTCTGGCAGTTACAAATATGCAGAAAATATTCTGCTACAAATAAGGTCTTTTAATCCTGAGTTTCCTAAATTAGAAACTGCTGAATCTTCAATCTTCTGATCTGATTCTTCCTGAATCTTTAATATTCTGATATGATTCTTCAATTATTCTTTTGACCTTTAAATATGCGCCACATAGGATTACATAATATTCACATAGAATATTCTGTATCTCTTAAGTACAAACTGAATCTTCCTTCCAGTTCTGCAGGCGCGATGTCATGAGTTGATGTCATGACATTCCATCTAACATTTTGCTTGTATCTGTTTTGTTCTTTATAAACTTGCAAGATTCACATTATGACCATTTGCTGCTATTATATGTTTTAGCCAAACATTAGACAATAATACAGAACAGACAGAGCATCAACAATCTCCCCCTTTGGCTTATTTTGGCTAAAACTATTCTTGTAACAGTCAGCAGCAACTTAGACAACAAGGACTTGGTCATGTTTGCTTCAGTAGCAAAATCAGCATTTGTATCTCTCCCCTTTTTAGCATAATATGACAAAGACCGACAATATATCATATATTGCAATTGGATATACCGATTAATCCTGGGAGATACTTGTTGTCTGTGTTAAGAAATCCACTCCTAGCTCGAGTTCTCAAGAGAACCAAGAGTGGTTTCTTGCCGTTACTTCTTGTAACTAAGAACACAAATCACAATTTGTGTTCATAACTCAGATCACAAATCACAACGAAAATGCTTCCTATACTGAAGGTTGTATATAGTGGAACATCTTTGTTGTTTATTGCAGAAAAACCTATGGTAGAGACCATCAACATCCCAAGCCCGTGTTTTTATTTTTTTGAGATGGCTTTGGTACAGCAACCCATCACAATACCAAACCCAGACTCGACTCACAAGAACGCACACGAACGACATTTGAGAGAGTTTGATTTCTTCAATTCACGAAGATGCTATTATATAGCAAATGAAGATCGTAGGAATTAACAAAGGTTTTTGGTCTTGTTCAATGGCCAAACGGTTAATTAGGAAACAGTTCCAAAAGCTTTTACTCTTTCCAAAGCAGTTTTTTGACTGTTTTTTTGATAGGAGTTATCTTGAATTACCAGTGCATGCATAGTCATTGAATGAACTTTACACCGACTGCTGATGTGTAGATAAACTTCAATTCAGATTTCCTTGTTTGAATGTGAAGATTCAATGTCTTTGAACATGTCATGACATTATGTCAGACATTGTCACTTTTCTTTCCTTCAGGCACATAGCCCAAGATTCTGTAAAAGATTAAGACAGAGTATCTTTTGGACCAATTAACAGACTCCCTACTTAATCACTAGTCGTAGACATAGACTTCTGTTGTTTTTGTACACCTTGAGACTGTTAGCACACAGCTACCTCATTAGTGTAGAGAAGGAATAGTGGTAACCAGTTGCACATGGTTGACTTGAACCATTCAAATAACTGACAAAAGTATCACATTTTCTTCATGATGTAAAAGTATTTTTAACCAAGAGATTTCTCTTAACAAACAAAGTTACTCCCCCTATCCGAGATAGTTTGAGCTCCCACAAACGGAATAAGCTTGAAATGATGAATGGAAAATATAAGACACATCTTCATATCTTCAAGAGCTGCACCCTCTGTTCAACAATCCTGCTGAACACACTCATTATAGCAACTTTGTTCCTCACAATAAATACTTACACCAGAAGTAGAATGTCATAACATTGTGCCTGACATTTGTACTACCAGTATTCTCCACAAGTTTTATCCCCTTTTCGTTTCAACAGACCCTTGTCTAAGAACTTATCTCCTTCAGAAACGATCAACATATGACCCCTTGATTCTAAAATCCTTCACAAAAAGGTTGCCACAATCTCAACAAACAGAACTGCCACTCCTGGAATTTTGTTGAGCATAACCCTACCATTTTTGAATCAGATCATGGTCTGCTTAAGATACTTTGAAATCCTTCTTGATAAGTTATTTTTCAATCTCACACATTGATTAACATACTCCTTGAACAGAAGAGATTCTCCTTTATCCTTAGCTGTGTTGATCCAATTATAGAACTTTTGTCTTCATAGTCATCTTCACTAAGTGAAGTCTTCATCATGAAAGTAATTGTGTATGGCCAGAACACATTACTTACATCCATATCAGAACCTGCCCATTCTAATCCACATCATGTCCAAATTCCCACTCTAGACAATAATGTTGCTTTTTCAAACTTCTATATATTCCCAGTCCTTCTACTAGGGAATATGTGCTTTGTGATGTTGATACCTAAGACACAAGTTCATATGAACTCAAACAAACTCTTGACTATCCATAGAGATAACACATCTCTATAGAGGACTTGGAACACAAGAAACGAATTGTGTTCACGACTCAAAACAAGACTCTTTACTCTTAACCAAACAGTTGTAAAGAATGACCTCAGACTTAGCAATGCCTGAACACTACCCTTAAACCCTATGATTGACTCAAATAGACAATCATAACCTAGACTCTATACACTTCTCATATTCGAAAAAAGAACATGAGGGACTCAAACATGACTCAAACAAAAACGAAAAGACTCTATAATCCTGAGCAATTTAAACAACATACTTGGACTTCACCCAAAGTCTTAATCAAGAAATGTTATTTGAGAACAAACTGCACCAGGTGGAATCGTGCAAAGGTTGGATCATGCACTAAGATCAGAACAAGTGATACACACCATCAATTCATGTCGTCAGATGATGATGCAAAGAATATTCTTTGTTGGTCTTTGAGAATACACATGACTTGAGTTATGTTCTGAGGATTTTGTGTGACTTTGTTCTTCTTTCTTCAAAATTAGTCTTTGAAAGACTTTTTCAAATGAAAAGAAGTAGAAAAAACATTGTCTTTGCTGATCTTCATACTCTTTTACTCCCCCTGAGATATACAACTTTAGGACATCTTTGATGTTCGTCCTTGAAGTTCCCTTTATTTGAAATTTGCCACACCTTCCAAATTTAGAAACCTCAGTTTGCTTGCTACACAAGATCCAGATTGCCACATTCTATAACTTGGAATAGAAGAAACTATGATTATATAACCATAAATTGATCTTCAATAACATGTCTGAGTTGTTTTATACAGACTTTGTAAATATCCAGCTCCCATCAAGATATTTAATAGAATAAGTATCCCACATCAGAGACTCTTGCCTTCTTCTTTGATGTGTGAAGATAATTTAGAACTCATGGTTGTAAGAAATTCTTCTCAGCATCCAGGTTCTAAACCTAATAAGTACTAAGTCTCCCGTCAAAGTACTTACCAGCTTTTCAGTTAGAGTTTGCTACTCACACTAGGTCATTCTGACTGATTACCTCTTCACATTTATACTTTCTGTTCTTGGAAAATACATAAAATAACTGAAGATCTTAAGATGTTGCAACATCAGATGTGACATCATCCTTCATGGTTCTTGGTTGACATCTTTAATGTCAAATTGACAATACTCAGGTTAGTAACAGAATAATCCAATAGTCAGCAATATCCAGACACATCAAGGGATAAAATAGCCAGCATCTCAATAAGCTTTTGTTCAGACTTTAATTCTGATTTTGAGATGAAGGATGCCATGATCTGTACCTATAGAGGAGATTCCCTTAGCTAGGTTTCTGGAACTGGCTTAGTCATAGCATAACACTGAATTAGTCAGATTCATTTGACTTCCTTGATTTAAAACATACTACCCTTTCTGGATAACAACTAGGGCAGTACACATTCTTAACCATATTTCACTATGATAGAGACACAGTATTCAGCTCCAACAACTGCTCTATGGTTATGAATACTTATCTGGTTTCGTTGATCAGAGAAAACTTACAGATATAGGCTCTTCAAAAGTACAACATAAAGGATTAGAAAGGAATACCTTTATGAGTTTTTCTTAGTGGCACCGAGCACATGTTAATTGTGTCCTGATTAACTTAGCCAGATGTCTCCTCTTCCAGACCAGAAGTAGGTTCCAAAACAATGTTCTCACACTACATAAGTTTAGCACCAGAACATCTGTTCTTCAGCTGGTAGCTACATACCAGTTCTTAATGTCCCAACATTAGATAGGACATCTGTTCCTCCTTCCAGGAACACATCAACCTTGAAGATTTCAAGGTACACACTTGCAGATAATTATGAATATCATTGATCAGGTGACATTCATCAGCTCTAATAAACCATGCCATTATGAGTGGACTTGAGAGACTACTCAAGTATCTTTGACACTTTAATTATAGCTGTCAATACCTGCCATGCATTCTGTTGAACCTTCATAACCCTAGGGTTTCTCAGAGACTATGTAGCGGAAAAAATAGTCATATATCAACATAATTCACACAATGCTTACTTTAAATGTTAGTAGTAAGCATGACAACTACAGATTGATTGATACTCAACCTTGCACAATGCTTGCTTCTGCATCAAGCAACTAGTTAGACCAAACCAAAATCCTGACTTGATGAACTCACAGACAACAGAGGTTACCTTATCAATATCTTCACTCCCGCATGAAGGTTTTGATGAGCTTCTTCTCTATTCATAGATACCAGTTGAATTTGTATTTAAATTCAAGTTCTTCACTCCCGCATGAAGTTCTTGGAGTTAGCACTCTTCGTTCCAACATCACGGCTCTTAGGTCAGGTTGGTCTAATCATATAGGTCCATCCTCCACTTCAAGGGACCATACAATATGAACATTCTTTGTTCAAACACTCTTATGCTCTTACCACAACCAGAATTTATCCCTTATGATTCTCATCCAGAAACAGACAGGATGCCTGCTCTGATACCAGTTGAAAATTCTGATATGACAGACTCGGATGTCAATCCTGATGTCAAGACATCTGATTTGTTATTAATGTAGCATCAGCAGAATACAAGGATCCCTCATTATTTAATTACTCTTAGGAAAGAGTCATTGAGACCTGGGATCACACATGTTCAGCATACATAACTAGATTATCAATTTTACATGGTTCCGTATAGGAACAGCTAACACTTCTGAACTTGATGTTATAGACAAAGTCATAACACTCACAATTGAACAAATAATGCAGAAAATAAATAACACAGTTAATTGTTAACCCAGTTCGGTTCTAACTAACCTACTCTGGGGGCTACCAAGCCAGGAAGAAGATTCCACTATCAGTAGTACTATTTTATATAAACAACCTCTGGTTTATAGATAAACAACCTCTGGTTTACCTAGTCACTACCCAATGCAATCTCTATCTCAGAACTCCATCCAAGATAAGAAAACCTCTGCTCACTGCCTGGTGATACCTAACTGTTACAACCCTGCAACATCTATTTACACAATCAACAATGAACACATACTTGATCTGCTTCACAGCTTCAATCAAGCTTACAATACTCAACTCTTACCTATAGGTTTTGAGTGAGGACAAACACTTCTCTAACCTACAGGTTTCGAGAAGTAAAAATCAGTGACCTTCCCACAAATCGGGAGGTTCATCTACACGGCTAACCCTAATGGTTACATCTTTCTAAATGCCGGTTAGCTTGCTAAACTAGTTTACAAAGTTTCCTATTTATAACCTGATCCCAATTGGACTTGGGCTTACAAATCGCAGCACTCTGACTGTTACAAATATGCAGAAAATATTCTGCTACAAATAAGGTCTTTTAATCCTGAGTTTCCTAAATTAGAAACTGTTGAATCTTCAATCTTCTGATCTGATTCTTCCTGAATCTTCAATCTTCTGATCTGATTCTTCAATTATTCTTTTGACCTTTAAATATGCGCCACATAGGATTACATAATATTCACATAGAATATTCTGTATCTGTTAAGTACAAACTGAATCTTCCTTCCAGTTCTGCAGGCGCGATGTCATGAGTTGATGTCATGACATTCCATCTAACATCTTGCTTGTATCTATTTTGTTCTTTATAAACTTGCAAGATTCACATTATGACCATTTGCTGCTATTATATGTTTTAGCCAAACATTAGACAATAATACAGGACAGACAGAGCATCAACAATCTCCCCCTTTGGCTTATTTTGGCTAAAACTATTCTTGTAACAGTCAGCAGCAACTTAGACAACAAGGACTTGGTCATGTTTGCTTCAGTAGCAAAATCAGCATCTGTATCTCTCCCCCTTTTTAGCCATAATATGACAAAGACCGAAAATATGTCATATATTGCAATTGGATATATCGATTAATCCTGGGATATACTTGTTGTCTGTGTCAAGAAATCCAAAATAACAAAACTCAGGGTAGTTTCAAGTTCATCAATGTTGTGACTGAAGTGAATGGCTATCATGAGGCAGTTCAGGTTAGCTGGAAGAAGCACATTAAATATGATCTTAGTCATATAATGTGGAACAAACTTATGAGATTGAAACATGTAATTAGGTCTCCCCACGAACCCTTCATGAATTTGAAGGTCAGATTGAGCAAGAGAGAAATCAGCTCCTAGCTTTGCAGCATAGTTTGAGTCTGGACAAGATGAATCAGAATCTTATTATGCAGGAAAAAATTGCTCTGAGGAGTTACTTAACCTTAATGACATGGAGGAACAGGTGTTGAGGCAACAAGCTAAAGTTGATTGGATCAGGAAGGGTGATAGTAACAGTAACTATTTCTATGCAACATTAAAGAGTAAACAAAGGCATAAATGTATTGGAAAGATTTTAAAAGATAATGGCGTAATCTGCGACACGCAAGAGGAAATAGCAGAAGAGGTGGTAGAGTTATATAAGAAACTTATGGGTACTGTTGACTGTAACCTTCAGGGTATGGACATTGTTAAAGGCCAACAACTCAACAAGGAGAAAAGGAAAATGCTAGTGAGTCCTATCATTGAGAAAGAAGTGTTGGATGCTATTAAGAGTATTGGTATTCTCACTGCCCCTGGTGTCGATGGGTACGGATCTAAGTTTTTTTAGAGTGTTTTGGGAGGTGATTAGAAATGATGTGATGGATACGATGAGGGAGTTCTTTGAAAATGGAAAGTTTGATGACCGTCTCAACAAGACTCTTGTTACTCTTATCCCTAAGCATGAGAAAGCTTGTACCATGATAGATTTTCGTCCTATATTGTGCTGCACCACTGTGTATAAAATCATTTCGAAGATTATGGCGAATCGTATGAGTAAGGTGCTGGGGACCATTGTCAGCAAGCACCAAGCTGCATTTATCCCAGGGTAAAGTATCCAAAACTATATCCTGGTGGCGTATGTGCTGATTCAGGGTTACAGTAGGAAAGGTGGGATGCCAAGGTGCATGGTCCCAATGGATATCATGAAAGCCTACGATTCTGTGGATTGGAATGCAATGCAAACTATTCTTGCTGAAGTTGGATTTCCTAGAAGATTCATTAAGTGGGTGATGCTGGCGGTTACTTCTGTTTCGTATCAGTTCAACGTCAATGGTGTGATATCTAAATCTATGAAGGTAGCCAATCTATGAGGTTTGAGGCAAGGGGATCCAATCTCCCCCTTGCTTTTTGTAGTAATCATGGAGTATCTTCATAAGAAACTGGACGGGCTGAGTGAAAATCTTGATTTTAACTTCCACAGCAAGTGTGAGAAATTGAAGCTTGTGGATTTAAGTTTCGCTGACAACCTTCTGCTGTTCTCTATGGGTGATAAAGTTTCTGTGACGATGATGATGGACATTTTTTCCAGTTTCTCACTGTCCATAGGCCTGAAAGTAAACCCTAATAAGTGTTACCTTTATTGTGGTGGTATGTTAGAGGGTGAGCAAGAGGCAATCATGAAGATCACTGGATTATGCAAAGGTAATCTTCCATTCAGGTATTTGGGGATTCCGTTGTCGAGCAAAAAGCTGTCAAACAATCAATGCTTGGTGCTGGTGGATTGTATTGTTGCAAAACTTAGTCATTGGAGCTCTCACATGTTAAGCTATGCTGGCAGAGTCCAGCTGGTAAATAGAGTTAGTTTTGGGAGTGTTAATTACTGGCTTAGCTGTATCCCGCTTCCGAAAGGCGTCATCAAATGTATTGAAGCTAAATGCAGGTCGTTTGTCTGGTCAGGTAAAAGTTCAATTACTCGCAAGGCGCCTGTTGCGTGGGAGAAAATGTGTTTGCCAAAGAACCTCGGTGGTATTGGGATTATCAATTTGCAGGTTTGGTCTAAAGTGTGTTTGGCTAAGTTGCTGTGGGACTTATGCCATAAATCTGATAGCCTTTGGGTCCATTGGGTGCATACGTACTATGTGAAAAATGTGGAGTTAATGAGGATGGATATTAAGGAGAACGGATCATGGATTCTTAAAAACATCCTCAAGAATAGGAACACTTCCATCAGACTAGAGTAGTGGAAAAGCATGGAAAATTCTGGCAGGTTCCGGATGAAAGACTTGTACTTGGGCTATCTGAGTCACTTGCCAAAAGTGGAGTGGAAGGGCCTGGTGTGCGGTAATAGAACTAGACCTAGGGCAGTTTTCATGTTGTGGATGGCTTGTAACAAAAGGCTTGCTACCAAAGATAGGCTCGGAAAATTTTGATGAAACGTGAACTGTGAATGTGTTTTCTGTAGCAATTGAGAGTCTATAGATCATCTGTTTTTCAAGTGCAGGTATACCAAAAGTGTGTGGGAGAATGTTCTTCGGTGGATGCAGGTCCGGCATGGTCCGCGAGGCTGGAATGAGGAGATGGCTTGGTTGATAAAGATATGCAAGAGTAGAAAATGGCGTGGTCACATTGTGAAGATGGCCATTGCGGAGGTGATATACGAGACATGGTGGGATAGAAATATGGTTGTTCATAGTATAGAAAATAGTAATAGAGATACTACAAAGAGAGTTATAGATAACATTGTTTACAGGTTATGGGCGTACCCTAAGTATAGAGAAAAATTAGATCTAATGTTGATGCCCTAGGCTGTTGTTTAGTTGGGCTTTCGTTGTGATTCCCGCTGGATCCTTTGGATCGCGACTGTTCTTGACTTGTTTTTGGTTTTAATATAATCATTATTTCCAAATATATATATATATATATATATATATATATATATATATATATATATATATATATATATATATATTAATTTAGTATTTAAAAAATGAAAATAAAAAATAAAAGCCAACGTGGCAGTCTAGTCACGGTTTAAAAATATGAAAAAATTGATTTGATAAAAATATTAACAGAAGGACTAATATGGTCCGGTTAAATTTTGTAAGGGATTAAATCGAGTCCTTTTTTTTGTGAGGGACTAATTTGAGTTGTGTGATTTTTGTGAGGGACCAAAATGGATCTTCTTTCTTTGAATTATGTTAAAATCATTTTCTAAACACGCACACTTTGTACAATTATTTTTATAAACAATATAAGTTTAAGAAAATCTATTAATAATAGAGAAAAGGGATGACACACTAATAGTGTAAATTATTTTTACACTGTCAAGTAATGACAATCATATATTCCATTAAGTCAGACTATAAATTTTAAATTACATTTATTATTTGACATTTTAAAATATTTTAATTGGATGTTTGTGTAAATTTTTTTACATGTACTATCATTAAACTCTTAATAAAATTAGAGAAAATGGATGGTGCACTGACATTGTAAATTAATTTTACACTATCAACCAATAACGACCATGAATCTCACCACATCACGCATTTATTTTAAAATTTTTTAATGGCATTGGCATGGCAACTGTTAGTTTTCGATGTGATGATAGTGTAAAATTATTTTATATTGTTGCATACCCATTAAACATATAAAACTAAAAGAAAATGAAATATACATTGACAATGTAAAATTTTTTAGACTGACAACCATGAGAGACATGTATCTAATTAAAACTTATTTTTATTTTTAAAATATCGATATAACATGATAATTATAAATTTTTTGATTGATTGTATGTGTAATATTAGTTTACACGGTCTAAAACATAACACAAAACACTAAGATTTTAGATAACCCGTGAGATAATCAACCATTGTCTTAATTTAAAAGGCAAAATTATTATTTTTTAATAATAATTTTTTTCTTTTTCCATCTCACTTTTTTCTTTCTTTTTGTATGTTTATTTAATACAATTAAATTTATATAATTATTGTTTATTTTATAATTAAATAAATCATTTTTAGTTTTGCATTTGTATCTAAATACATTTTACATTGCATCAAATGATTTTTTTTATCTCTCAGGTCACTATCAGCACAATGTCTACTTTATTTTAATAAAAAATTATATTTATTTGAGAGACAATTTTTATTTTCAAATGTTAAAATTTCAATTTTTTTTTTCATCTTACAAATATTTTTTTATATAATTATTTAATACAATTGAGTTTATATTTTTTTTTTCTATAAGCAAGATTTTTATATATGAGAGAACTAAGAGTTTTCCAACCTTGATACACAAGAACGGAACGAGTCCGATAAAAAACGATATTACATACCAATTACAATTACGACATAAAAGACAAAGGGTGTTTGCTAAAATCGTAAAAGTTACAATTGGAATAAGCAATGTCGCCAAAGGAAGACCACCCCCAAATCAAAATCTTGATATTCCAAACAATATTGTTAATGTTCCAAACATCATTCCTAAAACAAAAGTCGTTCCTTGTCAACCAAATAATTCAACAAGTGGCTAACCAAAACACCCCCAATTTGCCAACTTTGATACCTTTTACCCGACCCATGGAATATCATTCCATAAAAAACGGAATGCATTCTTCCTCATTCCATCTCGAGTAATCCACCCACACACCAATTTCCTTCCAAACAACCTTAATCACATCACATTTGAAGAAAATATGTTCCTTATCCTCCAAATACATATTACAAAAAACACAATTTAAGTTAGAAGTAAGAAAATTAATACCTCTATACACTAAAAAGTCTTTAGTAGGAAGCCTATTCACCAAAAGTCTTCAAGCAAAAGCTTTAATCTTAAAAGGAACCTCCATCATCCAAATCTTTTCCAAAGCCTCTTCATTCCTATTCAAGGGACCAAAAGGTGTGCGCAAAGAAGAATACCGGTGGTAACACGAAGAAACCGTAAAAACCTTCTCCGAATCAAGAAGCCAACACACAAAATCCTTGTCCACATTCAAGCCTCCAAAATTCTCTAAAAGAGCCCTCAAAACCGCTAATTTTGAAGACAAACCCGCCTCCACCACCTCAACCTCCGAAATTCCTAAATCTCCCCATATCCACACCCCGTCACACCATCCTCCCATAGCCGCAACAGACACTTTTTTCAAAGAAGAAAATGCAAAAAGCTCTAGAAAATTATCCATCAAAATAATATTATTTAACCAACAAACTTCTCAAAAAGGAGTTTTAAAACCAGTGCCCACTCTAAAACCACTGTTTGAAACGAAAGGGTCCTTAACAAAAGGCGTAGAAAAACCAACCTTTAATAAGTCCCGCCACATAAAACATGCATACTTACATCACCATAACGTGCATACTTACATCACCATAACGTGCCTTCAAAACCTCACACCATAACGACCCCCCTACATAAGAAATCCTCCATCTCCACTTATTTAAAAGGGCAAAATTAAAATCTTTAATATCTTTTATAGCTAAACCTCCTTTTAAATAAGGCAACATCACAACTTTCCAATCAACCCAATGAATATTCCTCTTCTCTACTACTCCCCCATAAGAAATTACTTTGTAACTTGGTAAATTCCTTAACCACTTTGGCCGGCATCTTGTAGAAAGACATGGTGAAAATAGTTAAAGAACTCAAAATAGACTTCAAGAGTGTGATCCTACCTCCAAGACTAAGAAAACAAATTTTCCACCCATTCAAACGCTTTCTCATCTTTTCCAAAAGTGGGGACCAAGTTGCCTCCTTCCTTGGATTGTAACCAATGGGAATACCAAGAAACCTGAAATTACTAGCTTCAATCTTGCAAGAAAGTTACAAAGAGGCGGCTTTCAAGAAATGATGAGATATATTAATCCCTATCAACTTGCTTTTGTGAAAATTGATACCTAGCGTCGAGACTAGCTCAAAAGCTCTCAAAACTATCTTTAAAGCCTTTACATGCTTCCAAGAACCTTCACCTACCAATAAAGTATCATCCGCAAATTGGAGAATATCCACGCAACAACTCTGCTTAATCATAAAATTCTCATATTCTTCTATTTCAATCGATTTCCTCACCAACCTAGAAAGAGCCTTCGCCACAATAACAAAAAGAAAAGGAGATAATGGATCCCCTTGTCTTAAACCTCTCTTAACACCAAACTCCTTAGTAGTTTTCCTATTAACCACCACAGACATGTCACTTTTAAAGACCATTAATTCCATCCATTTCCTCCATTTATCTCCAAACCCCATCTTAAACAACAAATAACGCAAGAAATTCCAAAAAACTTTATCATAAGCCTTTTCAAAATCAAATTTAAAAAGGAGACAAGAAATACCTTTCTTCCTAGCATAATCCACCACTTCGTTAGCCACCAAAACACCATCAAAAAATTGCCTACCCGGAACAAACGCACTTTGACAATGTGAAACAATGGAGTTCAACACAATCTTCATTCTCCCCGCCAAAATCTTGGCCATTATTTTGTACATGCAACCCACCAAACAAATCGGTCTATAATCGTCCAAGCCTAAAGGATTGGAAGATTTTGGAATGAAAGCCAAAAAATATGAAGTGACCGCCTTTGATAATTCTCTTCCCGCAAAAAAATGATTAAAATACCTCATGAAATCTTCGCTTAAAAAAGACCAACATCTTTTATTGAAAAGAAAAGAAAATCCATCCGACCTTGGACTTTTAGCTCCACCACAACACTTTAACACCTCATTAATATCTACTTCTTGAAAAGGTCTCTCAAGCCATTTTTTATCTTATTCACTAATCCTATCGATAAAATCCCATCTAACAAAGGAGCTACTCCTTCCTCCTCTTCAATTTTTTTGAGAAATGACGAACTACATGTTTTTTGATATCCTCAACCCTTTCCAAAATCCCTTCCGTAGTATTAATAGGCCCAATGTGATTATGTTTTCTCTTCTCCTTCATAACCTTGTGAAAATAACCGCTATTAGCGTCACCTTCATTTAGCCATTTCGAACTAGCTTTTTAAACTAACATATTCTCTTTTATCCTCATTTTCGTCCAAAACCGGCACGTGGCTTCCTATCTCTTAAATAAGATATTCGGATGAATATCCTCCGCTTCCAACTCCAACAAATCGTCCCCATAATTTATGTCTCTAACTTCCTCTTGTATCTCCAAATCAATCCTTCCGAAAACCTCTTTATTCCACCATTTAAGTCTCCCTTTGAGAAGAGTAAGGTTTTGCTTCAAAACATAATCCCTTTTACCTTCCACCTTAAAACTCTTCCATTCCTTTTCCTTAAATGAGTAAAAATAATTACAAGAAAACCATTCATTATTGAATTTGAACGGCTTAGGACCTATTAAGTGCCAAAATGTACTTATTTTGTATATATGTTTTGTGGCACTTATCGAGACTTTTGATGATATTGGTTGAATAATTCCCCGTTTTGTGTATAAATACATATACTTTGTGAATAGTTGTATTTTCATATACTTTTATACCGTTTGATAGTTTTTGTATCTTTTTGTAGGTATTCTTGCGTATTTGGAGCATGAGCAATAATGTGTCGAAGACACGGCTTCAAACGCGCGGTTTTGAGCAACAGAACCAACTCATCAACGAATAAGGCTCAAAATCAAATAATAATAAATCATCAATTTGATTGATATTTTGTCATTGTTAGATAGGAAACTGAATAAGCTTTCAAACACTTCGAACCAGGTGCAAATCGGAGTTACGGTTCTCAAGTTATGGCAAAAACACTTGTGCTAATTTTTTAATGACAAGACAGTAGGCGCGTAGCGCCCTCCTGCGCGGGACACACACAGTGCGGTTTTCAAAAGTATTTAAATAGGTGAAAGCATATTTTTTAGGTTATGTTTTTGGGTATTTTTGAACCCCAACTCATCAACCTTCAATTTTATGTAGATTTGGCTTGGAAACAACATTTGAAGTTTGCAAATGGATGATCGGAGGTCGAATTTCTCATCGATTGGTGTTGACAAACAAAAAAATGTTTGGTTCCTCTTCTTATCTTCTCTTTGTATTTCTCTTTTGTTGAGTTTGTATGTAAATACTCTAAACCCATGGATGTTTGTTACTCTTCCTACTAGTTGTATAAATTTTGCTTTACAAATCTTAATCGGTGTTTCCTTGATCTTTTTGCTTAGATGCTTTGGATTTGTGTTGTTGTAGAAATAGACATAATAAATCTTGATTTGGGAGATATCTGTTAGCTTTAGATTCTAGAGATAGGATTGGGGTTAACATCCACATAATATCTAAGTTTAATGTCTCTGTGTTGTTCGATCGGTTGAGACATCGTCGAAAGAGCAATATAGTTGAACTCTCGTCGGTGTTGCAGAAATGGACATTGATGTGAGAGAGATGTGGTGATTCTGATGAGTATTATAGATTGAGTAAGGCGGAGTGATAAATGTAAGTTTGTGAGGAGTAGTTTAGATTCAAACTAGATAAGTTATTCTCTATCAAGAATGTATTTATTTTATGTTCATATGTTATATTTTCCATTTTTACTTAAAACACATTTAACCCAAACTCGAGAACTAAGAATCCTTCAAACGGCAGTTCAATAGCACTAATCTCTATAGACACGATAATTTCCCGGATAAATACTTCCAAAACTTTTGTTGCTTTCCGTTCTACCGCTTTAACAAAATGGCGCCATTGCCGGGGATTGGTGTTTCTATTGAATTTGCATTGCGATAGTTTCTTTGTTTTTAAGTTTTGTGAATTCTTCTATTTTTGAATTCCCTAATACTTGTATACTTTTGTGTAGTGGATTATACAGATACATGTTTTAATTTTGTTTGGTGGACTTATTAAACAAGTTGGACTCGGATAGTTCTTTAATTTTCAATCTTCACTTTTCAACTTGTTTAGTTAATTTCACCAAACTTTTGTAAAAATTGTGGTTTTACTTATCGTTACGTGTTTGTTAATACATGTTATTTATGTATTGTTGTATATTCTCTTGTTTCGTAATGTTCGTTCGTGTGTGGTTAGGACACTTTCTTTAGGTTGCGTTGAGGCGAAAGTATTGGCGTGTCGTGGAGGAAGTTACTACCTGAGCACAATAAATGCGTTGAGCTTACGACGTAAAACAAGCGCTTGTTGGGAGGCACCCCAAAAATTTTGTTTTTCTGTTTTTCTGTAAATGAGTAGTGTAGGTGATAAGTGGAGGTTGCTCTGGGTTTCTATTTTGCTGCACCGGTTTTTGTTTATCTGGTGTAGCGCGTGTTACGCGCAAAGAGGGCGCGTCGCGCGACCTGGGAGCTGAAAAGCTTGGTTTGGCAGAACATAGGGCGCGTCGCGCGGTCTTGAGGGTGCATCGCACGCCTTGTAGCTTTTGGCCAGTGAATTATTTTTAATGGTTCTCTTGGCTCTCCTCCGTTTTCCCACTTTTACCGAGGCTTTATAGTATAGTATTTTATAGTTATAATTTTAATTCTTTTGTTGTTGTTTAGACTCAAATTTTGGCCCGATTACTTTAAGTCGCATTTGGTAATTCTCCAATTTTGATTGATTCAACATGTCTGTTGAGCGTTAATGATTGTTCAAATTTGTATGTAGCATGGTACTCGTTTATTGCTTACTATAGCATAACATGTTTAGGAGACTTTTCATTTGTACAAATTTCATATTACTCATTCTTTTTGCATAACTTGCTCATGACTTGAATCACAATTAGTTTTCCCTTTTTACCATAAATATGAGGTGGCTTTCGATTGTGTATATATGCGAGAGACCGATATTTCTTGTTTTAACTGGATATTATTATGTTTAATCTTTCATTTGTATTGATTTTGTGAATGCACGAAAGTGATCAAGGCACTTGTTTGATTTTGAGCACAACTACCATAACCAAATATCAATTCACCCTGTGAGTGTGTGAGCATTAGTAACCTCTTTTGAGCCTTTTTGTCAATATCCATATTGTTTTTGCTTAATGCTTGTCTAGAAGCGTTTGGTTTTCAATTGTGTATGGATGTTGATTCTTTGTTTTCTTGAACCCTCCACTATGATTTATAGGGTGAATTTTTACCTTGCCTTAGAAAGTAGGGAGTATTCATATTATGATGATGGTTGTATTCAAGTTGGGGAGAAGATGTTTACCTACTTATGTTGTTATTAGGATGAGGTTGTTGAAAGAAAAGAAAAAGAAAAGAAAAAGAAAGAAAAAAGAGAAAAAGTTTTAATAAATAAAAATAAAAAGAATGTGTAATAATTGTGCTAATAAGTATTATGTTTTTGTTTGACAATTTGTGATAAAGAAGAAGTTTGATCGAGATTTTGGTGCGTGAAACTTTGTGGACGTAATTACTCCCTTAGGTTTAGGCAAAATTTTGTTTCGATTAGCTTTAGGACTTATCACTTGTTTGCTAACCGAGCCACATTACAACCTTGAAATCCCTTGTGATTCGTGCCATTGCATTTTCAATACTATTTTTAGATGAACGCATAATTTTGTCTATTGTTTGCAAGATTGTTGGGTGTGTGTCAAAGTTCTCACCTTTCGGTGTTTTTCATCTACCGATGAGTTTTTGCTAGGCGTGATTCATGATTGATCATGTTTTGTTTAGAATTTTTTATATGATTTTTGTACTTAGGATTCGTTTCATTTTCATGTGTCGTTATAGGATTGTGATAAGTTTTTACTTTGTTTGTGCGTTTTTTGTTTGAACCGGGCAATTGTTTCGTTTTCTAAACTGTGTTGATTCTTGATTCTTTGGATTTTTACTTTTGATTCTTTGAGTGTTTGGCCTTAATTGAGGACAAACAGGTGTAATTTGGGGAGAGTTTGTTAAGTGCCAAAATGTACTTATTTTGTATATATGTTTTGTGGCACTTATCGAGACTTTTGTTGATATTCATTGAATAATTCCCCATTTTGTGTATAAATATGTATACTTTGTGAATAGTTGTATTTTCATATACTTTTATACCGTTTGATAGTTTTTGTGTCTTTTTGTAGGTATTCTTGCGTATTTGGAGCATGAGCAATAACGTGTCGAAGACACGGCTTCAAACGCACAATTTTGAGCAACAGAAACAACTCGTCAACAAATAAGGATCAAAATCAAAGAATAATAAATCATCAATTTGGTTGATATTTTTTCATTGTTAGATAATAAATTTAATAAGCTTTCCAATGCTTCGAACAAGGCACAAATCAGAGTTACGGTTCTCAAGTTATGGCAAAAACACTTGTGCTGATTTTTTCATGACAACACAGTGGGCGTGTAGCGCCCTCTTGCGCGTGCTGTGCGGATTTCAAAATTGATTAAATAGGTGAAAAAAAATTTAGGTTATGTTTTTGGGTATTATTGAACTCCAACTCATCAACCTTCAATTTTTGGTAGATTTGGCTTGGAAACAACATTTGGAGCTTGCAAATGGATGATCGGAGGTCGAATTTCTCATTAGTTGGTGTTGACAAACCAAGAAATGTTTGGTTCCTCTTCTTCTGTTCTCTTTGTATGTCTCTTTTTTTGATTTTGTATGTAAATACTCTAAACCCATGGATGTTTGTTACTCTTTCTACTAGTTGTATAAAGTTTGCTTTACAAATATTAATCGGTGTTTCCTTGATCTTTTTGCTTAAATGCTTTGGATTTGTGTTGTTGTAGAAATAGACATCATGAATATTGATTTGAGGGATATCTGTTAGCTTTATATTCTAGAGATAGTATTGGGGTTAACATCCACATAATATCTAAGTTTAATGCCTCTGTATTGTTCAATCGGTTGAGACATTGTCGAAAGAGCATTATAGTTGAACTCTCGTCGTTGTTGCAGAAATGGACATTGATGTGAGAGATATGTGGTGATTCTGATGAGTATTGTAGTTTGAGTGCGGCGGAGTGATAAATCTAAGTTTGTGAGGAGTAGATTAGATTCGAACCAGATAAGTTATTCTCTATCAAGAATATATTTATTTTATGTTCATATGTTATATTTTCTGTTTTTACTTAAAACACATTTAACCCAAACTCAAGAACTAAGAATCCGTCGAATGGAAGTTCAATAGAACTAATCTCTGTGGGCACGATAATTTCCCGGATAAATACTTCCAAAACTTTTGTTGCTTTCCGCTTTACCGCTTCAACAGGACCCCAACTGTTATTATCCATTTCTGATCAAATGGGACAATGATCCGAAACATCTCTCTCTCCCACCATTTGACCAACCATCCACCACTCATTCACTACTTTGTCCGAGACAAGAAATCTATCAATTCTACTCATCGATTTATCATCGCCTCTATACTAAGTAAACTTTTTTTCTCTACAAGGCACATCCACCAACCTAGTCTCCTCTATGAATTCCGCAAAGTCATTAATTTCCATTATGTTAGACGCAACCCCTCTTCCATTCCTCTCACTACGCGCCTTAATAGCGTTGAAATCTCCGCCAATAATCCACTCTCTGTCATCAAAAATCTCTTTCAACTCCAAAAGCCTCCGCCAAAGAATTCTCTTTCTAGAGATCTCACAAGACGAATAAACATTTATCAAATAAAAGAATTTGTTGTTCCTACAGAATTTAACACCAAGATACCCCTGCCCTTTGAAACTTGTGATAACTTCCAAAGCATGCTCCTTCCACGATGTCAAAAGACCCCCAGACCTTCCCGAAGAATAAGAGAAAGAGTACTCGATACCTTTGTTACTCCAAAAACCTTTCACCACAAAATCTTGTAAATTGGAAATTTTGGTTTCTTGAATCTTAAAAACACCCGCTTTGCTTTTTAGAAATCAAAGAACTAATTCTTCTCCTCTTCAAAGCATTACCTCCCCCTCTAATGTTCATAGTACCAATAATCATTATAAACATTTTTTAGTCTCCTTCAAGCCTCCCTTTCTCAACAAAGCTTCTTTCTCCAACACTTCAATCCTCTCTATGACTTCCACTTCTCCCCCTTTATGCACCACCCTCAAAGATTTCATAGCGTTCCAAATCTTTGAAACCGCTTTGCAATCTAAATAACTCCATTTCCTACAATTATTCCTATTAATATCACTCATATCACTATTGTTTCCATGAGTGTTACCGCCCGTGTCATCAGAAAAGTGCTGCTGAACAGTCCTCAAGGAGGACACCTTAACACTACTTCTCTTGGACGAAGCTCCCTGCACAACCAAAGAAAAAGCAAGCCTCTGCCTTGAAAACGCTGCCCTCCCCCCGCCAGCAATCACTACAAGAAAGTTGTTCTCCTGCGACATAAATTAGCGACATGGCTTTCACGTGAGTAGTTGCGACGTGATTCCCACGTCACAACAAACTTTTATAATAAAAAAATCATTCCAACGTTATAATCAGAGAAGTCAGAGGTTGGTTTTTTTAAAAAACATTTGCGACGTGTGAGTCACGTCGCTACTAAAAAGTAAAAAAATAAAAAATACAAACTTTAACGTTGTAGTTGGAGGGAGATTTGAAATTTTTTGAATTTGAGTTGTGACGTTACTCCCACGTCGCAACAGTTTACTTGGGAAAATAACTCTGCCACTTTTACAGATGTGGCAGAGTGTGTAATAATTAATATGACTATTTGAGGGTAGCGACGTGCAACCCACGTGGCAAGGTAGCGACGTGAGGACCACGTCGCTGATTTCCTTATATAATAATTCAGAAAACCAAAACACTTACGTTTAGAAACGAAAAACACTTCATTATTTTCTTCTTCTCTACTCTCTGCTTGCTCTCCTCCCCCGCCCTTGTTTCCATTGTTGCTGCTCTTCTCAAGTGCTCTCTCAATCAATCTCTAATATTTCTTCTAATAGGTAACTAATTTTATATTTTATTTTGTATAATTTTGTTTTTTAAGAATTTTTAAATTTTTGAATTTAATTTAGGGTTTTTTTGTTGAAAAATTGTAGATTGAAGAATTGTGAAGAAAACTATATTGGTACTAGAAGATTGAAGGAGATTTGAAGAAGAGGTATTTTAGTAATTTTTTTTTAAATTTTTTTCTATTGTAATTTATTTAGTTGTTAGTTACGTTTTATTGTGAAGAAGGAGATTTAGTTAATATTTTTATTGTGATTTAAAGTAAATTTAGTTAATATTTTAGTAAAGAAGGAGATTTAGATAATATTTTTATTGTGATTTAATGGAAATTTCTGAATTTATTTAGTTGTTAGTTAGGTTTAATTTAGGTTTTATTTTAGTAACTTTTTTATTGTGATATATATATATATATATATATATATATATATATATATATATATATATATATATATATATATATATATATATATATATATATATATATATATATATATATATATATATATATATATATATATATATATATATATATATATATATCAAAACAAGATATAAAATATATTAAAAATATATAATGAAGTAAGTTATTAAAAAGATGTAAATTAAAAAACAGAATATAGAATATAAATTTTTGAAGTAAGTTTTTAAAACAGAATATAAATATATAATTAAAAAACAGAATTTTTTTTGCATATATAGAAAATAAATTTTTTATGTTTATATTAAAAAGATAACATTTTTATATTATGAAATAAGTTATTTTATAGTAGTATATGCAATGAAAATTGATTTTTATAGTAAGTTATTTTATAGTAGTTATTTTATAGTAAGTTATTTTATAGTAGTTATTTTTTATATGTAATGAAAATGGATTTTTATGTTTATATAAAGTAAGTTATTTTTTTTTTGAAAAATAGAAATATAAACAAACTATAATTAAAAATACATTATTTTTGTATATATTTTATAAAAATAATTTTATTAAAAAAATTCTAATGAAATATGTTTTACTATGTAATATATATTATTGTTTTTAAAAATAGAAATTATTAATAAAAATAATATACATATCTATCATATAAGAAAAGTCTCACTTTTTATCATCATCAGCTGCTGTCTCCACAATATTCCACATCAGCACAATATTCCACATCATCCTCAACCTTCTATTCTTCAATCCATAACTTTCTATTCTTCGATCCATAACTTCCAACCCTTCTGCCCTCCAAGCCCTCCACCTTCCACATTCCAAAACTGTTTTATCATTACTATATATAACCAATCATACTTTCACATTCTCTATCATGTTATCAAACCTAATCTTGGAAATTTTGGTTTATACTATTTTTGCAATTCTAGCCATTCCCACGACTATTCATGGACAGACTGGTATTTAACATTTGTTCATTTCTTTTCTTTATAGAAAATATCTTTCATGTTATTTGCAGGTTGAATTTGTAGTGTATATCATTCTGAAGTACCAATAGGTGTCACTCCATAGTATCTCCATACTATATGATTCGTTTTTTACATGGGTTGTTTACAATCCCTATTTTCTATTCTTTTAGTAACAATTTAAATATTGTCCTAATCCATGTGTTTTGGATTTTTTCTGGTGCAAACAGTAGCAAACATCGTCTATACGATTGGTTTGAAATGAATATGAATATTCTTCTTTGACTGCCCTGAAAGTTTGAGCAGTAGAAGTAGAAATCAAATTGGCTGGTGTCAATTTACAATGGAGAATCTTCTTGAAATTACTGGGTTATGCTTGCGCAAGTTTTGTCGAAATTGTAGATATTATAATAGGTAAATAACCTGATATTTTATATTAATTCATAGAATGAACTTTAATTTTTTATATTTTAAGTACAAATGTTAATAAATAAATCTCATAGATTGATTAATTTTATGTTTGAGTGATACTTATATTAAACTTAGTAATTATCGAAATTGTAGATATTATAATATGTAAGTAAGATAATATTTTATATTAATTCATAGAGCTAAAGAATATTTTAGTTAGATCAAGTTAAGAAATTAAGTTTATCAATATATATAAAGTTAGTTTTATAAAATATTATTGATATTTATTTATTGTAAGGTCGAACAAAACAAATAATAAAGATATAATATAATAAAATATTATAAATTAAAAATGTATACATAATTTTGAAATGTATAAGAAAATAGAATCAAAGAATAAAGAAAAAAACAGTATATTTTTTTTAGGTAAATAAAGAGTTTTGAAATGAAAAGACATAAATCATTTACCTATAAAAAAAAATTAAATATCATAATCATCTTTAATTGATTGCAACTTTAATTTATTTTGATTTTTGATTTAATTTGATTGCAATTTTTAACTTCTTATCCATAAAAGTTCAAACATTATGGTGGATCTGAACGTGATTTTAAAGAATGGTTTGTTGAAATAATGAAGCAACCCACCTATTTTCTTGATATGGAAATAATTGGTATATTATTGTAAATTTTAATAAATAAATTTTATTGATTAATTGATTTTATGTTTGAGTGATATTTATATTAAATCTTAGTAATTATAAAAATTATATATATATATATATATATATATATATATATATATAATTTATAAAGTTAGTTTTATAAAATATTATTGATATTTATTTATTGTTAGGTCGAACAAAAAAAATAAAGATAGAATATAATAAAATATTACAAATTAAAAATATATACATAATTTTGAAATGTATAAGAAACTAGAATTAAAGAATAATGAAAAAAACAGTATATTTTGTTAGGTAAATAAAGAGTTTAGAATGAAAAGACATAAATCATTTACCTATAAAAAAGTTAAATATCATAATTACCTTTAGTAATCATTGATTGATTGATTGCAACTTTTAATTTATGATTTAATGCATGTGATTGCAACTTTTGATTTCTTATTCTTTTAGTAATTACAATATGTATTTTTAAATTATTAGATGTGAGAAAATATTGTACTTTTATATCTTACAAAATTATACTGTCTTTACAATATTGTATGATTTACCTAAAAAATATATAATTTTGAGAAAATATTGTACATTTACCTAAAATTATTTAATTTTGTAAGATATAAAAGCCTTTTTAACGACCCATATGTTAAAATTATTATGTTGGGAATAATTTAATTGATATAGAATCAATACATTAAAATCATATCAATTACTTACCAATATCTTAATTGGTATAAAATAAATACGTTACAAATATATTTAGTACTCCAATTATTTTGATATTGTATCACCAAAAATTGAGTGAATCAAATTATCATTAAAAATTAATAAACATAATTTATCTCACTTGATTTCCTTCAAAATTATTTAATAGAAACTTTCCAAAATAATGAATTTATCAACCTAATTTTGAAACCAAGTTTCATATGGTTAGAAGATTTCTAACCTCTCATTTAACAAAAAGGATAAATATTATTAGATACATATTTTAATAAAGTATTTTAGGCATATCATTGCTTTTATATATTGTATGGATTTTTTTGATAAAAAAAATGCATAATTGTTATTATAAAAATAAAGTATATTTTCAAAATATTTAAAATACAACATGTGCCATCGTCATTCTCTGTATAGAAAAACTAACTACTATTTTCTATTTTCACTTTAATAAGATTTCTTACTAATACTACTAAATTATTTAAAATATAAAATCTGAAAGTTATATATATATATATATATATATATATTAATGAAAATTTTTAGAGATTATTAAATAAAATAAATATATTAGATCTATTGACTGTTTTATTTTAAAACATTTAAAAATAATTATGGGTGTTAATAAGGATAAATAATCGAATGAAACATAAGTACTGTATGAATAAATAGTAATAGAATGAAACATAAGTAATGCATGAATAAATAGTAATAGAATGAAACATAAGTAATATATGAATAAATAATATCAAAATTGTATGATATTTTTTATTAATCATACAATTTGTTTGTCATTTATAAAATTTAAAATTTTAACTGGACAAGTTCATCAATAATCAATATATAGTTATCTATATATAATATAATATAATTGAAATATTACCATTAAAACTTTAATGAGGTCAATTCTATCCAAATACAAAATAATATATTACGGATACACACGGGTAATTATATGGTACGCGCATATGGTACTGATATTAACACATTTAATTAAATGATGAATAATAACGAGAATAAGTTTACAATTGATTTAAATAGTTTTATAAATAATTCAAAAAAAACAAAAATATTTATATATAGGAATAATTAACTATTGATTCAAATATTTTTATATATGGAATAATATATTTGATTTGTAAATTGAGTTTAATCAATTATATTAAATATTTATTATTGATTGTATTATATAATTTGATAGAATATTTCTTTATTATAATTTGTCAATTTAATATTTTTTTATCATAAAATATTTTAATTATCATCAAATATTTTTAAACAATGTTAAAATTAGTTAATTTTTGTTTTAAAAATATCATCAAAATATTGAATATTAATAGAAACATGAAGTTACTGATAAAAAAAATAGAATATTAACGGGAACATGTAGTTATTAATCAAAATATTGAATATTAATAGTTTTTTTTAATATTAATGGGTACATGAAGTTACTAATCAAAATATTGAATATTAAAGGCAATATTAAATTACTGATCAAAATATTTAATGTATTGAAAATTAACGGAAACATGAAGTTACTGATAAAAAATGGCATGTTGACGAGAGCATAAAGTTACTGATCAAAATATTGAATATTAACGAGAACACAAGTTATTGATCAAACTATTGAATATTAACGGGAAAACAAAGTTATTGATTAAACTATATTGAATATTAACGGGAACATGAAGTTATTAATCAAAATATTGAATATTAACGAGAACATGAAGTTAGTAATCAAAATATTGAATATTAACGTGAGTATTAAATTACAGAGTAAAGTATATAATATTAACGGGAACATGAAGTTACTGCTAAAAATATTGAATAATAACGGAAACATGGCGTTATTAATCAAACTATTGAATATTAACAGGAATAAATTTGGAATATTAACATAAACACGAAGTTAGTGATCAAAATAATGAATATTAACGGGAACATGAAGTTATTGATCAAAATATTGAATTTTAACAGGAACATGAAGTTACTGAACAAAATATTGAATATCAACGAGAACACGAAGTTACTGATCAAAATATTAAATATTAAGGGGAACATGAAGTTACTGGTCAAAATATTGAATATTAACGGGAAATGAAGTTTATTGATCAAAATATTGAATATTACTGGGAACACAGAGTTACTGATCAAAATATTGAATATTAACGGGAGCACGGAGTTATTGATTAAAATATTAAATATTAACGGGAGCACAAAGTTAATGATCAAAATTATGAATATTATCGGAAATATTAAGTTACTGATCCAAATTTTAAAAATTAACGGGAACAAATTTTGAATATT